>NC_063335.1:84318784-84364816 GCF_021869965.1 Rhincodon typus
CTTTTCTGATGAAGGGTCTAGGCCCGAAACGTCAGCCTCTCTGCTCCTATGATGCTGCTTGGCCTGCTGTGTTCATCCAGCCCTGCACCTTGTTGTCTTTAATAGGAAATTGAGTAGTGGTTAATGAAATTTTTTTCAATGTTTTGGGAAAGATTGTGGTGGAGTTTTGCCAGGAGTTTTTGTTGGGACCCTCTCGTTTACTGATTGATTTGAATGATCTAGACCTTGCAGTACAGGGGTAACTTCCAAAATTTCAGACGATAAAATACTTGAAAGCATCATAAACTATGGAGATAATAGTGTAGAACTTTCAAGGGACATAAGCAAATTGGTGGATTGCATGGATAGGCGACAGATGAAGTTCGGTGCAGAGAAATTTTACATTTGGGTAGGAAGAACATGGAAGGACAATACAAAATTAAGGGTAGACCTCAAAAGGGGGTGCAGGAGCAGAAACACCTGGATGTAAATGTGCATAAGTCATTTAAGATAGGATAGGTGGAGAGAGCAGTTAATAAAGCATACATAATTTAGACTTTATTAATAGACACAAAGAGTACAACAGCAAGAAGGTGATAAGCTTAGGTAAGACACTAGGCTAGCCTCAGTTAGAGTACTGCATCCACTTCCAGACTCTGCACTTCAGGGAGAATGCAAGGGTATTGAAGAGACTGCCGATGAGATTTAAGAGTACGGTTCCAGGAATGAAGAACTTCAATTATGAAAATAAATTGAGAACGTGGAACTGATCGTCTTGGAGAAGAGAAGGCTGAGGGGAGATTTGATTGACAGATCTGACTGGAGCAAAAAGGGAGAAAACTTTCCTACTTGTGACAGGTTCGAGAATCACCAGGCACAGATTTTAAGTAATTCATAAAAGAAGTGACTGGTGTCTGAAATGCATTGCATAAAAGCCTAGTGGAGGCAGATTGAATTGGGGCATTCAAAAAAGGAATTGGGTGATTATTTTTTAAAAAATAATGCACAGGGTCACAAGAGAATGACACTCGGGGTGAGACTAATTGGAGATCTTGAGCAAACACAATGGGTGGACCCTGAACAATGGGGTCCGTGTCAAGGAAGTTGGGAAAATCATGTAAGATAACCAATGGGGAGCTTCTTGACTTCAAGAACAAAAAGTTCCATCTTCCAAATAAGTGTTGAACGGTAAGATGTTGTTTTTTGCTAGAGAGCAGTGAAGGGCCTATTTGCACGCATTGGGGTGAATTAACATTTCATTATTACTTTATCAAATTCTGATTCTCTTACCTGCCAGATAGACACTAGACACCGAGATTTTGTGACATGCATGTTGGAGTGGGTACCTGGTAACTCCAGCTTTCTGCTTGTTCCTCCAGAGCTCCATCTTGAACACCCTGGGCACCGACATCTCAGGGCACACTTGGTGGGCATCAGACACACACCTCACATGCATGGACATTGGCATCAGACAAGTACCAGCCTCACTACATCATAATGATGCACCATTGGAGTACTGAGTACAGTTCTGATTGCCCTGCTATAGGAAGGATGTTATTAAATTGGAGAGAGTACAGAAAAGATTTACAAATATGTTATCAAGACTGGAAGGTTTGAGGTTATAATGAAAGACTGGATAGGCTGGAACTTATTCCCTAGAGCATAGGAAGCTTAGGGGTGACCTTATAAAGGTTTATAATATCATGATAGGCATGAATAGGGTGAAGAGCAAAGGTCATTTCCCCATGGTAGGGGAGTCCAAAACTAAAAAGCATAGGTTAAAAGTGAGAGGGGAGGATTTAAAAGGGGTCTGAGGGGAACCTTTTTCACACAGACGATGGTGTGTACATGGAACAAGCTGCCAGAGGAAGTGGGAGAAGCGCGTACAATGACAACATTTAAAAGGCATTCGGATCAGGTACATGGATAGGAAAGGTTTAGAGGGATATGGGCCAAACACAGGCTACTGGCACTAGTTCTGTTTACAAAATCTGGTTGGTGCAGACAAGTTGGTCCAAAGGTTCTGTTTCCTTGCTGTATGACTCTATGACCCGATGACACCAAACCACTTTCAGCACAGTTCTCCACTTCAGAGCTGTACTTTGGAGTGCACCAGCAAATTCCATTGCAACGCTACTGCAGAAACACTTTGCATGGACAGACATCTTGGATTAGACCAGACCGTATCCCAGAGCTGTTTGCTCAATCTCTTAGTTCTCCCTAACTTTTGTGCCTGCTGTGATGCTCACAGAATCCCTGCCTTGCCTTGTCTTGAATTTTGGTGACTTCACCTCTCAACCATGCCATGAAAGCTCATAGTACAACTGTCTTGCTGTGCAGTTAGCATAGACCCAAAGCCAGGCAGATTGTCATAGTTTTAAGCAGTCAAGGGGTTGGACACATTGCTGTATGGCTCTGTGCTGTCTCTTTCTCATACCTACAGCATATGTCTCTACCAAAGGACCATATCTGAAAATAAAAGGGGATTAGTCCTCAGTCAAGGCAAGGGGACTGCTGTCAGTTAAGGGGTCCCAGTACAGTCAGTCAAGGACATCATGTGATCACAATCCACAGCTTGGACATGGTCAGTTGTCCACTTCAGACAATCAAGGTCAGGACCTTCCATTTCACTACAGTCTAGGCAGTGAGCCATTGTTACTCCTAGGGGTAAATGCAGGGAAAGTAAAAAGGGGATTGTCAGGGGACATTGCCATGGTAGAGAAGTGGCAGAAATCAATGCTAGGGATGGAATAAACAACTTGTGATGCAGAGCGGATAAGAATGGTGAAAGCAGTGAATTTCACATATAAGAGACAACAAGGTGCAGGGCTGGATGAACACAGCAGGCCAAGCAGCATCATAGGAGCAGAGAGGCTGACGTTGCGGGTCTAGACCCTTCATCAGAAAAGGGGGAGGGGAAGGGGGTTTTGAAATAAATAGGGAGAGAGTGGGAGGCGGATAGAAGAGGGATAGAGGAGAGGATAGGTGGAGAGGAAACAAACAGGTCGAAGAGGCGGGGATGGGGTATAAAGTAGGGAGATGATTGTGCATGGAGGAACATGAATATCGCAGTGGAGAGAACTATCAGTAGTCACCACACAACAATGCATTAAAGGGAGGAGTATGCTTCACATTGATGGGTTGGACTAACTATAGAGGTTCAGGGGGTAATGATGAGAATTGTATTCGTAATGGGTGGAGGGTGAGAACATGTGGGGGATCAGCACTGAGGGGCTGCCCACGGAGTATCAAGAAAGGGATATGGAGATTTAGGGGAGACCTTTGATTGGCAGGCAGAGCCTGAGACTCACTGTGTCAGACGTGACCTGTGTTTCCTAACTCTAACCCTATCATTATATGCACTAAGAGATAGTAAGAACTGCAGATGCTGGAGTCAGAGAAAACACAGTGTGGGGCTGGAGGAACACAGCAGGTTAGGCAGCATCAGAGGAGCAGGAAAGCTGACATTTTGGGTCGGAACCCTTCTTCGGAAATGGGGGAGGGGGAAGGGAGTTCTGAAATAAATAGAGAGAGGAGGGGTGGGGCTGAGGAACGTGGGTGGGATGGTGAGTGCAGGAAGGGAGTGGTGGGGATTGGTCAGTAAGGTGGGAGGAACGGATAGGTGGGAGAGAAGATGGACAGGTCTAGGGGCCGGGGGCGAGAGGTTGGGCTGGTCATGGGATGAGGCCGGGGGTGGGGATATTTTGAAACTAGTAAAGTCCACATTGAGACCATTGGGTTGTAGGCTTCCATGGCAGAATATGAGTTGCTGCTCCTCCAGTTTCCGGGTGGTGTCGTTGTGACACTGGAAGAGGCCCAGGATGGACATGTCGCTCAGGGAGTGGGAATTGAAGTATTATATGCACTTGACTTCTTTATATGAATGGCAAATGTTTGCAACCATATCCAGTGTGGGCAGAGTATATTGTTTTCTGTCCGAAAAAGTGAGGTCCAATTCTAAGCAAAATGTGGACCTTCAAGGGGCAATTGCATCAATTATGGCATTTGCAGAGTACAGCTTGAAATGATCTGCAATCATTGCATCCTGCATGTAAAATGCATGCTGTATCCAACTGTCTAGAGGACTACGCTAAACCAACTCGAGTGAATGATGTAAATGCTGACTGCTCACAATACTAAGTTTAATTTCTTCTGTTTTTCTCTCTTCTGTCATTTTTTTCTCATGGCAACGACGTTGGAGGCGAATTAGGGTTCCCAGCAGCTTCTGTCAAGGTGGTCCTAGTGCCGGCTCAACATCAAGTTCGTTTTACCTTCTTTTGGCAGCTTCAGGTGAGAAGGAGGTGCTGGGATGCTGCTGCAGCACAGAGTGTGGTGGAGATGTAGCGCCTGTCTTGGCTGCATCGGCAGCAGCTGAAGACAAGGTGGGTCCGGGCCCAGGATTCCTTGAGGCTTCTGCAGCATCTTCGGACAGCTTGGCTGGTCTGATCCGGCCTGGGATTCCTTTAGGCAGCTTCAGTGGTGGCCTGGGAGTCCTTTTTCACTGTTTCGATGTCTGTTTTTGTCGGCGTTGGTCTGTGTTTCCTTGTGGCTGCTTCAGTCAGTCTATGTCTCCATGCGGTGTTTTCTTTGGCATCATGGCGAGTCCAGCCTGGAATTCCATCAGGAGGGATCGGGTCCTTAAGCCCAGAGCCGTGATATGGACTAAGTGGACTTTGTCTTAAATTCTCTTTTTAAAATTTTTTTTGTATTAGTGTGGAAGGACTGTTATTCCGAAGTTTTCTCTTTATTTTTATAATTTATTATGATAATTTTGTACTTTTGAAATTCTGTAATGTTTCTTATTTCTTTATTTTCTCATTTTTTCCTCCGAATTTGTACTCAAGAATCTATCCCTAGGTACCTTTTTACATAAGATGGCGCTGTAATGTGGCAAATTGTAAACTTTTCACTGCACTCATGTGAGTTCATGTGACAATAAAACTAATTCAATTCAGTTCTTCTGTTCCCCACAGAGAAACATTGCAAGTGTGACTGATGGACCCAACAATAGCAGGGATTATCATCACATGTTGGTGCGATTCAGTGAAAACACCGCGATGTAAGAGGAACAGATGCTCCAGCAAGCACAGGGCCTGCAGCAGCCACTGAGCAGCCTGCACATGCAGAAGTCATAGCGTCAGGATGAGCAGGAGGGCCAAAGTCAATCATCCTTGATGTTATCCCTTACAGCTGAGCGAGGTAGTGTCATCACAGACTGCAAATTTTCTGGGGCACTGTCACTGAACTGTGCCAGCTGCTGGAGCAAGTCCTGCAACATGAGAGAGTAGGTGGTCACCCTATTCCGGTGACTATCAAGATGACAGCTGCAGTTATCTCCCAGGCAGCCAACTGTGTCCAAGGAGCTACTGGGCACCTGTGTGGAATCTTATAATCATCAATCCACAAATGTATTGTAGGCCATTTGC
The DNA here is from genome assembly GCF_021869965.1 of Rhincodon typus. NCBI lineage: Eukaryota > Metazoa > Chordata > Chondrichthyes > Orectolobiformes > Rhincodontidae > Rhincodon > Rhincodon typus. The sequence goes on from NC_063335.1 coordinate 84,324,190, forward strand.
ACCGTATCACACTACTTCACCTCAATTTGCCAACACAGGACCTTCCGAACCTCCCTGAGGCAGGATTTGATTGGTTGGACACATATCGTATTGTGAGGGCCATATCAAAATGCAGCCGACTACGTCAATAGGAAAAGGTCCCATTCCATCAGTGTGCGAGCCATCTGTGAACATCAGTACCACATCTTAGAAGTCTGTGCCAAGAACTGCCTTATTGCTTTTTTTAAATTTCAACAATATACTTTTTATTCATAAAAATCTTTGTGTATATACATTGACACAAAAGCAGTTCGGTTCTGCACAGTTGCATATCAAGTAAACACACAAAACGTTGGAGTCTGACAATCTGCAAAGCTAAAGACCTCTTTTACACATACAATGCGAATATTTACATATATTTGACACATTAGAAGGGTCCAATAACTGAATGGACCTCCATTTACCTTCAGCAGGAAGACCTCCAGACAATGGTCTTTCCCCACTGCACCTTGGCAGCAGCTGCCCCAAGCTTTAGTATGTCCTTTAGCACAAGTCTGGGACCTTGGAATGTGCCAGTCTGCAATGCTCAGTAGAGGTCCACACCTTGTTCTGGAAAATCAACAAGGTTTGGGCAGACCAAAAAGCATCTTTCACCGAGTTGATGGTCCTCCATGTGCAGCTGATGTTTGTCTCGGTGTGCGTCCCAAGGAACAGACCGTAGAGCATCATGGAGTTGTTCGGGACGAACCTCGACAAAAAACACTGCATTTTCCTCCAGATGTCCTTTGCAAAGGCACATTCCAGAAGGAGATGTGTGACAGTCTCAACCACCCAGCCCCCGCAGCCACTTCAAGACCAGCGTGCCATGGTGCAGGCTAACCGGGCATACATAAAGGATCTCTCAGGTAGTGCCCTTCTCATCAACAGCCAAGTGATGTTTTGGTGCTTGTTGGAAAGTTCTGGTGATGAGGTATTCTGCCAAATGACTTTGACAGTCTGCTCAGGGAACCACGCAACAGGATCCACCCTCTCCTTTTCCCTCAGAGTCTTGGGGATGCCACATGCTGACCACCTCCTGATGGATTGCTGTCAAAGTGTTTTTCTTTGGAAATTTGGAGGACAGGTAATACAGAATGGTCCAACTACTTGGAGTGTTCCGTGGCAGTGAGGCCAGTCCCATCCTTCACAATATCGGGGACAGGTAGAACCTCAGTATGTAGTGACGCTTGGTGTTTACATACCGAGATTCTATGCACAGCTTGATGCAGCCGCTTACAAAGGTGGCCATTAGGATGTGGGTAACATTGGATATGTTCCTCCCCCTCCTTACATGGAGTCCCTGCATACACAGTCTACCTTAGATGAAATGGAACATGGCTTGGTTGGCCCAGTTACCAAAGAACATGGCCTTGCTCTTGCCTCGATTTACTTTACTTGCCCGAGGATAATTCAAGCTGGTCGTAAATGCTCATGTGTCTGCTCGTTGACAGCGGATCCGAGCAGAAAATAGCGACCTCGTGCATGTACAGGGTGGCTTTGACCTGCAGGCCTCCACTGCCTGGAATAGTCCTCCCCCTCAGCAAAAGGCTCTATTCAACACACAACCAAGGCAGGAGAGAGTACACAGCCCTGCCTGATCCCGGATCTGATTGGGAAGCTTTCTGATTCCCACATTTTGATTGAGACTGCGCTAACGATGTTGGTGTAGAGCAGTCAGGTCCAGTTGCAGATTCCCTCCCCAAAGCCCATTTTGGAGACCACATCCTGCATATAGGTGTGCAATATCCTGTCGAAGGCCTTCTCCTGGTCCAGGCTGATGAGGCAGGCATCCACCCCCCTGTCCTGCACATGGGCGATTGTATCCCTGAGGAGCGCAACAGCCTCAGAGATTGTTCTGTCCGGTACAACATAAATTTGGTCAGGGTGAATCACTGATCCCAGTGCAGACCTGGCCCAGTTGATGATGACCATAGACAGGGTTTTGTAGTCTGCATTCAGCAATGATATTGACCCTCCATTTTAAATTTTCTCCCTCTGCCCATTCCACTTGTAGATGAGGATGATAAAACCTTTCTTCATGGATTTGTTCATGGTACCTGCCAGAAGCACACTGTCGTACACCTCCAGCAGGTTCCGGCCAATCACGTCCCACAGTCAGCTGGTAAGCCATCGCTTCTGGGAGTTTTACTCTTTTCTAAGGACTTGAGGACCTTGGTCTGCTCATTCAAAGAGAACTACTGGTCCAGTCTCTCCCGTGCACTTTTGTCTCAGACCTCAGTGATAGGGGACAGGAACGACCAGAAGGTTGTGCTGTCTGTGGGGCATTGTGTCATACAGTCTGGCATAAAAGGATTTGCTGATCTTCAGCATGTCAGACTGAGATGACATTACCAAGCTATCTTCTTCCTTCAGGCTGCTGAGCACAGAGCTCTCCCTGTGCACCTTCTGGAAGAAGAAACGCTTCACAGTGTGGACCCTGGATCAGAAGATTATCTTGCTGGCTCTTCACCTCCTTGAGATCCTCCATGACATTGACCCTCATTGTCTGCAGCAGGAATAGGTTTTGCATGGTTTTCTGGACTTTGGACAGTTTTATCTGCCTCTTTCTTGCCTTCTGAATGCCTTTGAGGATAGCAGGCTTATGTCCTTGAGAGCTCTCATTTTCCTGCTGTATTTGGTGAGCCAGATGCCTTACAAGGATGTTTCTGGGGCATAAGGCTACTCTCTTGGTGAACATGATTAATGACTCAGTTACACAATCTCCTGACTGAGGCAGAGTATAGGCACAATACAATCCATTCTTCTACCAGTGCCATGGTGGACCAGATGACAGGCCTCTTCAGGAAAAGATTCTGATGTTTGCACTAGATTGGGGAGGGGGCTTACAGTACAGTCCAATCAGAGTGTGTCACATCATTTTAGATTGTGCACAACTGGAACAGGCAAGCTGGGAGATTGGGAGCAGTCTTTCGAAGAAGATTAGGATGCAATGCAAGAGAAACATCACCTTCTGGAGAGATAGAGTGTAGCAGCGTTGGGCGCTACAAGCCAGACAGGACTCAATAACATTCAGATGGTTCGAAAGATGACAGCTGGATGCAGTAATCATTCATTGACTCTAAAATTGTAGTTGCTCAAAGTACAAGCAGCCCACTTCTGTTAGAAGAAGCAAAAGCAGATTCTGTTTGTTTGTGAGGGGTCTAGGCCCGAAACGTCAGCCTTTCTGCTCCTATGATGCTGCTTGGCCTGCTGTGTTCATCCAGCCCTGCACCTTGTTGTTTCTGTTTGTTTGTTTTCTGTTAGCTTTTGTTGTTGAATAACAGCTTGAGGCGTTTGAAAACTTTTCTGCATGGCCCACATTGAGTGATGATAAGATGCTGGACTATAGTGAGCACTGGAAAAAGAATAACAATGGCTTAGACAGAGTTGTAAATGGGAAGTGACTATTGACAGGCATGTGTGGTTTGATGATTAAGCAGTGATAGATGTTGGAGTGTGTGGTTCTATGTGTAACGAAGGGTCAGCTGTACCACCTATGTGCACTCAGAAATATTGGTTTGTGATCGCTGTCCTGCTATAGGCACAGTGAAGGGTAACTCCAAACGACTAACCCTTGACAGAAGTGGTTCCACTGCCAGAGATCCCCGCGTGTCCTGGCACTAGTGAAATCTTCTGTCTACAGTGAGTGGGAGAATAGGATAAATAGGGTGCCGCAGGCATGTGGTGTAAGGTTAATGAGGTGAGTTTGAGACGATAGCACACGACAACTGGTTGGATCTTGTGAAGAAAAATATCTCTGTAGATGTCACCGACAATGTCACTTAGAAAATTCCTGGTAGGAATCAGCCCTAACAGGCGGATTGACTTTCTTCTCTGAAATAGCATCCCTGTATTTTTGTGAACTGATCAATCAGCACAATGAAGGAAAGTGTTTAATAAACAAAAACAAGGACTATGATCAGTTACATTTCTAATATCTTTGCAATAATTGTGTAAGCTGGGCAAACACTCAAAATGTACACGCAGTGCTGAATATTCTTCCTAAAATTTGAAAAATATGAATAGATGCTACCATCTGACATCCATAAAGGAATTATTGTAATATTGCAATGGTCTGTGTTACTGAAAAGCATAGAAGGAAATTCTGAGAGTTAGATTAAGTTTAGCCCTGGGTACTTTCTTTAATAAATCAAAAGTCATGTGTTGTATATTTTAGCATGTTCTAAAAATGCGGCATTAAGCCTCAAAGGGTTAATTAAAGCACACCATCTGTACTCTTGGAACACTGACATCTTTCTGCAGGCTCGGCTGTGTCTCTGGAAGTTGGCTGGAGTCATGGTTGCTGTCAGAATGTGTGTGGGATGTGATTACTACAGTCAAGAGACCTGAGAGCATAAGCAGATAACCAGCAAGCAGAAGTGAACCCATGTCACAGTGCACAGAGATACACCATCTTAACGCAAGGCAGGCCAAATTCTCTAACAGTTTCTTCCTTGTTTTGATGTGTTGAAGAGATGCAGACCCATGCTATAAACCAGGAGGGACAGAGAAAAGAATTCCTGTTATTCGCACAACTCTTGTTTTTCTTTAGATAAACCATGTCTCATTTATCTCATTCTTGACAGAAATTGATTGTGAAAGAGTACAATGTACAATTTCAATTGTCCAAAACTATGCTACTATATATGTAGAAATTAGTTGGAAATCTGTACGTAGCATGCAAGTATCACCTGGGAACCCAATTAATGCAGATTTTTTCTAATAAAAAGTTGAGATATCTATTATAATAATGATGGAATTGCAAGAAGTTTGATGCATGTTTCCCCATTTGGAGGTGAACAGTCTCTCCCAGGTCCTGCACAAACAAAATCCCCAGGCAATGTATACAAAGTGGTGGCGTTGGCAGTAAAACTGCTGATGACACATAAGCCTGCAAAAAATGGCACTCTAAGCGCTTCCTGCTCTCCAAACTTCATTACACATCTTCATAACTTTGCACTTTCTTTTGTGAAATGGAAGATATAATATAGATGCCTGTAAGCAACTTTGAAAATTGTGTTGAAGTTATTTTTGTTCATCACTTCTAATTTATCTGCAGATCCATTCCTTGAAAAAGATGTACAGAAAGTCACAATCATAAATTAAATATGCAATGAAAACGTATAATCTAATATTAATGAATGCTTCCAAATGTATACTCCTAAATGGCTTGCCCTAAAAATTAAATTCAGCCCAATTATTATTGTTTTCTGAAAAGCAAACACAATTCATATTCCTGAATGGAACTGCTTTACACTGGAAAACACATAAAAAACAGTATGCATGATATGTGACTTTACTTAGGCAAGGAAGAGTAATCATTAGATGCATTTGTATTATATGTGAAAAACTGAGGTATAAATCTCATTTGTTCTGGTGCTCTCCTATGTGAGACTGGCTTTTTCAGTTAAAGCCTTGCACATTGTACAAGTTGAATCTCTTATCTATAGTACCTAGTAAATACATAGAAACATGACAAGACAATATAATAGATATGGAAAGTCTAAAATCAAAACAAAACATGTTGGAAATTACACAGCAGGGCAGTTAACATTTGTAGACAGGACAGACCAGTTAACACTTGCCTTTAAATCTTAAAGTAACATGCAGCCAAGCATAATAATACAATGAATAGAGAGGAGGGTGATATACATACACAGAGGAATTGTAAGGAGAATCATAAAAGAGGTCATTTCAGTTAAGTAATAGAAAGAAGCTTTATGGCCACAACAAACAAAGACTGTGCAAACAACTAAGGTAGTGGAAAGTTTGGGAAATATGAGGTAAAGGCATTTCTTTTAAAGTCTTGTTCCCATTTAAAAAGTAAACTAAAATGTTTGTTACCTTTACAATTACTGGCTTATTTTTCTGTGTTTTGACAATGTATTTTGTTCTTATTTTAGAATATATATGGAAACACATAGGCATGGAACTGCCTGTAATGTCTACTGTGTAGTAATGTTGAGACATGGTGAGAATTAAACATTTTCTTAAGTTATATCTCTCCTCATTTTCAGGAAAGTTATGAACTTGAAGCAGGACAGATGTAACAGTTGGGTGACAGATAGTTGTGATTGCCAATTCAATGGGATATTTCTACAGTGTGATCAGAGCTAAAGTTAAGATTCTTAAAACCATTCCTCGAAATTGATTGGCTGCTTTCAATTAAGTAATGAGTTCTGAGAACAGGCAACAATCCCAAAAGAAACAAAGTTCAGATACAGTCAACCCTGAGGGCTAATTGCAGTTACTCTATTAGTTTTGAACCAGCTGTAAAATTGTGAAAGGTACTTTTGGAACAAATCTCTTTTCAAGTGTTCTGGCATTCACACTAGATATTTGACTGAATACAATCATTTTTAAATCTCAAATTAACATGCATATTTTCTGCCAGTTTTGCCATATATTGTCTCAGCAAATTTATCCACGAAGTCAACCCCTCCTGAAATTGCTGACCACTTGCTGGGATTGCACAGGGGTTACTTCTGTTAACTTTATTTCTCTTTATTTGTAATCATTGTTCATGTTAGTGAGTGCCTAAATGGCTGTTCAATCACATCTCAACCGGGTCTAACGCTATCCATTCACTCCTACACGTAGTGATTGCTGTACAGCAAAATAATTGCGATCTCCCCTCCCTACACAAGGGACAAGAGGTCAGTCAAAACATCCTTGCTCTATTCAGGTGAGATCAACTAACTCAACAAAGGCTGAGGATAAAGCCTGAAGCCTTCGTCACTTGCATATGGTTCACTAAAAACACTTTCACATAAATGTGACAACACAAAGAAACTAACATAAACCCAATTTTTACCATAAGGATTCAATTGCATCATCTTTTCCATAGCATAACGACCTTTCATATAATTCTTTGTGAATTTCAGCGTTCTATGAGGAGTAAAATTAAAGTTGTTAGAGAGTTTAAAGACATTATAAATCATATTTTAAATCAATCTTACTGCTTTCGCTGATGCATTTATAAATATGTTATAAATCATCTTCTGTGCATCTGTAGTTAATTTATAATATATCTATAAATACGTATTTTATTGTCTCCCTACAGATTAGAATAGTATTGCTGACAGACCTACTGCGAACTACTGTGAAACTCTTTGTGCCAGAACGATACCTGCAAAGGTACGAGTCACAGTCTACAGCTAAAATATATAAATGAAACCAATTTTCATTCTCATTACATGTGGTCAATCTCAAGCCTTTAAATATCCTAGTGATTCATTACTTTTGCCCACTTTCATCTGTTTTATGAGAGTTTATAGCAGTTATATAGATGGCTCTGAGAACCTGGATGCAATATTCAATGATCAATGATCTCATACAAGCGGTCAAGGTCAGTGACTGCATCTCCGAATGCCATATCCTTATAAATAAACCACTAGCCTCACACTCTAGTCAGTACAACACTGACTTTACTTGCCTACCAACATTTACTATGCACATAGACTCATGGATAACAAGATGTAGAGCTGGATGAACACAGCAGGCCAAGCAGCATCAGAGAAGCAGGAAAGCTGACGTTTTGGGCCTAGACCCTTCTTCAGAAAAAAAACCCCACATAGACTCATGCTGTTTATTCATAGCTTCATCTTATCCTTACTCATGTTCCACTGCCACAAGCCTCCCAAACTCACCAAACAGCTTGCAGACAAGGCCAGCAAGACGAGAAGGAGCAGAACTAAAGATAGCAGCAACTAACTAGTAGGGGAGAAACAGAAATCCCTGCCTTCATCCCAGTAGAGGAGATGGGGCTGTGCACCATTGGTCCGGTCATCTCATATTTCACTCCCCCCTCATCCCACAAACTCCCCTGATTTACAAGCAGCAGGTGATGTCAGTATGCACGCCTTATTTCCACTCTTTAACAAATGACAGCCTTTCCTCCAGGGGCTGCCAACCAGTTTGAATGCCTGCTGCTTTTCTGTCTCTGCAGTTCCACTGGAGAGAGGTGGCTGCAGCTGGAATTGCACCAAGGTCAGAGAACACAGCAATGGGTGTCATCTTTGGGATAAGATGAATGGAACCTGGGGCCACAGGGCCGTTCCAACTTGTCTTGGAGCATCAGCAGTGAACAGTGATGTTGCTGCAAGGGCAATCATTAACACTGGGGGCTCATCCATAGCAAATGCCAGTGGCAGTAGGAATAAGACCTTTGATTGGCAAACTCAACACTCAACCCACTGCCAGTCCCTGAGCTTAACAATGTCTTTCCAGGCCAGTTCTCATCTGTAAACTCAGTCTTTTGCTCTCTGCTTTTTTTTTAAAGCAAGCTGCATTTCAAAGTTAAATTCTCAACTGCAACTCACAGTTCCAAACCAAAAATAAAAGAAAAATAGAGGTGGTCTCAACAATGACCTCAGGTCACATGAAGACATATTGAAATTTCAATTCCAACATTTTTTTTTTATAAAGATGACTGTTACAGCCAAAATCATTACGAATGCGAATTAACTTTATTGTCATACCCGACATAGTATCAAAAAAGCCTCAAAGTGATTAATTTAGAAATTCACAGCAAATGAATCTGAAATTTCTTGGGGGTCATCTCAGCATGATTGAGGAAAAGAAGGTTCAAGGGGTTTGACTGAGATTGGAGCAATGACAAACTGAACTGAAATTGCCTGGGAGTTTTTTTCAAATAGATTTATAGAGGCTTAAAGCATCGAAACAGGCCCTTTGGCCCAACTTGCCCATGCTGACCAAATAGTGAACATGATAGGAGAAAAAGTAGCAGCCTGTGTGAGAGGCATGTTCTGTGTCTTCCCGTTTCAAGGGGTTAAAAGTCCGATTGATGCATGTGTAATTGCTAGTGGAAGATGGTGGGTTAATGAGCTAAGGTGCACGTGTGCACTAGTGGGTTGAGGTAGTTGTGTGCCATAGCCTGGGTTTGAACACTAACCACCTGTGAAGATCGGTTGAAGAAAGACACTCTAGTCATTCCTGTGTTGCAAGTAAAGAATTCTTTCACTCCAGAAGCTGGAAACCAGCAAGCCACTCAAAATGAAACAAGAAGAAAGAAGAACTCTCACTGCCAGCCAACCACCATCGAAAGGAAACAGGACAAAAAAATTTCAGATAACCTGCAAAATCAAGATTTCTGAACTCAGTTGCTGAGCTTTCAACATTCCACCATCTACTCTTCACAAATGATGCATAGAGATTGATCCATACATATTTAAATTTTATGTTTCTTCGGATTCATTTCTCATTTCTAATCTCTGTATGTATGTATTGTGTTATTATGTCTTCTCTTTTAACCCCTTAAAAAGTGAAGTCACTCAACATATTCTCACAAGGGCTGCTACCTTTCCTTAACATCTCATTAGGTATGACATTGCACGATCTCTCACTTCAGACAGCGAGTGAATTCACAGCCACTGTTGTTTTGGCTGCATCAATCCTTTTATTAGTAACTAATAAACTTTGTAAACTCAAGACAATCTGTTAAGCTGACTCTTTTTAAAACATAAATTCATTTGATTTGGGAGAAAGGCACAGACAAGTGAAGGATCTTTTGCAGATTAATCTTGTTACGACCAACTGAGGATGTGGGTGGATAAAGATGGGGAGCCAGTTCATCGCTCCTTACCTGGGAGCTTACCGGTTGGTGGCATCCCATCTGGAACTACCATAATGTGGGAACCCTACTTAAGATTTAGTCATAACACAGCTGGGAACATGCAAAGCAGGTAGATTTAAGATACCGGTCAGTGTGCAACATTGATTTAATACAGGAACTGCCACTTTTAAAAGCTAGGCTCCAACTTACACTTTACCTGATCTTCACACAATTGAAGAAGTCAGTGAAAGACATGAAGGGCTCTCCACCAACATTTTGTAATGGGATCATGGCCTTTTTCATTATTATTTCTTGTGTTCAATTGTACATATATAGGTGTTTTTGTAGTTTCCTGAAGTTTTTATAACCGAGAGTGCTTTGGTGGGCACTAAAGTAAAACTAAACGTTAATTTAAAAGCTTTTGCTGAAATTCATTGCTCTGAGATGAGGTGTAGGTCATCTTCCTGGGATTGGCCACGACTAGAGAATGAAGAGCAACAGGACATAGAACAAGCTCTGGTAAAGGGAAGAAGAAATATGGAGACGGTCTTAGAGAAGCAGGAATGCATACCTGCCTTGAGGGAGCAATTCTTTTATCTCAATTCAGGGACCAGAGAAGTCTTTGCTTCAGTGAAAACAAGGTGTAGAGCTGGATGAACACAGCAGGCCAAGCAGCATCAGAGGAGCAGGAAAGCTGACATTTCGGGTCTCAACCCTTCTTCAGAAATGGGGGAGTGTCCAGGCCCGAAACTTCAGCTTTCCTGCTCCTCTGACGTTGCTTGGCCTGCTGTGTTCATCCAGCTGTACACCTTGTTATCTCAGATTCTCCAGCATCGGCAGTTCCCACTATCCTTGCTTCAGTAAAGATGTTGTGACTTCAATCTGCCAGCATTTGCAATTCTGAGCAGGTTAAGGATCTCATTATCTGTTGTTGTCAAAGTGACCATGGCTGTGAAACTTTTGATAGACAGATGATGAAGTAGAAAATGAAATGCCAATGTTTTATTTCATACTAAATTTATTTACAGCATGCAACATTACTAATGTCAGCCTCTGCCCCAGCCAAGCCTCAATATCCAACAGGTCTCTCTAGTAGCCCTTCCATAGCCCTGAGCACAAAACTGAGACTGAGTATGTTGACCTTGGTCAGGAGCAGTCCGGTTGTAAGAAAGTTCTCAGACTTGCCACCTCCCTTTGCACCAGTTCCTCAAAGTGTCTCTTTATACTCTTTGATCTGTCCCTTTGACAACAAGATTAATTTATTCCCTTGCAGATACCTTTCTCCTGGACCAAATTAATTAAAAGGAGCCAATTTAACTAGGATTTCTTGAGTTAACAAATGAGTGAGTTTATTGGTTACTAAATGTGAGAGGAAATAATAATGCAACTCACCTACATAAAGATTAGAAATGAGAAATATGTCCATAAAACAGTAAAAAAAAATCAAAGTTACTCTCTGAGTCATTCACGACGAGTAGATAGTGGACATTAAACCCATTACAATAGATGATACTAGTAGCAATAACACTGGTAGTAGAATAATCAATTTCAAATTCTTGGATTCCTGGTTGTTTGAAATTCCTTTGTCCTGCTTCCTTTTGACAATAGCTGCCTGACACTACTCAGATTGAGTAAACTCATTGTACCTTTCTTTATTGTGTTGCAGGGATATTTAAAGGCTATTCTCAAAGCTATACCTTTCACAGTGCACTAATCCACACATTAGGACATCAGGTCACTACACACATACCAATCAAGATTGAAGATTACACTTAACCCTTGTTCCAGTGTATTCTTGAAAGGGTAAAACAAAAATATGTCTCTCACCCAGGCTGATGTCATTTTATTACCATGGCGCTCATAGTTTGAGATAGTCACAGGGGATTCCAGTTCAGTCTGTAGTGCATTTTGCCCTTTGAAGCTTCTTTGACACCTGTAGGTGTGACATTCCAGAGCGCCACTCTGGACAGCCACAGATTTACATCTACATTAATTTTGATTGTAAATGGACATGTTGGAATTTCAAAGTTCAATATGTCCTTGGGTGATCCACAGTTTGGATCCATGGTCATGGCAATGTCGTTGAAACAACACTCCTGGCATTTGTTACTACCATCAATTGCTTCCACTGCCTCCTCATGCACCTTCCCAAAAAAGGTAAGGCTTCCTTTTATTAGCAATTTTTATTCATATTATCATGTCCTATACTGAGATATACAGCTGGTAAACAACACTAATGGCATTGTCTGCACAAAAGGACATAAAACATCAGATAGCACAAACTTAACATTCTCCCTTCAACACAAGGAATAGGTGTGAGTTAGTCACACACTGCAGTTTCTGAACTGGTTTTCAGGTTTGAGTTCATTTCTTCCCCAGTCTACGGTACTCTGCAACTCTTTTAGTTAACCTCTGATGCACATACAGAATTTCAGCATGTCAATGCAAAAGCACTCTAGAAATACACATGGAAGGCCTAATTAATATTTATTTGATTTCTGTCACCAAGGAGAATACTCAGTGCAATGCCCAGAGGCTCTCTGTAACACACAGCATATCAGTACCATTGCTGACAAATGCCTCACAATGAAAATCTGCCCAAAATATGACTTTGAAATCATTTGTGAAAAACAATAGTTATCTGCCTTCAGTCAGTGATATGATGAGACAATGGAACTGAGGCAAATGGCCATTGATTGTTTGCATAAAATGACTAAAAAGATTAGTTGCTTTCTCAAAAACCAACTCATTTCATTCAAAAAATGCTAAAATAACCTACATTTGTTGTTTACCAAAACAGGCAAATATGACTGAAATGAGGTTGAAATTCTTCATTTGTGTGTGAATTCATAAAAATGACACAAAAGACATAATTTTGTTTTGGTTGACTGCGCAAAGTGGATGATATTGATCCTGTTGCCCATACACATTGTTCCTGGCTTTTCTTTCTATTGAAGTCAATGAAGATGAAAATTGGGAGAGATGTATAGCGGACAGTTGAATCAATATCACCTGTTTTACTCTATCACCCAAAGTTACTCCCACAGTTTTTCTTTCTCAGCAAACCAATGAAGGTTTCCCAAGTACTTTGATATTGACATTCCATTTAAGTAAGTTGATGACCTAGGGTACAATAAAGTAAAACAAAGACTGGTCGCAATTTTCAGAGATTAACCATTGATTCTTGGATTCCTCGAGTGACCTTGGATGGGCAACAAAGGCATTGATTGAATTGGTCAATATCTTTTGTTTATGGATTATTTTAGAATCCTTTTATAATAGATTTATATCTGTTTTTAATATGTTTATTGTTCCACAACGATTACACCCAACAATTTTATTGTCAAATACATACAAAGTAAAACATTATGTAAGTGTACAACACAATAGAACTTTTCTTAAAAGCAATATTGTATTCCGAGTGATGAGGATTATAGTTGAAATGTTAAAATTAAACAGCTGTAGAATTTAAAAGATGTTTTAAAAATGTTTGATATTCTACAGTATATGTTGCCTTTCCCATAAACCACATAACAGCTCTTCTCAAATATTTAGAATAGTTGTACGCCAGTGCTATGTAGATTTTACTCTTAGTACACTCAGTCATGGTCAAGACATTCCATGTATTTCATCTCTAATGGTGTTATCAGTTCAGTACGTGTTTGTTCATAAAATAATCATTAGGTTTAAACAAAGGTTTCATTATTTCATTCATGCCCTTTGTATCATTCTTTTACCTCCAAGACCTGTTTAATGTTCCTGCATCACCTAATCGAGTGGTTTCATTCTGAATTGCTTTACTGCATTCAGCCTATGCAAATAAAGAAAATGATAATAAAGGATTCTGCCATCTGTCATTATCTCCTTACGTTGGAGTTTTTGAAAAAAGCACTCCCCTCACAGGGAAAGAATGAAGCTTCAAATTGATAAAGATGGACACACAACACATTCTTTTATCAGAACAAAATCCCTTCGAAATGCATTCTGATGAATGGTAAAAGCCAGTTTCATGGATTTTTAAGTGGTCTCAAGACTTGCAATGATGTCTAATGATTATTTAATGGTGCTGTACTTGATGCAGCCTTATGTGAAAGCTTTTCCTTCTGATTTTGATGAATAGGTTTTTTGACAGCCATTTAGGAGTAAATACAAATTCAACGGCCTGGATATGAAGAGGCCAGTTTGTAGATTAAGTTTCCAGAAGTAATTCACAACTTTCTGGGGTCACATTCCCATTCAGAAGGCTGGAGACTAAAAGACTATCGCAGTCCATCTTTTCAGACTGACTGCACTAAGGAGTCACTCTAAATGGACCTCTCCAGCACAAAGCACTCTTTCAAAGAGAAGCCTGAATTTTTATGACCTACTCTTTGGAAGCCCATCAACATGCCACTACGAGTATCTGCCAGGGCAAGACCTCATCATGCAATTAAAGAGTCCTGTGACCCTATTGATTTGAAGCATTTAAAGCTCAGTTGAAGTTCAAAGCAATTTCTTTTTTTCTCTATTACTCAAGCTCTAGGTGCCAGCACTGAAACATCTGCCATTAGTTTTTGTCACAGGACACCTCGTGAATCTGTCAGAGGACTACACAGCAATTTAATTCTTAATAAATTTGATTCCTTTTCAATTTTTCATTCAGTAATGAATATTCAACACCTTCTACATCTGCTACAAGCCATAACTTCAGAATACTTCCCTATAGTCTTCCCACAGAAGAAGATTGACGTTTGCAGTTGAAAGCACAGAGTTCTTAAAAACTCCTCTTTCTCTCTTTGGTGCCTAGAGGCAATTATGTTAATCTTCACTGGAAAGTATTTAAGGATTCGATGCGGAAAAGTTTCACTTTTGTTATCTGCATTTTTATTGGTAATTAACTCTTAGAGCTAATTTTGCTACATGTTTGGCTCAAACACTTGTTGTTCCATAGTACTGAATGTTGCATTGTCAATGAAATTATAATGCAAAAATATCACATGCAAATTTATTATTTATTTGGAATTCTGTCCTTCCGTGGAATTAAAAATAGAATCTTTTATTTCAGCTCTAAAAACCTTGACCATCCAATTGCAGCATCAAACATTTGCCACATCAGCTACAACAGGGTCAAATGTAGAGTAATGCTCCTGCTATTCTTTCTGAACAATGGACTTTAACCTCAACCTCAGAAGAGCATGCCCTATTCTACAAGTGTGTGAATGTTCCTTTACCACAGCAGTATTATTTCTCTGATCGAGTCTGTTAATTTTACGTCTGACATTTATGGTCAGCTTTATGCTGTGGGTCCATACCTATTAAAATCTTGGTTAGGACAGCAAAAGGCCATTTCACTTCATTAATTTATTTAAATAATGCTTATATTGTGAACGTCTCGGGAGACAGCATGCTCATAGTCCAACCTGCTATGCTAGGGAATAGTAGATTATACTTATTGCACCGATAATTTTGAGCAGGTCAGAATCATTTTGACTTTGTGCAATGATGTAAAATGGGAAGTAATGAAACTACAGCCTCTTCTTACAACTTAATAAAAACCAAAAGAACTGTGGCTGCTGTAAATCAGGAACAAAAACAATGTTGCTGGAAAAGCTCAGCAGGTCTGGCAGCATCTGTGGAGGAGAAAAAGAGTTAACGTTTCGGGTCCGGTGACCCAAATTAACTCTTAGGAAGGGTTAGGAACCCTTCTGAGGAAGGGTCACCGGACCCGAAACGTTAACTCTGTTTTCTCCTCCACAGATGCTGCCAGACCTGCTGAGCTTTTCCAGCAACTTTGTTTTTGTTTTTCTTCTTACAACTTGGCTGATTTGTAGTTTAGAATGTGAGGGAAACAAGGAACTGGAAAAATAAGTAATTGTCAAATAAAACAGTGTAACAACATGCTGATTATTAAGACCAAAATATTATTATGGGTAAGTACACAAAATTATGAAAACATTGATTAACAACAACAAAAATATGATGCTGATTTGCATTAGGAGTTGAAATAAAGTGCAAAACCTAATATATTCTATTTTTATTGTTTAGGATTAATGTTAGAGCAAACATGGAGTATTGTGCACAGTTCTTGTTACATGTTCAAAGGAAAAAAAATACTATTGTCATTTAAAGGTTACACAAGTGAGCAACAAAGATGACTTCTGCTTTTGGAATTTAACTTTAAACAAGATTGAGTGAGTTAGACATCCTTTCTTTGAAAAAAAACTTTGAGGTAACCCAACTGAATATTCAAGATCAGGAAGGGAAATGGTATGATTCATCCAGACAAATGATCAACCATGAAAAGGGTTCAAACACCTAGGAACAGAAGTTAATAATTTAGGTGCATAGGAGTAGAAGGATATCACCCAAAGGATATTACAGTTCCAGAATAAGTAACCAGACAAAGCTTTTGAAGAAGAACATAAGAACATAAGAACTAGGAGCAGGAGTAGGCCATCTGGCCCCTCGAGCCTGCCCTGCCATTTAATAAGATCATGGCTGATCTTTGAGACTCAGCTCCACTTACCCGCCCACTCACCATAATCCTTAATTCCTTTACTGTTCAAAAATTTATCTAGCCTTGCCTCAAAAACATTCAGTGAGGTAGCTTCAACCGCTTCACTGGGCAGGGAATTCCACAGATTCACAACCCTTTGGGTGAAGAAGTTCCTCCTGACCTCAGTCCTACATCTACTTCCCTTTATTTTGAGGCGATGCCCTCGAGTCCAAGTTTCACCTGCTAGTGGAAACAACCCCCCTGCCTCCACTTTATCTATTCCCTTCATAATCTTATATGTTTCTATAAGATCTCCCCTCATTCTTCTGAATTCCAATGAGTATAATCCCAGTCTACTCAGTCTGTCCTCATAATCCAGCTCTCTCAACTCTGGAAACAACCGAATGAATCTCCTTTGCACCCCCTCCAGTGCTAGTATATCTCTTCTCAAGTAAGGAGACCAAAACTGCACACAGTACTCCAGGTGTGGCCTCACCAGGACCCTATACAGCTGCAGCATAGCCTCCCTGTTTTTAAACTCCATCCCTCGAGCAATGGCAGACAAAATTCCATTTGCCTTTTTAATTACCTGCTGCACCTGCAATCCCACCTTCAGCGATTCATGCACAAGGACACCCAACTCCCTCCGCACAGCAGCGTGCTGCAATTTTTTACCATTTAAAACATAGTCCATTTTGCTGTTATTCCTACCAAAATGGATGACCTCACACTTATCAACATTGTACTCCATCTGCCAGACCTTTGCCCACTCACTTAGACTATCTATATCCCTCTGCAGACTTTCAGTGTCTTCTGCACACTTTGCTCTACCACTCACCTTAGTGTCATCTGCAAATTTTGACACACCACACTTAGTCCCCAACTCCAAATCATCTATGTAAATTGTAAACAATTGCGGTCCCAACACTGATCCCTGAGGCACACCACTAGCCACTGACCGCCAACCAGAAAAAAAACACCCATTTACCCCTACTCTTTGCTTTCTACTGGTCAACCAATCCTCTATCCATGCCAATACATTACCTGTAATACTGTGCAACTTTATGTTATGTAGCAGCCTTTGGTGTGGCACCTTGTCAAATGCCTTCTGGAAATCCAGATACACCACATCCACAGGTTCCCCAATGTCCACCATGTAAGTAATGCCCTCAAAGAATTCCAACAAATTAGTTAAACATGACCTACCCTTCATGAACCCATGCTGAGTGTTCCAAAAGGGACAATTTATATCCAGATGTCTTGCTATTTCTTCATTAATGATAGATTCAAGCATTTTCCCCGCTACCGAAGTTAAACTAACTGGCCTATAGTTACCTGCTTTTTGTCTACTTCCTTTTTTAAACAGTGGCGACACATTGGCTGTTTTCCAATCTGCGGGAACCACCCCAGAGTCCAGTGAATTTTGGTAAAGAAAATAATACAGTTGAGTTCAAAAGACAATTGCTTAACTTCTGAAGAGAGTGAGTAATCAGGGTCATGAGGGAGAATTGTTTTAGTTGTTACGCGTAGTAAAATCAGAAAACATTTTTGTACACATTCACAATTTGTTGCTTACGATAATCGGAAAATCTCTGTCTCCTTCTGAAGAAAACAATTAGATAGCATTAGTTCATGCATCTATCCTTGTTTGAGCAGGATGGATTTTATGTTTGACTGGAAAATTGAAATATTGGGTTCTAATAAATCAATGATTTTCTATTACAAGCGGAACATATAGAAGAAATGCAGAAGATTTTGTGCCTTTTGCATAACTGCACAAAAGCAAAATTCTGCGGATATTGAAAATCTAAAATAAAAACAGAAAATAACAGATACACTCAATAAGTCAGGCATAACCTTTAGAGAGAAACAGAGTTAACAATTTCAAGCCCATCACCTTTCATCAGATGAAGGATGAGTGAGGATTCTCACTGGAAGAATAAAGAGGGGAGTGAAAAGAAAGAATTTATACTGAGGGCTGAGCACTTAACCTTCTTAAAGAACCTAAATACAGATATAGTTCAAGGTGCTAGGGGAGAGAGAGGGCTTATTTAAAATGGGACCAACTGGGAAGACTGACACACCCTGTGCAGTGCAGCAGATTTTCAGCTGTATTTACAGTATTATCCAAAGAATACTATTAGTTACTGCGAGAATATTAAGATCTCATATCTATTGCGATCAGGTTCATATGCTATTGTCCTAGTAATATTAGTTATGTGTAGAAGTTCATGTAAACTATTAGGTACAAGCATAATTTCAATGAGTTACCAATAGATTCTGGTGTAATAAAATGTTGCTGCCGTCTATCAATCCCATCAAAATCCCTTACGTCTTTTTGGTATATGGAGATTTCACCTCCATTTCGGTGACCCTTCGGTTCTCAGAAGTTCTTGCTTAGCAATTGTTGTTGCAAGTTATGTCCCTCAACCACAGGGATCTAACCTTGATAACATTATAACAATTACTAATATCACAGAATTGGACATCGTGTCATCAGATGTCACATGGTCACACCTTTGTTCGTTCTGGTTGCAATTATTTCTGATCTTAACCCGAGTACCTCAAATATTGAACGGAGGTATGATCTAGCTATGTCTGAAAAT
The DNA here is from genome assembly GCF_021869965.1 of Rhincodon typus. Taxonomy (NCBI): domain Eukaryota; kingdom Metazoa; phylum Chordata; class Chondrichthyes; order Orectolobiformes; family Rhincodontidae; genus Rhincodon; species Rhincodon typus. The sequence continues at coordinate 84,342,863 of NC_063335.1, forward strand.
CTGGCAGAACTCTAATTCTGAACTGTCAATAGAAAATGCAGGAATTGGTAAGTAGAAAGTAAAAGGGAAAATAAGGTCTTTGTTTAAAACGTTTCTTCATTAAGAAATTTTTGAGTCCCTAGATTTTTCTATCTTAGGAAGTCTGCCTTAATAACTACTCCTGTTCATTTCAAAAAATCGATCATAGCCAATCAAGTACTTTTGACATATTAACTTTTGTAATGGGAAGAAATATGGCAACAAATTTGCATACAGCATGATCCCATAAAGATCAATGAGGCAAATGATGTAAATAAATTTTGGGGTTAATTCATTACTTCCATTCTATATCAAAAAATCTCCGCTATTATGATACTAATCAAAAATATCTTTATTCCACGACATTAGCATCAAGATAGCTAAAGAAGCCTTTTGCCAGAGCTCTCAAATAACAGCATTTCCTTTGTTGATGCGTTATAACAGATAATAGTATTCCATTCCTCACGATCATTGAAAAATTAGGGGAATACTTTACAATTAATGAGCAAATGTTGACAAAAAGTAAAATCTCATTTCATCATTTCACACAATCTGGTCTAGACCCGTAGACACACACATCATATAATCTTCCCAGCAAATATTTCTTGAGAACACTGTAGGGATTCATTACAGCATACATGGTATATGGTCACTGGTTGTGCAATTGTTTGCACTGACACGTTGCTATAACAGCATTGAATAGAAGCTTAGACTTACAACTAGAGAGATTTTAAGAAGCAGCTGAATTTTATTCTCATTTTCAATTAGTGAACTTTCTTTTCAGTTTTGTAATGCTTACTGAGATTGGATTGAGATCAGGGTGACAAATCCTGTTATCACACTTTTACAATAGAACCTCTGTTTCAGTTTTGTGAGCATGGAATACAAAGATGATAATCAACTTTTCAATAACAATGGCACATTGAGTCTTATAGTTTCTAAATTGCATTGTTTGTGACTATTCCAGCAGTTTTCAGGATCTTGTAGTGGTTTTGAATTTGCATGGGTGTCTGCCTTAGCTCCATATAAACACTTTCACCTTTGACTCAGTAAATCAAGGGTTTAAGCTGCATTCCAGAAACTTGAGCACATAATATTGGCTGACACTTCATTTGAGTACTGAAGGAATATTGGATTGTCAGACAAGCCACCTTCCATAATCCCAATTTTCTGCAGTCTCTGTTCCAAACAATTTTAGACTCAAAATTAATTTGGTTAGTAGGAGAGGATGGTGGGGAAGTAGAATTGTAATGGAGGATAAAAAAAGATGACCGTGAGAAGGCAAGATCATGAACAAAAAAAAAATTCAGACGGGATTATTCATCTTGGGTTATAACCGTGTGAAAAAGGTGTCTAATTTGTTTAATTGTAACTTGATTGTCCGCTGTTGTTGTATCAAGCAGTTACACCACTCTTTAGTTTGAGGAGTTGCATCCAAGCTAATTTGAATATTTAATGGTTTAAGTTTTGATACTTTTGCCTTCTTAAACTGCAACAAGTAGCTTATGCTATAGGAAATTTGCAGAATTCATGCAACCTCTGCAAAGTTTTAGGATACAATTCTGCCTACAGAGTCAAAAAGACAATATTGGAATTATGTCCTGACCCTGCAACAAGAGGGAATTTTTTTGTTGTTGCTTTATTTTACTCACTCTATATGGAGATGTTATTACACATCTCTGGAGAATGTGGGACTGAACCCATGCCTTCTGACCCAGAGATAGTGGCACTACCAGTGGACTACAGGAACCCCTCACACCAAGAGGGGAAGCATCCACAATCCACAATCTTAGCAGTAGTCGGTTGCTAATTAGCTAGAGAATGCCTTTGTAACCAACTAAACAGTGGATAATCCAGATGTAGGGGGCCTGATTGAAATGTAAATCTGTTTTTTGCATGTATACAAGAGAATTTTTTTTTCTTATTTGCCACCTCATGGATATATTTGGGGGGTTATTCAAGAGTGAATTCACCTGTCATCCCCATGGATTTTGAACTCTGGGAGGCCCTATTTCCAGTGGAGGACAGGAGAAGGACACCCAGTCAAACAAAGTAGGTGGGTGGTACAGTCAGCAAAAGATGCTGAGAGCTGGGTATAAATCAGGTGTGGTGGCTCAGTGGTTAGCACTGCTGCCTCAGAATGCCAGGGATCTGGGCTTGATTCCAGTAACTGTCCGTGTTGAGTTTGCACATTCTCCCCAAGTCTATATGGGTTTCCCCAGGGTGATCCAATTTCCACCCACAGTCCAAACATGTGCAGGTTAGGTGGGTTGGTCACGGTAATGGAACGTGCAGGGTTGTGGCAGGGCCGGGTCTGGGTGTGATGCTCTTCAGAGGATTAGCTCAGACTCAATGAGCTGAATGGCCTCTTTCTGCACTGTAGAGATTCCAAAATTAAATAACTTAGGGCTGTATATTCTTTTGTACCCTGGCAAGATGAATATAGAACAAGATCCTAATGACAGGCCTCTAGGTATCCAACTACTTGCAGACACACAAGTTGAGAAGCCTGAGGTTACCTGGTGCACCATATCATTGAGCGAATGTGTTCCTGGGTACCAACTGATATTCCTTACCCAGAGCCCTAGCTCTATTAAGGACCAAGCAGCACTGATACATGTAATTTCCAATATTAATGAATGGGTTGGTCATTGAACTCAGCAGCCTCTTTAGTCATTGCAGAAGAAAGAATGCATAATGATCAGGAGTTGGCTTGCATTAGAAGAGGAATTCCCCAGCTCATTATTGTGTCAATATGGATGAAGCAGCAATGGAAATCACCAGGGTGGTTCTGCAGGAAGAAGGATCAAGCAGTGGATGGAGAGATAAAAAGAGAATGAATTCTCTGTTGATGAAGGACATTAAGTGTACTCCTCCCAATATGACTGCAGCTAAAGACTCAGTTGCACTCAAAAGCCTCAGCTTTTCAAAATCTTCCTCTGTTGCAAGTGAGTTCTCATGCTCTCCTAGTTATCCATGATGGAGAGCAAGTTCCAATGAACTGTCACATCACCAGGGTCAACTCAAGCATCTGAGATAGCGTTCTCATATCAAACATCATCCGCTTGGACTGGAGCAGCAAAAGAAAGCAGACCAACAGCACCTTCCCAAGGGCAAGTGATGGCCAATAAGTGCTGACTCAGCCGGGAAAGCCCACATCCATAGACTCAGAAATTTTTACAGCAAATAAAGAGATAATTCAGCCTATCATATCAATGTTAGTTAACAAAGATCTGACATGCATATTCTGATTTTCTAGCTCTTAGTCCATTAATGAAACTCTCTGACTCTAACAAGTCCTTTATACAATGAGTTCCAGTGGGTGAAGAATATTCTCCTCAACCTCTCTCTTAGCCTTTTCCCTCTTGCCTTATACCTATGCTGTCTGGTTATTGACCCATCTAATAATGGAAAGAAAGGTGCCTTCCTATCCACCCTATCAATGTCCCTCATAATCGTATACACATCTCTCAGGTTCGCTTTTAATGTCTGCTGCTTCTAGGAAAACAACCCCAGCCTATGCAATCCTTCCTCATAGCTCTGACCCTCCAACTCAGGCAGCATCTGAGTAAATCTCCTCTATGTCGTCTCTAACGCAATCACATTTTTCCTATAAGTTGGTGACTAGAAATACACACTGAACTTCAGCTGCGGGCGAGCCAGCTTTTCACACAGTTCCAGTATAACCTCAGAGATAGTAGGAACTGCTGATGCTGGAGTCTGAGATAACAAGGTGTAGAGGTGGATGAACACAGCAGGCCAGGCAGCATCAGAGAAGCAGGAAAGCTGACATTTCAGGTCTGGACCCTTCTTCAGAAATGGGGGAGGCGAAGAGGGGCTCCGAAATAAATACAGAGGGGGGAGGTGATGATAGAAGGTGGATAGACGAGCAGATAAGTGGAGAGAGGATGGACAGGTCAAGAAGGTGGGGATAGTGACCATAATTCAGTTGGATTTATAATAATTGTAGATAAGGATAAGGATGCACCAGGAATAAAGTTTCTAAATTGGGGAAATAGTGAGAATACACAGCAAACTTTCCTATGAAGGCAAAGGATGCAACCAAGATCAAAGTACTCTGGATGTCAAGATATATAAAGGTTAGGATTAAGAAGGAAATGGAAGTTGATGACTGAGGGCTCAATAGGCAAAGTCGCTAGAGGATGATAAAAAGTATTCAGTACATCTTAAAAAAGATTATAAAAAGTACTCAGTAGATCTTAAAAAGGATTATAAAAAGTAGATCTCATAAAGGAAATTAAGAAAACTAAGACAGTGCAGGAAAAAGTATTAGCAAGTAAAGTAAAGGAAAACCCAAAGGACTTTTTTGAAATGCATAAAACGCATGAGAATAACTAGGGAAAAAAAAAGAACTAATTTAGTTAGGGGACTGTGATATACTTGAATAAATTGGCATTGAGAGGGGGGAAGTATTGACAGTTTTAGAGGGCTTAAAGAAGTGTCCAGGTGTGATGGACACAGGCTGCTGTGGAAGGCAAGGGAGGAGATTTCAAAGGCCTTGTCATTAATTTTCATACCATCTCTGGCTACAGTTTATGGAGTCTACATAGATTTCAGTAAAGGCTTTTGACAGGGTGTCACATGAGAGACTGGTCACTATTGTAAAAGCCCATGGTCTGTAGGGAAATTTGCAAATTGGATCCAAAACTGACTTCGTGGAATGAGGCAGAGAGTGATGGTCAAATGTAGTTTTGGTGGCAGGAAGCCTGTGCCCAGTGGTACGATGTTAGGTTCCTTTGTGTTTTTAGTGTAAGTCAATAATTTAGACATGAGTATAGGAAATTTAGTCAGTGAATTTTATAGATGACACTAAAGTTTGTGGTTTGTTAAATAGCAAGGATGACAGCCTTAGTCCATAAGCTAGTCAGATGGGCCAAAGAGTGGCAAATGGAATTTAATCTTGAATAGTGTGAGATAATGCATTTTAGAAGGAAAAACAAGAAAAGGGAGAACACGATGGATGGTAGGACCTGAGGAAGTGCAAAGAGTTAAATGCAAATTATGAGAGACATAGATGGTGTTGACAAGGTGAAAACTTTCCCCTTCATAAGAGGAGTCAATGACCAGGAAGCTTAGATTTCAAAGGGATTTAAAGAAAAGTATAGTTTAAAGGTGATTTAAGGATTTTTTTTCACCGGAGGGTGGTGGGTATCTGTAACTCAATACCTGAAATAATGGTAGAGGTGGGAACCATCATGATTAAGAAGTACATGATGAACACTTGAAATATCATACAGTAAATGGCCAAGTGCAAGTAAATGGGATTAAATTACATAGGTGCTTGATGCTTGGCACAGACATAGAGATCAGAGGACCTTTTCTCATGCTGTAAAACTCTATGACTCTATGTCTCTGAAACAAGTTAAGGGATTACACTATGAATGGTGAATGTTCAGAGGGACCTTGGTGTGCATACCTACAGATTCCTGAAGGTAGCAGGGCAGGTAAATGAGGCGTTAAAGAAGGCTAATGGGATACTTGCTTTTATTAGCTAAGGCCTAGAAATCAAGAGCATCGAGGTTATTAGCCTCCTCTACATCGGGGAAACCAAGCGGAGGCTTGGAGACCGCTTCATGGAGACCTACGCTCGGTTCGTGACAAATGACAACACCTCCCAGTCGTGAACCACTTCAACTCAGGGTGGCATGGTGGCTCAGTGGTTAGCACTGCTGCCTCACAGCTCCAGGAACCCGGGTTCAATTCTACCCTTGGGCGACTGTCTGTGTGGTGTTTGCACATTCTCCCTGTGTCTGCGTGGGTTTCCTCCGGGTACTCCAGTTTCCTCCCACAGTCCAAAGATGTGCAGGTTAGGTGGGTTGGTCACGGTAATGGAATGTGCAGGGTTGCGGCAGGGCCGGGTCTGGGTGTGATGCTCTTCAGAGGATTAGCTCAGACTCAATTGTGGTAGGGAAGAGAAGGGGATGAGGGCCGAAGTGAGGGAGATGGGTCAGACACAGCCAAGGGCCCTGTCAACCACAGCTAGGGGGAATGCTTTGTTGAACCAAAGAAACAGTTTAGGAGTGAGATGCTCTCATGAGACTCCCTCACTACCTTACTGATACTTTCTTCTCCCTTCACTCCCTCTCTGCCTGCACCAGGATGACAACATCCTGGAACGTGCAAATACATAATCCATTCAGACTTGCAAATGCTCTGTTATGCCCCAGCTTCTGTACAAGCTCCAAAACACAGAATTTGCTAAAGCTGAAGGCATCTCCTGTACACATGGTCATCCAGCCAGCTAGGAGTGTCAGGAATCCTCTCATAGTGCAAGATGTGAAAGTTATGGGTCTCAGCAGCCCAGACACATCTTAACTCAATAGAGTATGGGCCATTGCTTTTATTTTATTCTTACTCCCAATTAAATACAGGCTAGAAAAATTTTATTCTTGTTAATGTCAGACAATCAAAACCCTTTAACAAGCAAAGAAATTTAGTGTTGAATTTCTAAAATGTTAATTATCTATGTAAAGTTTTTAAGCTGAATTTATGGTCTCAAATTAAATGAATATCGAGTCACAACAGACAAGACAGAAGTACCCGTCAATTACCAACCTGCTTTCCAGAGACATTACACTTCGAGTTACTTGAAGTTGCTCTGCCATCGGTCTGTCTGGGACCTCTCCACTCTCCTCACTGCAACCACTCCTGTGTCTCACACAGCTCCGCTGTCAGTCTGTCTGGATCCTCCTCTCTCCTACTCCACTTCCAGTCATCCCATGAATTGATTAAAAAAAGTTAGTACACACTCCACCACTGTAGATACACTCACAGCAATGGATTCCCATATGAATTTCAAAAGGGTCCCACTGAAGGAAGAACATGTCTCAGGTACAGGTAGTTCTCCTATAACACAATAGTTATGTTCTTGTGTGACCTCACGCTATAGAATATCACATTATAGGGAAATTGCTGTAGAAAATCACTATACCTGTGCACCAGAAAGTTCACGTTATCCAAACAGTGTCCACTATTCATCAATCACTGTCAATTTGCATTAACAAAACACACATTCTAGCAGAACTACCTGTAAATAGAATTAGATTTTAGATTTTATTGTCATGTGGACTCAAGTATAGGAATACATGAATACAGTAAAAAGTGTACAAAGTCGCCATTCTCCAGAGCCAACTTAGTTACAAAACCTGAATTTTTTAAAAAGACAGCAGAAATAAAAGAAAACCAAGAGGTAAGAAAAGTATCCACATCTTAAAGTCTAAGTCTTATCTCCATGAATGTGTTTTGATCCACAGATGCAGGCACCTGGGCCTAGCCAAGGCCCTGAAGTCTCAGTCCCAGCCTGAGAGTCTCACTTCGATAGCCAGGAGGAGCATGTTCTCGCTGCCTCCCCCAGTCGCTGGAGGAGCTTCACCACCACTGCTGCCACCACCGTCCCTGAAGCCCACAGGACGTCCTTGCTGTCGCTGCCACCTCCAGTTGCTGGGAGGAGTCACGTCCACAGCCGCCCCTGGCCGCTTGGAGCCTGCCGCCATTCCTCCTATGGCCTGTTCTCGCTGCCAATGCTGTGCTGCCACCGCCTTTGATCTTTGAGAAGAGGGACCATGTCCGGCACTGCTTCCGATCGCTGGGAGGAACCGCATCTACAGCCGCTGCTGAGAGGCTACAGCCATTCTGCACTTGGCCTGCTCTCGTTACTGTCCTGATGCTGCTGATTAGCCCATTGCGAAAGACTTTAAAGAAAAGAAAAATGAGAAAAAGAGAAGAAAAAAGAAAAAGAAAGAAAGCAAATGGGAGTGGACACGCGATCCAGGCACTCCCCTTCCTAATTAAATTGCTCAACACAAAACCAAAGAACTGCAGATACTGGAAATCAGAAACATAAGAAAAAATTGCTAGAAAAACTCAGTAGATATGGCATCGTCAATGGGCAGAAAGCAGGGTTAACATTTTGGGTCCGGTGACCTTTCTTCAGACAAGACCTTCTGAAGACGGGTCACTGCTTCCAAAACATTGACTCTGCTTTTTGTCTACAGATAATTCCAAACCTACTGAGATTTTTTTTTAGCGATTTCTGATCCTGTTTCTGCTTAAATGCTCCCTGTCTCTAAACTTGCATCGGAGGCGGGCATTAAACCCCACGCACTGGCTACCCATAAGCAACATAATGACCTTGGTCTTCTGTGCAATAATTACATGCTAATAGTGTCAGCAATGAAATAGTGTCGAAATCCAAGACATTCACGTTACAGTTTTGATTTCAGTATTGTTTTATACTTACCTTTCTACATCAATAATCTCAGCTTGTTCCTTTCAAAGCTAAAAAGCTCAATTGTTCTTGATTTTCCATACAACTCCATCCTTCAAGCTAGAAATCAAACTTGCGTTCTTGTCTAAATGAGTCCCTTGTACCTTAATGCCCAGCCACTAATGTGACAGAATGAAGACAGAGACTCCCAAACAGTACCCCCTGACACTCTTGAATTTATTTCCTCCATGAACGAATTTTCTGGTGCATACAAAATGATAATTAAGTCCACAAAATTAACAAAAAGTACAATTCACATCCTTTTTACACTTTTGAAATGATTGACAAAGGATACTAATGGTGCTTGAATTTTCTGAAAAGTTCAGAAATAGGTATTTAAAAATGAAGTATAACCATATAATCTACTTTTAATGACATCTCAAAGTAAATGGATCCCAAAAGGTCCCAACACTGAAAGAAACTTATTGTTGATTTTTATAAATGTTCATTCCCTATCTTATAAAGAAATGATCCAGACACTTTATAATTACTATGCCAGGCACTCCAGTTGACCGCACACCCATCTGTTGGATGAGAACTTAATCGTACGATCAATAAGTCAATGTCGTCATTACAGAGCTTGTAACCAATTATTAAGTGCCTAGGAGTCTTGCTACTATTGCAGTCTGAGTGCTACAGATCATTCCCTTTGTCAATATAATATGGCTTTTCAATATGTTTTTTTGTGGATGTATTACAAAGTTAACTGAAACAAATGACCTTGATCTAATCATAAGCTTTACTCTGAACACATGCTAAGTTACAGCAGTACAATCCTTGTTCTCATGAGCTTGCTTATTGTAGGGTAGTAGAGACGACTCAAAGCTGGTCACTGGCAAAACCCGCCCTTTCAAATGGATTTAGGAAAGCAAGCATAAGTTTGTGGACATGTTACTAATTCACCTTTCACTGTTGACCTAATGACCCCACCCTTCTTGCCCTTCTCAACATGTGTGACAAGCTGTGAAGAGAAGTAAAAAAAAACTACATCATTATGGTTATCTGAGAGCATGCCACAGTGAGTGTTTAGGAAGGAAGAGCTAGCTTTGCAAAAATTCATTATAACTTTCACTTTATCTGATTTAGGGCTTTGACATTGAATATGATACTCATTTTGGTGCAGAGCCTCACTACTGTCAATTATTACTCAGTATATTTCTCACTATGGTGGATTTCTTTTTTCTGTCACTTTTAATTTGTGAACTGCAAAGCGACAATGGGCATAAATTGACAATAACAAAGTTTCAGCACAACCTGTCATATCTTCGTCAGAGAAACATTCAATCCATCAGTATTTGGCAGCCAGCAGAGAGCTGAGGTCAGTGTCTTTTGCACAGAGCTACATACAGGATTTTAACCTCCACGAAACACTGTGGTCATCTATTAAAAAGACTAGGTTGTCAAAAATACTTTCTAATGAAAATACAGGTTAAAGAAAAAATTGTGTATAAATTAAATTCTTGAATTGCTAGTTTAAACATTTTGATACTGCTTTTCAATTGCTTTAAAGCAGTGAACACATGGCTATATGAATTAGGACGAGATGGAGGCCTTCACCCCCTTGAGCCTGATGTACCGTTCTGTAAGACCATGGTTGAGCTGATTGTAGCATCAAATCCATCTTCCCGCCTACCTTTGATGTCCATAAGACCATAAGACCATAACACATAGGAGCAGAAATTTGGCCATTCGGCCCATCGAGTCTTCTCCGCCATTCAATCATGGCTGATAAGTTCCTCAACCCCATTCTCCTGCTTTCTCCCAGTAACCCTTGATCTCCTTGATAATCAAGAACCTATCTATCTCAGTCTTAAATGTACTCAATGACCTGGCCTCCACAGCCTTCTGTGGCAGTGAATTCCATAGATTCACCGTTCTCTGGCTGAAGAAGTTTCTCCTTATCTCCGTCCTAAAAGGCCTTCCCTTTACTCTAAGTCTGTGCCCTCGGGTCCTAGACTCTCCTACCAATGGAAGCATCTTCCCAAAATCCATTTTGTCCAGGCCATTCAGTATTCTGAAAGTTTCAATTAGATTCCCCCCTCATCCTTCTAACCTCCAATGAGTATAGTCCCAGAGTCCTCAAACATTTCTCATTTGTTAAGTTTTCCATTCCTGGGACCATTCTCATCAACCTACTCTGAACCCGCTCCGGGGCCAATACATCCTTCCTGAGATAAGGGGCCCAAAACTGCACACAATACTCCAAATGTGGCCTGACCAAAGCCTTATAAAGCCTCAGTAGTACATCCCTGCTTTTATATTCAAGCCGTGTCAAAATAAATGCCAACATTGCATTTGCCTTCCTGACTACTGACTCAACCTGCAAATTTACCTTGAGAGAAGCCTGGGCTCGAACTCCCAAGATTCTTTACACTTCAGACTTCTGAATTTTCTCCTCATTTAGAAAATAGTCCATGCTTTTATTCTTCTTACCAAAGTGCATTACCTCACACTTTCCCACGTTGTACTCCATCTGCCACTTCTTTGCCCACTCTCGTAACCTGTCCAAATCCTTCTGCAGCCTCCCCACCTCCTCAATACTACCTGTCCCTCCACCTATCTTTGTATCATCTGCAAACTTAGCCAGAATGCCCACATTTCCTTCATCTAAATCATTAATGTATAAAGTTGTGGTCCCAACACTGAGCCTTGCAGAACACCACTTGTCACCGGCTGCCATCCTGAGAAAGACCCCTTTATCCCCACTCTCTGCTTTCTGCCAGACAGCCAATCTTCTATCCATGCTAGCAGCTTGCCTCTAACACTATGGGCCCTTATCTTACTTAGCTGCCTCCTGTGTGGCACCTTAAAGGCCTTCTTGAAGTCCAGGTAGCTAACATCCCTTGGCTCTCCTTGGTCTACCCTGCTCACTATTTCCTCAAAGAATTCTAGCAGATTTGTCAGGCATGACCTTCCCTTGATGAAACCATGCTGACTTTGCCCTATTTTACTATACATTTCCACATATTCAGAAATCTCATCCTTTACAATGGACTCCAAAATCTTACCCACGACTGAGGTTAGGCTAATTGGCCTGTAATTTTCCATCTTTTGCCTTACTCCTGTTATAAACAGGTGTGTCACTTTAGCAATTTTCCAGTCCTCTGGGACCTCCCTGACTCTAGCGATTCCTGAAAGATCACCACTAACACTTCCACTACCTTTTCAGCTATCTCCTTTAGAACTCTGGGGTGTAGTCCATCTGGCCCAGGTTATTTGTCCACCTTCAGGCCAATCAGTTTTACTAGCACCTTTTCCTTGGGGATGGCCACCATACTAAGCTCTGCCCCCTGACTCTCTTGAAGTTTTGGGATTTTACTCATGTTTTCCACCGCGAAGACTAATGCGAAGCAATTATTCAGTTCCTCAGCCATTTCCTTGTTCCCCACTACCATCGCTCCACTGTCATTTTCCAGTGGTCCAATGTCCACTTTTGCTTCTCTTTTGTCCTTTATATACCTAAAGAAACTCTTACAGTCTTCATTTATATTACTGGCTAGCTGACCCTTATATTTAATCTTCTCCCTGCTTATTTCTGTTTTTGTTGCCCTCTGTTGGTCTTTGTAAGCTTCCCAGTCCTCTGGTTTCCCACTGCCCTTCGCCACATTATATGCTTTCTCTTTTGCTTTTATACTATCCCTGACTTCCTTAGTCAGCCATGGTTGCCTCATTCTCCCTGCACCATGCTTCTTTTTCCTAGGGATGAATTTTTGCTGCGTCTCCTGAATTACTCCCAGAAACTCCTGCCATTGCTGTTCCACTGTCTTTCCTGCTAGGCTCCTCTTCCAGTCAATTCTGCCCAGCTCCTCCCTCATACCTCTGCTGTTGCCTTCATTCAGCTATAATAGCATTACCTCTGATTCTATCTTCTCCCTCTCAAATTGCACAGTAAATTCAATCATATTATGATCACTGCCTCCTAAGGGTTCCTTTACCTTAAGCTCCCTTATCAAGCCTGCCTCATTGCACAACACTAAATCCAGTATTGCCTGTTCCCTTGTGGGCTCCACCACGAGCTGCTCCAAAAAGCCATCTCGTAGACATTCCACAAACTCCTTTTCTTGTAATCCACTACCAACATTGCCTTGCTTAACAAGAATCCAACTACCTCTGCCTTAAAAATATTCACCATTTTCAGGAAGACAGTTCCAAAGACTCATGACCTTTTAACAAAGAGAAAAAAATAAATCTTCATCTCGAATTAAAATGGGAGATCACTGATTTTTAAACAGGGACCTAGATTCTCTCATTAGAGAAAATAGCCACTCTACATTATCATGTCAAAACCACTCAGAATCTATTGCAATCAAATTGCCTTTACTCTTCCAAATACCAGTGGATACAAGCTTAGCCTACCTAATGTTTCCTTATAAGACAGCTTGCCATTCCAGCTATTGGTCTGGTAATCTTTCTCTGAACTGAATCCAATGTGTCAACATCCTTCCTTAAATAAGTTGACTAATACTGTGTAGAGAATTGTCTATTATCTACTGTCTAGTTTTGGACTCCCCTACCACTGGGAAAAGACCTTATCTATTTATCCTATCCATGCCCCTCTTGATTTTATAAACCTCTATAAGGTCATCCCTCAGGCTCTGACACTCCAGGGAAAATAGCCCTACCTATAGCTCAACTCCTCCAACCCTGGTAACATCCTTGTAGATCTTTTTTGAACCCTTTCAGGTTTCACAACATCCTTCCTATAGCAGGGAGACCAAAATTGCATACAGTATTCCAAAAGTGGCCTAACTAATGTTCTGTAAAGCCACAACATGACCTCCTAACTCCTACACTCAATGCACTGACTAATAAAGGCAAGCATATCAAATGTTTTCTTTATTATCCTATCTACCTGCGAGTTCACTTTCAAGGAACTATGAACCTGCACTCCAAAGTCTCTTTGTTCAGCAACACACCCCAGGACCTTACCATTAAGTGTATAAGTGCTGCCCTGATATGCCTTTCCAAAATGCAGCACTCCACGTTTATCTAAATTAAACTCCATCCGCCACTCCTCAGCCCATTGGCCCATCCAATTAGGATCCTGTTGTACTCTGAGGTAACCTTCTTTGCTGTCCAATACACCTCCAATTTTGGTATCATCTGCAAACCTACTAACCATACCTCCTATGTTCACATCCAAATCATAAGTCCTTCCACTAGTATACACTCACTCGGCTTTTAACCCCGATCTAGTGTTTTCTTGAAAGAGAATGCACAAAACATGTCTCTTACCCAGACTGCTGTTTATTTTCTCCCATCACATTCACAGTCTGGTATTACTTCCAGGTGATTACTATTCAATTTGTAATACATTTCACTCTTTTAACTCCATTCCTTTGAAATTTGCTTAACCACTTGGCAAGTGTGACTTGCCAGGCTTTTTCTGTCTCCAAAGTCAGAAGTCACATGACATCAGGTTATAGTCCAACAGGTTTATTTGAAATCAGCCGTTCATCATTGCAGTAAGAGGAGAGAGCACACAGACACGGATTTTACAGGCAGAGGGATCAAGGGCAGAGAGAGCAAAAGATTATACAACTGGTAGGAGTGGAGTGTCAGATAAGTCCCTGCAGGTGTCCAAGAGTGTTAGATGGTGAGTAAAGCGGTTATAAAGTCAATGTCAGTGCTGTACTGTCATGACAATCAGGCAGAGCCATAGGAATATTCAAAAGGTGATATTTCAGGTCAGACATTGAATTGTAGGTGTGAGCCCTTGTTCAGAATTTATCTCAGAGTTTTAACCCGGAATCAAACTAGTTTTATTGCAAAAGCAGGAATTTATGAGATCTACATTGACTGACTGTGACTACAGATTGTGCGTTTTTTGAACAAAATAGAATGTATCTACAAATAAACGAACACCTTGGATGAAATGATTCACACCATAGATTTATATGTGCGTGTGTATGTATGTGTCCACGTGTGTCCATAAAACTGTAAGATGTACGAGTAGAATTAGGCCATTCGGCCTATCGAACCTGCTTGACCACGGCTAATATATTTCTCAACCTCATTTTCCTGCCTTCTCCCTTAGCCCTTACTCATTAAGAACCTGTCTATCTCTGTGTTAATTGCACTCATTGACTTGGAATCCACAGCCTTCTGCGGCAATGAATTCCTCAGAGTCACCATCCTCATCTCAGTTCTAAAGGGTCATCCCTTCACTTGGAGGCTGTGTCCTAGTGGAAACATTTTCTTCACACCCACTCTATCCAGGCTTCTTGGTATTCTGTTAATCATAGAATCCCTACAGTGTGGAAACAGGCCTTTCAGACCAACAAGTCCACACCGACCCTCAAAGCATCCCACCCAGACCCATCTGCATAATCTACACATCCCTGAATTTAGCATGGTCAATCCATCTGGCCTGCACATCTTTGGACTGTGGGAGGAAACCGGAGCACCTGGAGGAAACCCACGCAGACACGGGGAGAATGTGCAAACTCCACACAGACAGTCGCCTGAGGCTGGAATTGAACCCAGGTCCCTGGTGCTGTGAGGCAGCAGTGCTAACCACTGAGCCACCGTGCTACCCCGCTAAGTTTCAATATTCTCAATATTCTCAGTCTTTTTTTCAGTTGTGTTCTCCTTTAAAACAAGACACATGGTGTAATTAAAATTTATTATGTTTGTAGGTGATTAAAAATTATGAACCATCATCATGAGAATATTGAGTTTAATAATTTCATATCATGGCAACTGGGCCCTTTTTTTCAGACAATACTTACAGCTTTTGTCATTTTCAGCCGTCCTACACCATTCCAATCTGTCATTTAGTGAGGATTGTCAATTTAATACAATTCTGAATGGGATACCCCAAACTGTCAAACTCTTGGGTGAGGGGGGATGAGCTAGTACCCCTCTTTATCTAATGTACTGTTGGTCACAAAAAGATTAATTAACAAGGATCTCTTTTCTTGTGGATACTTTTCTCTTGGCCCAAATTAATTCATGTTTTGAAAGGAGCCAAATTAACCAGACTGCTTTGAGTTATGGAAGAGTGAGTTTATTAGTTATTGAATGTGAAAAGAAATAATAACACAGCACACCTACTCACAGATTAGAAATAAATCCAACAAAAAAACAAAAGAACTTGAAAGATATACAGATCAGTCTCTCAGTCATTTCTGAGGAGTAGATGGTGGAACATTGATGGCTGAGCCATCAATTTTGAGATTCTTGGCTTTGCAGCTGAAATTCTTTTGTCTTGTTTCCTTTTGACTGGCTTGCTGGTTAGCTGGCTTCTAGCATTCAGAGCAAGAGACTCATTTATCCTCTATACAGGGAAGACTAGTGGGCGGTTCTTCAACTATGATTTTGTAGCACAATAGCTGTAAAACTCACCTGAGTACCTCAGCTCTCTAGCATGTATGAGTCTCTCAGTCCACTAGCACAGTCACTTATGGGTGCAACAAATTTTAACACGTGCCCTTATGTAGTCTTGAAAGAGGGCAACACAAAGCATGCCTCTGGCCCAAACTGCTGCTTTTTCTTCCATCATGTTCATGGTCTGAGATGCACACAGAAGATTACAGTTCAGTTTGTAGGGCATTTCTCCCTTTGACCTTTCTTTGACACCTTTTGATGTGACATTCCAGAGTTCCTCTTGAGACAGCCATTGCCCTTACATCTACAGTCTTGTTGAAATTAAAAGTTCGGTATGTCCAATGGTGACCCATGGTTATGACAAGACTCACCATTTCTATCTTTTATTATTGTATTATAACCTCCTTTTGCAAGCACCAGCCATTTACCTTTCACCCGGTTGCAAACCTTCTCTTTTTTTACTCCACCTAATCACACCCATATTCCTTTCCTGTGCTCAATGATGGAAGGGCCCAGTACCATTTTGCACAAAAACAGAAGTTGCTGGAAAAGGGCAGCAGGTCTGGCAGCATTTGCAAAGGAAAATCAGAGTTAACGTTTCAGGTCTGGTGACACTTGAGTTCTAAGGACTGTCTCCGGACCCAAAACACTAACTCTGATGTTTCTTCACAGATGCTGCCAGACCTGCTGACCTTTCCCAGCAACTTCTGTTTTTGCTCCTGATTTACAGTATCTGAGTTCTTTTGGTTTTTATTTACCATTTTGCACGAGTCTCTCTACGTACTTTGAGCCCATTCTTTTCATCATACAAGTCGTGGCTGCCTCCACCAATACAAGGATGAAGCTAACCATGCTGCAGCATTTGAGCTCCAAACCCAACTTCCATTGTAGCATGAAGAGCATGTGCAATGTTTGTGTGCCACAAAATTCTGACAGCTATTGTGTAGTTTCAGGTTGACACAGTTGAAATTCAAGTCGCTGCCATCAAGACACATCAAGACAAGCAGGGAAAGGGCTCAGAGGGACACAGCACTCTAACAGTTTTACTCTTACAGATTTACTCCTTATGGATCACCTGATAACAACACTCTGCCCTCCTATATTTCCTTCTTTAGCATTTTAGCTACTGTGCACAGCTTTTATTCATTCTTTTAATCATGCAAGGGACAAAATTAGTCTATACTAGATGTCTAGAAGCAACCAATTTAAGTACAAACTTTAATATGATGCTTCAGAAAGAGTGTTTGAAGGACAGAATTGGAGACAACCTTTTATACTCTATCTTAACTACCCACAGCCCCTCAATGAATCACATTTCAGTTTGTGTCTACTTATCACAGGAGAAGTGAATCCCCTGTTAATGCCCACTAGCTGCATACATCTAAATATAACTAACATGAAAATTAGTGATTCCTTTCTTTGTCTTCTATTACAAATTAGAGCTTATATGTACTGTACAATCAAAACTTCAAAACATATTAAACCAAAAACTTATTTTATGAACAAAGCAATACAGTATATTATCGCTGCCTCTCGGATCTCTAACAATCATTTGTGCATTGATCTGTTTTTGTTAAACAATTAGATTGTTGATAACTTGTGTCCACCTATTCAGCTTGAGTGATTTCATTTATCTCCAGCATTTGTTTCGAATCAGCAAACTAACCCTTTCTATTACATTGAGTATTTGTTTTTCTACTATGTATGATTTTTCATATAATATTCAATGCATGTGGACTGTGTAAAATCTTACTTTACCAATTGGCTGAATTAAATCCCATATCTATTCATTTCACTGAAGTCAATGTTTCAGCAGCCAAAATACCCCTTAGCAACTACCCTTAACTCTCCTTAAACGAAGGAAGAGTTTTTCATTCTAGTTCGTAAGAAACATTGACCTAACATTGATCAGGTTTATTCGCCTGACATTTCCTAGTAACTGAACAAAAAGTAAATCAGAACTAAAACAAAGAACTGCAGCCACTGAAGATCTGAAGCAAAAACAGAAATTGCTGGTGGAATTCAGTAGTTCATTGTGAGGAGAGAGCAGAGTTAATGTTCCAAGCATGGTGACTCTTCATTAGGACTCGATTCTGATGGAGAGCCATTGGACTCAAAACATTTACTCAAAACAAAACATTTACAAAACATTAACTCTGTTTTCTCCTCATAAATGCTGGCAGAACTGCTGAGTGTCTCCAGCAATTTCTGTTTTTGTTGTGGTAAATCAGAACTCTCGGAAGTGTCCGAGTGTAATTTAGAATTGGAGATATTTTCAGAGGATCCCAGTGAAAGAGAATAACACCAATCCGAGGTTCAAACCTCCCAGGCAATTCCATAGAGTTGTATATTGAGACTTCTACCAGGTGCCTATATGTCTCTCCTTTAAACATGAAATAGTAAGATTCATTTGGATAGGAGCAACATGCTTCCAATAGGATGATTGATTTAAAGTTATTTAATATCCACTTTACCCTGATGTCCAAATCAATATTCTTAAAATTCCCAAAAACCTAACTCCTAATCTTAAATTCTACTTTAATCGGATGAACAACTCAATTCTCAAATCTGCAGTCCTGCACCATAAGAAATTATCAATGTTCATTCAGCACATGTCTGTAAGTTTTTGTTAGTGATTTAAATAAACCATGGCAGGATTCAGTTTTAGGTCAATGTAACCTAATTTCAAGAAAACCGATCTCATTGAAAAATGCCACATCTTTTAAGCATTATTCAGAATATTGACATGTTGGTTAAATTTCTTAGTTTTCTTTTTGTTTCTGTTACCTCTTTGGGTGGTTTCAGAAACACTTCTCTCTGCAAAATATCATCCTGCAGAAACATTGCTTTAGTGTCAATTAACCTACACTTGGATGGATATGTGGCAAATGAGCTGAAGTGATTTTCAAGATTACTTTTCCATTTGTGGGGGAGTTTACTCTAACATCTGCAGAATTTCAAATACCCAAGCAATTAGTTTCGCTGAGAGGTCCCACTTCCGAAGAGTTTTTTTTTCAAATTAGCCACCTACATAGCAAAGCTGGTAGCCTCCTATTTGGTACCTCACAATCCCTCTCCAGATTGGCAACTTAGCTCAGTGGGAGACTTGTGTACTCCAATTATCCCTTGAACAATGTTTTCATGGAGCTTCTTTCTCCTATAAGTACCCCGGTAGGGCCACCAAAAGTAGCAAGTTTGGGATAGTTGCCAAATGAAGTGTAATCCAAAAATCCTCAATGGCAGAACAGATGAAAGAAGACTATTCATCTTACCAGTTGCAAAGGTGGAAGAAGCCTACAATGACAAGTTTGTCCCAGTCATCATGGTTCAATTTATCACCAAAAGCCGATCACCAATCTATTGAGATTGTCTGGATAATGATGGTGCCCACATTCCCTAAACTAAACAGTATCATATGCAATTTTTAGTCCTGGGCGAGGGACAGACTTCTTTTTCTGAAGGGAAGGGATTTAAATCTTGTAGTCAGATTCATCAACTCCAATAGCTTTTGTAGTCATCTGGTTGGAGATTGTCCCAATGGGTGACTGAGTCGACAGATCTTGGAAGTAATTGGCACCTTCTTTGTTTCATTACTTTTGGTAATATGGGTAGCAGCTCACTAGTATGATTCAGCCCAGCTGTCCTGGACATGTCCCTCTGACATCTTGTTGAGATGTGGTTTCTTCTTCAAGAGGCTTCTCTCGAATGGTATTAAAGTGATTTTCCTCAAAATGGCTATTTCCAGTCAGCTTCGTCACAATCGAACAAAATGGATGCAAATGTGAATTTTGATGAATAATTGTCCCACATGGCAAAGTTAATTATATTGGATGTCCTTTCTGTTTCCTATTCAACATGTTATAAAGCAGAGGTTGATCCTTTTCTGAGAACCAAAACCAAAAAACCCAAAGATGAGCACCTCGCCCTATAATCTGTTAAAACAAGTGTGAAAAGGTGTGTAACCTGTCTTTCAGCAACTCTGGTGGTTAAACAAATAAATCCCTGATACTCACTTTACAATCAACAAGTAACAATTTATTTAGCTAACTCTAACAGTGAACAAATTAACCAAACTATTAACAAACCAAACAAATCCCTTCTAACTATTAACTATTCCTGAATAACGCAAGAGTCTAATAGTATATCGTTCCAATAAATACAAGTCCCACTTATATAACAAAACAATAGAATTTAGTTTCTCAAAATTACAGCCAGGTTACGTCTTCTAGAATGTTCTATATCTTCTCCGTCGATTCTTCTGTCAGGAAAGCTTTCTCTGTCAGGAATCTTAGCTAGGAGTGCCGTGGTACCGAAGTGAATAGATGGTGCTTTCTCCAAGAGTTGAGAACTGTTATCACTAGGAGACGGCAGTTAGCTCTGCCAAGTTTCCATCGGCCCCCTTCTTTTATACTCCTGATGACATTATCAAGTTCTTACAACCGGATTGGTCTTAGGTTGTCAAAACCATCAGATTCAAATTTGATAGATTTTTGGTATCTAAGTACCTGGTTCAAATTGATTGGCTAATTGCAAACACCTGTTGTCTTGGTAAAAATGCTGCTTGGCCTGCTAACAGTACAGCCTTTCAATACACATGTTTTAATTTGGGTGATCTCTGTATTGCAAACTTCCAAGCTGCTCACAGACATCTCCAAGCATAGAAAAAGCACAATCTTTTGAAGGGATCACACTATGCTTTCCACACCTAGCATTTTACAGACAGCAAATTCTAATGTCCTGGCTCCCAATCCCCAAATATTCTACCCAATTTTGCAACAAACACAAGAGAGGTTTTGAGTCTTCTCATCTTTTGAGTGCTCGATGGACAGTCTTAGAATTCTTGAATTATTTAATGACATTGCCTCTTAAGATAGTACAATCTGCTTGTCTGCCTTTTCTGGAGTTGAAATCCAGAAGATACATCATGTAGCCCCTGGAGGATATTTTGTAAGATTCCTTGTGTTCCTGTTAAAAAGATGCTAGCTTTCTTCACAAAATACATAATATAACTACACATTCATGACCCTGGTGTGACTCACCCACTTACTCTGAATTAAGTTCATGTAGTTTTAGTATGTGGTTGATGGCTGCAAGTGTCAGATCAAACAGCAGTGCTTGTTCAGCGATGATGTAATGGTGCTCTCTTCCTCAAGAGGCTGCTGTGACTTGCCAGGGAGTGGTCTGTGGATAACCGAATGAAACAAACTCTGAAGTGGAGAGTTGTACATTTGGTGTGATAGAAGGAAAGAAGTAGGAGCTCAGAAGAGGCGTAAGGCTGTAACAAGCCATTATCCTCAATGCTCTTGATAATGCCAAATGAAACATGCTCAGACATAAGTGTTTCCAGGATGCAAAGCACCACCAACTCCTGTGAAGGATTCAGGCCTGCAGAAGGGAACCCAAGTTTTTAGCTGTAACAGAAACAGGGATAATGGCTTCCAAATCCAGCTTCAAGACCTCAGCAACTACTGAAAGCTAAAACTAAAATCCTGTTTCTGTGGGAGCTTGACTCCACCCATTCATGTTGCTTCTATTATTCCATCTTTAAACAAAAAACCCAGAAACTCACAAGCTGTTTATTCTTTGGCTTGACCACTTGACAGCTCTGTCTCAACCTCTCTTCATAGAAAAAAGGACAAAATACACCTCTTAGAGCCATAGCATCATCACATATGGAGCAATTTGCATGGAGAGAGAGAGGGAATTAATTTTAGTGATGTCATTGCTTCGTATTTGGATAATGCATCCATCATGAGACTATAAAACCCAGGACCATAGTAGGCATTTTGGCTCATTCAGTATACTCCACCATTCAATGAGATCATGGATGATCAGATATTTCTCAACTCTACTTCCTGCCTTTATCGCATCATCCTTGATTCCATTACTGATTAAAAATCTTTCCATCGCAGCCTTGAATAGCTGAGTATCATACTGGAATAATTGGAGGTATGTGGAGGGAGTGAGAAATTCATGTGAGGCAGGTATCATTGAAAGGTTTAGGTGTTGAGGTGTCATATCTGAATGTAACAATCAGTCCTAATAGCTAGGAAATGCAGCAGATTGAGTATAGGGACGTGGATAGTGGTGTATGTCATGAGAAATTATGTTAATTGACCTTGACCAACAAGCTGAGGTCATTGAATGGTTTATAGCACTGGTTTGTAAGATAAAAATTCATCTTCCAAACACCTCCCTAAATCCCAACCACACTATATCTCAGAGATAGTAGGAACTGCAGATGCTGGAGAATCTGAGACAACAAGGTGCAGAGCTGGATGAACACAGCAGGCCAAGCAGCATCATAGGAGCAGAAAGGC
>NC_063335.1:84365216-84393976 GCF_021869965.1 Rhincodon typus
CATCAGAGGGTCTAGGCCCGAAACGTCAGCCTTTCTGCTCCTATGATGCTGCTTGGCCTGCTGTGTTCATCCAGCTCTGCACCTTGTTGTCTCACACTATATCTCAACCACCTTCTGTCATTTAAATACCATTTCTTGATAATGTCCTGACCTTTGTCTCTCTGTCCTCCCTGTCCACATCCATGACCAAGTTCTCCAACATGACATGAGTTTCTCATGTGCTATTTTTATCTCTGCCCTGGTGTTGCATTTTCTTTGTTTTCAGTTGCAAACAATCCTGGTATTGACAATCAGCAATAGCTTCCTTTCAATCAGTATAACACCCCTTTAAGAGGTTCAACCTCCCTTTAAAAGTTGGATACTACTGCAACACATACCAGCTTTGAACATTATTGGTTTCCTGTTGTTCACCCAAGAACACAGGTCGCACTCAGTCAGTCAGTCAGTCAGTAAGGCAAAGGATGAGGCAGGAAGAAGATTGAGGTTTACTTTAACGGGACCAAGTATGGGTATATTATGAATTGATGCCCTGGGCCCAATAATCAATACAGATGAACTTTTAATCTTTGATCTTTGAAATATCTAAAAACAAATAAGAAATTCCAAGTTTGTTTTGGATGTAGAATCAGCAATATCCATGCAAACGGAATTTGGTGTGGAACTCAGTTGTTTTGATTTTCCAGAATACACGAACAGGCTGTCAAACTCCACAGATAAGTAGTTGGTTGATGAATGAAGTCAGATCTGGTGGGATTCTAGTAACCCTTGGACTTGCGAACAATTCTATCCAAGGTAAAGCCAGAAGTAAGTACAGCTACATAAAGAAGACAAATCTGCCTTTCAACAGCCCTACGTGGGTTCACCCACAATGTTGTATCCTAATGGGAATTCAAACACTGAAATCCTAGTGTATTAACATGGATAATTGGAGGTGGAATATGGTGAGCTATTAAGAATTTATAAAATCATTGAAACATTCCTGGCGCTGTGAATAAACCATATTGTCCCAAAATCCCAAATTACATCAGAAAATGTTGGAATTTGTGTTTTACCTTGTTCTGTTGTTTTATAGAACTAAACCCTAAGGGATTTCATCTGTAAGTAATTTTCCACAGGAATGGAGGAATTGGGTGAAACACACAAACCACAAGTCTTGGCTTAGCTACATTAATGATTCGTCTTGATGTTAATCATAAATAATTTCTGGGAACCGTAGCCTGCTACCTCACTGGGTCTCCTTAGCTGACAGTGATGAATCCTGAAGGCCCCAAGAATTCTAGCCTCAGGCTTCTCAAAGAGACACAAATTTTAAGTAGCAAGTACAGTTAAGGTGTTTCACGTGTAGTATGGGATTAGTAGCTGTAGTTGAGTTAGAAATTTAGCAATTTTAACATTTATGTAAAGTTGCTTTATTTCCTGTCTTACATTTCTGGTTTGTTGCAAAATCATGACGGTAGACAAAAAAAACTTCCCAAGTATTAGAAGATGATCCCCCTTTTTCTATCTTT
Organism: Rhincodon typus; assembly: GCF_021869965.1. Taxonomy (NCBI): domain Eukaryota; kingdom Metazoa; phylum Chordata; class Chondrichthyes; order Orectolobiformes; family Rhincodontidae; genus Rhincodon; species Rhincodon typus. Next base: position 84,366,725 of record NC_063335.1, read on the forward strand.
TATTGGTAATATTTCCAGCTGCTTACGTTTCATTCATTGTTTCCATATATCTGTCATTGATATTTTTCAATTGCTTTTCTCACATGTGATTGCGATATTATCCATTTCTTTACGATTCGTTGCTGTTTCCTGTATTTGAAACAATCAGTTGGAATTAGGTTGCACATTTGCAGAGGTGTTGTCAAAGTTCAACGTTTGAACAAGGCAGACAGAAAATATGAATGAGTGGCAGATGCAGTGGAGCTCATTGACGTTCTGACCTGAATTCCAGACGTGTACTCCAAGTGAGCATAATTCCATATCAAGTGTAAAAATTCATAATACTTTGTGCTTCAAATAACATAAATGCAAACCCTGAATGAGTACCAGGAAAGCAGGCTATGGAAAGCCTGCCCCATGAGAAAAAAATCCTCAGTTTAATTTGTGACACCGATGAAGAAACCGGCTTCAATTTTCTCAAAATGCTTGACGCACTTTGAGTGTTTTAGTAACAGCCAAAGCTTTAAACAGTCTAAAGTTGATTCTGCACTCAGATGGCAACATAGATCCAGGGTGGTGAGGTGGGAGAGGAGCAGCCAGTGGAGGGAATGGGGATAAGAGGGACAAAAGCAGATGGGGGCGGGGGGGTGCGGGGTGGGTGGGTTCAATTCCTTGGGATGGAAGTGATATTGGAAAACAGAGTGAGTAGTGCACAGCAAACAAACAGGAGGTCCATTCATTGGCACTTGGGTTTGAGATTTGTTGCATATACAATATGCCCCTTAAAATTGTAATGATCTGTACATCAAATAATTGCGACAAAAATAAAGCAATGATAAAATAAGCTATAGGGAGTATAATTAATACATTTACACAAAAGTTTCACCAATAGATTTCTCATATCATTGTTATAACCCAAGCAATCTATACACAGAGACAACAAGGTGCAGGGCTGGATGAACACAGCAGGCCAAGCAGCATCATAGGAGCAGAGAGGCTGACGTTTCGGGCCTAGACCCTTCATCAGAAAAACGTCAGCCTCTCTGCTCCTATGATGCTGCTTGGCCTGCTGTGTTCATCCAGCCCTGCACCTTGTTGTCTCAGATTCTCCAGCATCTGCAGTTCCTACTATCTCTCTCAATCTATACACAATCTGTTTATACTCCAAATGGAATCACAGAAAGGCAGTGGTGTAGTAATCCAAATCCAGGATAACATTCTGGGGACATAGGGTTGAATCCTACCATGGCAGATGGTGAAATTTCAGTTCATTGAAAATGAGGAATGAAGAAGTTAGCCGCATGACAACTACTATTAACTTTCACACAAACGCGTCTGTTTCACTACTGTCCTTTAGGTAAGGAAATCTGCTGTCCTTACTTTTTCTGGCCTGCATGTGATTCCAGACCCAGCATAGTGTGGTTGACTCTGAACTGACCTCTGGGCAATTATGAATCCTAAGCAGCAATGCCCACATCTTATGAACAAATAAAAGAATACATAATCAGGCCTAAATTTGTTTAGCCAAATGGAAGGGTTCTAGAGAGACCAGACTGACACTGTTATCTGCATATTGCGCAAAACATGAAAATGACACTTTTACCTCTGAAAATTGAAGGCCAGAAATCTCCCTTGGTGAACTTTAGACCAATAATTTGATCAAAGCCACAACTGTCAATTTATTTCAGGAGGCTCAGAGGAAGAGAGGTGTTGTATGGTGCTTCTTCACAGATCCCTAATAGTGGCAGGGCAGGTTAATAGGGTAGTTAAGAAGGCGTATGGGACACTTGCCTATATTAGTCATGGCATGGATTATAAAGACAGGGAGATTATGTTGGAGCTGCGCAGGACTTTGGTTAGACCACAGCTGGAGTGCGATGTGCACTATAGGAATGGTGTGATTGCACTGGAGGGAGTGTAAAGGAAATTTACCAGGATATTGCCTGGGATGGAGCAGTTTAGGTGAAGAGAAGCTCAGATTGTTTCTTCAAAATAGAGAAGCTGGGAGGGAACATGATTAAGGCATATAAGATTATAAAGGGCATGGACAGGGTGGATACAAAAGCATTTGTTTCCCTTAGTTGAAGGGTCAATAACAAGGGGACATAATTTCAAGTTGAAAGACAGAAGGTTTCGAGAGAATTTGAGGAAAGTTTTGTCTCACACAGAGGGAAATCTCACAACCTTTAAAAAGTATATGAATGAACACTTGAAATGTCATGACATTCAAAGCTAAGGGCTGTAAAGTGGGACTGGTGTAGATTAAGAGTAATTTCTGTTGATGTAGACTGAATGGGCTGAAGAGCTGTAGTATATAATTCTATGATTCTAGTGGCCAACTTCTATTATAAAATAGTTATACTCTTCCATCAGAGTCAGAAGATAATGGATTGAAAACCATTCCAAAGATTTGAGCACATAATCTAGGCAATTTTTTTTAAATTAAAACTGCTGTCTTTTGATCATGACTGTGGCCTAATCTGCTTTTCTAATTGGTGGAAAGGATCCTATAGCACTGTTCCAAGCAGATAAGAAGTGTGTCCCTGGTATCCAGATAGATGGTTAAGGTTCAGCCTCCACTGGAAAAGTGGTCACATTTCAAAAATACTCCCTTGGCTATGAAGCACATTGGTTTAGTTTGTGCATCTTAGTCAAAAACTTCTCTGACTTCATTGGAGGAGATGGCTTCACAATACAATGCAAACATGCCCCTGGAGTGTTAAAACTCATTGCAGTGAATATCCTGTGAGTTTCTCCTAGTTTTCTACTATTAGTTCTGGTGGAGAAGGAGAATCTCCAGGGATATTAGCAGCGCCCAATGTGACTGAAATGAAAACTAAGATAAATGAACCTTGTAGTATCCTAGTAGTTGCAAATCAGATGTGTTGCATTCAACATTGACATGATCTTTACTTTGTTGCAATGCCAAATTGAACATTTTTCAGTCCAAAATTATTTTCCGACCAGCTTTTCAACACAGATTCTTTTGTCTCTCTTTCCTGTGTCTTGATGCAAATGTTTTGTTTGAAGAGAAATTAGCCAATGGATGTACTAAAAGAAAGAAGTTGTTTTTTTCCTGTATTGGTTGGACCACCCGCCTGAAGAAATAATAACTGAGTATTAATCTTAATGAAAATGAAATAATTTCATAAAGAACAGGATCAATGAAAATCACACTGTTGAAGGATAGCTTCAGACTGAGTTTCTTTGCTGTTGGAAGAGCATAGGAGGCTATCAAAATGCAAAAGAGGCTCAGTGAGTATATCTGGTGAGCAGGCTCAGCTAATAAAACCACCCAAAAAGAATCTATGTTCAGTTATTTGACATTAGTCATGGTAGCTCAAGGAGGTAGCACAGTAATCTTCAGTACAGAGAAAGTAAGTGAAGTGGAAAACTGGAAAGGCACTAAATAGACATCCTAATTAGTCAGTCCTGCCACAACTCTGTTCATAAGTCTTTGGAATGTGGCTGGGGCACGCTTCATACCAAAGGGCATTACATTAAATTGATACAGCCCTTTTGGAGTTTCAAATGCAGAAACTGCTTTCGTTCTCTCTGCCAAAGGTACTTACCAGTAACCACTTGGCCGGTCCAACTTTGTGATATAAGTGGCTTGTCCAACTTTTTCCACACAGTTCTCCAGCCTTGGAATTGGGTATGTGTCCAATTTAGTTATGGCATTAGCTTCTAATAATCCACACAGAATCATTGAGTACCATCAGGTTAGGGAACCAAAACAATCAACGAACTCCACTCATTTTGACTTGGCTTGATGTCTTCTTGCAGAATCGCATCCACTTCCTTCTGTACCTGTGCAGCTTTGAGAGGATTAAGCCCGGAGGGGTGTTGTTTTATTGGAATAGCATTCCCTACTTCAACCTCATGCATTTTAGTTTTAGTCCTCCACATTCTATTCCTACGTATGTCCTCATATTTCTGCAACAAGCCATTCAATTCAGTTCTCTGTTCCTGAGACAGATAGCTCACTATCCTATCCAATTCTCTAAGGAATTCCCCATTATTTAACTTATTTTGAGGCACATCAAAATCAAATAACTTGGATTCTGATTCCTCACTCTGAGGGGCAGTAACTAATACCTGTTTCTCTGGTTCCCTATCCCTGTTGTAGTAGGGTTCCAACATAATCACGTGACATACCCAATAAAGCTTTTTCCCATCTGTCATCTTTCCCAGATAATTACTAGACTCAACTTCATCTCAATCTGACAAGGACATCCAAACCATGCTTTGAAGGGATCTCCTACCACTGGCAAAAGCACCAATACTTTATTCCTACAAACATCTGAATTTTAGATTCCTTATCTGCTTCTTGCTTTATTTGATGCTGTACCACCTTCAGATGTTGTCTAATTAATTCACTGACTATGTTTAATCTTTCTCTTACTTCAGATACATAATCCAACTGTGATATCTCAGATTTTGAACTTATCAACTTTTCCTTAATTAATTTTAAAGGCCCTCTTACTTTGTGTCCAAATATCAACTCAAATGGAGTAAACTGAGTTGATTCATTTGGGGCCTCTCTAATGGCAAACAATATAAATGGGAGACCTTTATCCAAATTGTTTGTGTAATCCTGGCAATAAGCCCTCAGCATGGTTTTTAGGGTCTGATACCACCTTTCCAATGTTCCCTGGGATTCAGGATGGTAGGTACTTGATTTAAAGTGCTTGATGCCTGAACTATCCATGACCTCCTTAAATAGTTTAGTGGCAAAATTGGACCCTTGGTCTGACTAAAGCTCCCTGGGTAGGCCACAATGAGTAAAGAAAGCAAGCAACGCTTCCACCACCCTTTTTGCCTTGACACTGTAATGGAATTGCTTCCGGAAATCAGGTAGACACATCCATTATGGTTAGCAAATACTGGTTCCCACTTTTGGTTTTAGGGTGGGGACCTACACAATCAATCATAATCCATGTGAAAGGTTCTTCAAATGCAGGAATTGGCATTAAAGGTGCTGGTTTTATTACTGTCTGTAGCTTTCCTACCATTTGGCAAGTATAGCGAAATTCAACCACATCCTTATGCAATCCAGGCCAATAGAAGTGGTTTTGTATCTTAGCCTGAGTTTTCCTCATTCCTAAATGATCTCCTACCGGTAATTCATGTGCTAGGTCATACTTCCTGTCTGTACGCTACCTGTAGTGCAATCTGGTGCACTCCTGCCCATTTTTCCTCTTGCTTTAAACTGCCAAGGTCTCCATTTGCACCTTAGGATTCCATCCTTAAGATAATAACACTCGGGAATACATTCTGATTCCTTTTCTGAGTCGGCTTTATGATATAGATCCTTTATTGTCTTATCTTTTTGTTGTAACTTCAGTAATCTCTCAGAACTAAACACCTCTGCTCGATCCTCTATCTGCTTAGGTTCTTCCTTTACCATTTCGTCAAACAGGGTGTCAGCTAACTGGACCTCAATTCCTTCATCTTGCTCTTTGGTTTTCCCCTCTTGCTTTAACCTATGACTGTTGGATCTTGTCACCAAAAAGTCCAGAAAAATTCCACGGTATTTTTTCTTTAACATCTCAGTTCCTTGGTTTTCCTTCGGCTTCTCCACTACAAGGGGTGTCACTCCCACTTTTGATCCTGTTCGGTTGTTTCCAAGAACAAACTGTATTCCTGGAATTGACAGTCTTTCAATCACTCCCACTTTCACTTTCCCAGTCTTGATTGGGCTTTCCAACCTGATCTTACACAGGGGAATGCTAAATCTCTTTCCATCTATTCCACAGACTACTGCTGTCTTGGTAACATTTCAGAAGGAGTGCAAATATTTTCATCTCTTACTATTAGAGACTGACCAGCTCCCATATCTCTCAATATTGTCATGTCTTTACCTTCTCCCCTGAGTAAACCTTATCCACAGAGGTGAAGTTTTTGTGGAGATCGGGCACCAATTCACTATCCAGCCCGTAACTAGGCTATGCGCTCTCCTGCAGCTCCTGTACTCCTTTTGGGATTTCCTTCACTACCTTAAATAATCCCACTGGTTTAGCCTCTTTTCCCACATCCTTTTTCCCAGTGCCTTTCTTCAACCACCAGTACTGTGACTTTATGTGCCCCACCTTTTGGCAGTGAAAACACCTTTTCTCAGTGCCTTTCTTAAACCACCGGCACTGTGACTTTATGTGTCCCACTCAATTACAGTGAAAACACCAAGGCCTCTTGCCTCCTTTTCACCCTGTTTTTTCACCTGAGATAAACTGTTCCTAGTGTGATCTACTTTTTGTTTTTCATTGAAGGATACCTCTTTTTGCCAATTTCCATCCTTTACTGCATGAAATTGCTGTCAGAAGCTAAATTTTGATTTATACACTAATACATATTCATCTGCTTTGTCTGCAGCTCTTCTTACTTTGGTTACTTTCTGTTCCTCAATATGAGTTCTTATAATCTCTGGAAGTGAGTTTTAAATTTCTCCAGCAGAATAATCTCTCTAAGATCCTCATGTGCCTTTTCTATCCTTAATGCTTTCACCCATATTTCGAACTTACTCTCTTTAATTCTTTCAAACTGGACATCGACCTGGTTCCTTCTTTATATTTCTGAACCGTTGTCTGAATGCTTCTGGTACCAATTAGTAGGCACTCAAAGTAGCCTATTTGACATCTTCATAGTCTCTTGACAACTTATCTGACAGGCGCTGCAAACACCTCACTAGCCCTGCCTGCTAACTTGGTCTGAATTAACAGTACCCGTACAGTCTCTGGCCAATTCATCTGCCTAGCCAGTTTTTCAAAAGAAATGAAAATGACTTCTACATTTTTTTCATTGAATTTTGATAATGTTTTGACATATTTGTATATATCTCTACTATGTCATTGGCTACGATGAGTTTACTCATCATCACTCTCCTCCTCACTAAGCCTACCTTCTAACTTCATCTCTATCATTTTAAATTGACTTTCCTGTCTAATTCACAACTTCTGAAGTTCAAACTCTCTTTTTCCTCCTGCTCTTCTCCCACTTTTTCTTTATGCTCAGCTAAGAACCTTCTCTGCCTTTCTTTATCTCTTTCCTCTGCTTATAACTGTAATTCAAACTCCCTTGCCTTCCTTTCATTCTCTAACTCCAGCTATCTCCTTTGCAATCTACTTTTATCTAACTCCACTGCACTTGCCTGTTTTTCTGATATACCTAGGTGCTTCACTAACTTCATTACAATTTTCAGCTTTCCTTTTGTCCCTAGTTAAGCCGAATTCTAGCCTGTTTGCTATTTCTATCAGTATATCCTTTCTCTGTTTTCCTAAACTTTCTTGGCAAATTCGGGAAGATTCTTCAGAACCTGTTTAGCAATGTTAAGAGCCACTTCCCTCACTTTTAATTTTACCAAAGACAAGTAGCCAAAATCAAACAAAGTTTCTCCACGTATGTTTTATTTAAAGATCTTGGACACCAATCCCCATGTCTGTTTAAATCTGTCCAAGTCCGTTCAGATCCATTCAGAACCCATACATAAACTGGCCAAATCCCTTACATGAACTGTCCTGATCCCAGACTTGAAGCATCCAGATCCCGGACTCGATCTGTCCACAACTGTCCAGATCCCAGACGAGCCCCCAATTTGTTCCGGAGGGGCAATGGCCGAACCCCTCTGACAATTAAACCAAAACACAAGCCCCAACCTGTTATGATGGGAGTAGGAGGTTCCCCTCTAATAATTACCCCCGAAACACCCAGAGAAGCTCACGTTTCCCCTCGTAACCTGTTAAAAGAGAGGGTTAAAAGAAAGAAAATCCCTAATCTCCACTTTACAAATAACAAGTAACAATTTATTTATTTAACTCTAACAATAAACAAATTGACAGAACACAGCAGGCCAGACAGCATCTGGAGGAAAGGAGCAGTCAATGTTTTGGGTATTACCCTTCTTCAGGACTGGATGTGGGGGTAGAAGGAGCTGCAGATAAAGAGGGGGTGAGGGGATAGCAGGATGGTGGTGATAGGTGGACACTGGTAGTAGGTCCAACTTGGTTGGTTGATAGGAGGGATGAATCCGATTGGTGGCTGGAAGGGAGGGTCAGAAGGTGGAATAGAAGGGAAGAGGTGGGGCTGGAAAAGGAGCCGGGGTTGGTGGGAAGGTTATTTGAAATTGGAATACTCAATGTTGAGTCCACAGGCTGTAGGATGCCCATGTGGAAGATAAGGTGTTGTTCTTCAAATTTGCGTTCTGAATCGCTGCCACAGTAGAGGAGGCCGAGGACAGACATGTTGGAGGGGAGTTGAAATTAGCAGTGACTGGGAGGTTAGGCTGGCCATTACAGGCCAGCAAAGATGCTCAGCAAAACAGTCCCCTAGTCTACGTTTGGTCTTACCGACATAGAGAAGACCACTTCGGGAGCACCAGATACAATAGACTGGGTTAGAAGAGATGCAGGTGAAGCTCTGTCTCACCTGGAAGAACTGTTTAGGGCCCTAAATGGAGGTGGTGGAGGTGGTGTGTGGGCAGATGTTGCATATTTGACGGTCACGGGGGTAGGTACTGGTGGGTTCTACTCTTCTATATTCAACGCACAATCCACACACTCAACAAACGACTTTTTGACTTCATATCGGTCATTAAAAATCATAAGTTTGCAAGATTCTCCTCTACTCACTAACAGACAGCAAGAACTGCCGATGCTGGAGTCAGAGATAACAGAGATAAATGAATTTTTCTGAAGCAGGGTCCTGACCCGAAACATCAGCTTTCCTGCTCCTCTGATGCTGCCTGGCCTGCTGTGTTCCTCCAGCTCCACACTGTGTTATCTCTTCTACTCACCTCCAGTTAGAAAATCCACTTACTACTCACAATCTGTGCCTGGTTTTCGGCCACCTCCAGGCCCCCCATGCTGCTGCTGCCATTACTCACGTGTAGACCTCATCCAGTTCCAGGCCTCTCCGGTCTGACACCAATTCCGGTTCAGACGCTGCTTCCGGTTCTAGTCTGGCACCTGAGCCTCAGCCACCATCGACCGGGACCCACAGGAATTAACCTTCAACCTTCGTCTCTGCTCTGGACAACTCCACAAATGCTGTCCTGGATTCCGCTGCCAACAGCACTGGGACGTGCCTGGACTTCCCTGCAACTTCCGACTCCACTCCAGATCCTGTCCACTCTCCAATCAACACACAGACTCCTAGCCCCAGGGTCACTCCTACTGCCAACCTGCAGCTAGCCAGCACACCACTCTCTCCTCATCTGTCCACCCCCACAGTACACCCTCCCCCTCCACCTCTCCTCCCTCCTTTCTGCCTTATCTCTCCCACACCCCACCCCCCATTCAACCCTCCAACCCATTACCCTCCCACCTTCCTTTCCATCCCACAGCTACTCCCCCCATCAAACCGCATCCAACCCTCATCCATCGCATGCTATCGCTCTTCCCCCCCCCCCCCCTTCCCGCTCCTTGAGACACCCCCCCAAATTCCCAACCATGAACCTTGTTGAATATTCACCATTCCCCCTGACTTCGAATTCTCTGAGGCCGAACGGTCTGTCCTCAGTAAAGGGCTCATGTTCTTGCCCCTCTGCCTCCACCTCAGTGTGTTCTGTGCCCACCACAATGTGGAACTCCTCTTCCGTCGCCTCAGCCTCCATGCCTACTTCTTCGATAAAGACTCCTAACCACCTTTTGGGGACACCTTCGCCAACGCCCCCCTCCATCCTTTCTCTTTCTCTTGGACATGCCCTGCAGGCCTCCCTGGACCCCTTCACTTGCCAATGCGACGTTGACTGCCTGAATTTCTCCAACCCCCTCTCCCACTCCAACCCCTCCCCGTCTAAACATGCAATGCTCCACTTTCTCCACACCAATTCCCGTTTCACTGTCAAACCCACGGACAAAGGTGGGGTGGTGGTAGTCTGGAGGATGGACCTCTATGTCACAGTGGCTAAATGCCAACTGTCCGACACCACATCCTATCTCCCCTTGGCCACGACCCCACCATGCCTCATCAAGCCACCGTCTCCCGCACTGTCCATGATCTCATCACTTCCGGTGACCTCCCCTCCACCGCCTTCAGCCTTATGGCCCCCAAGCCCCACGCTGCCCAGTTCTACCTGCTCCCCAAAATCCATAAGCTCAACTACCCCAGCCAACTCATTGTCTCCACATGCTCCTGCCCCACTGAACTCATCTCTTCCTACCTCGACTCCAGTCTCTCACCATTGGTCCAGGCATTCCTCACCTACATCCAGGACACAAACCATGCCCTCCACCTTTTTGCAAACTTCCAGTTCCCTGGCCCCCTGTGCTTCACCTTTACTATGGATGTGCAATCCCTATACATGTCCATACCCCACAAGAACAGCCTACAGCCCCTCAGTTTTTTTCTTCTCCAACAGACTTACCCAGCAGCACTCCGATCAGTATCCTCATCTGCCTCACTGAACTAGTCCTCACCCTCAATAACCTTTCTTTCAATTCTCCCCACTTTCTACAAATCCAAGGGTTTGCCACAGGCACTCACATGGCCCCCAGCTATACCTGCCTGTTTGTCGGTTATGTTGAACGGTCCCTCTCCAGTACGTACACCGGTAGCGTTCCCCAACTCTTCCACACTTACCTCAATGACGGCATCGGTGCTGCATCCTACACCCAGGCTGAACTGGAAGCAGGCTTTGCTTACAATTTCCACCCCACCCTCAAATTCACTTCGTCTATCTCAGACGCCTCCCTCCCCTTTCTTGACCTCTCTGTTTCCAAATCTGGTGACAATTTGTGGACTGACATTTACTATAAACCCACAGACTCCCATAGCTACCTAGACTACATCTCCTCCTACCCCGAATTCTGAAAAAACTCCATCCCATTTTCCCAATTCCTCCATCATGGTCACATCTGCTCTGACGAGGAGACTTTCCACTCCCAAGCGTCCCGGATGTCTGCCTTTTCCAGACAACGGTCTTTTCCCCCCTCTGTCATCCAGACAGCCCTCCACCATGCCTCCTCGATTCCCCGCTCCACAGCTTTTAACCACCGCTCCCCCAGAATTATAAAGATAGGATCCCCCTTGTCCTCATTGTCCTCATTTTCCACCCTACCAGCCTCCACATCCAACATATCATCCTCAAACACTTTCGCCAACTCCAATTAGACCCCACCACCAGGAACATCTTCCACTCCCCATCCCTCTCTGCCTTCCAAAGGACCATTCCCTTCGCCACTCCTTAGTTTGCGCAACACTCCCCACCAACCATTCCAACCGGTCCGGTACCTTCCCCTGGAACCATAAAAGATGCAACACCTGCCCACACACCACCTCCCTTACCTTCATTCAGGGCCCTAAACAGTCCTTCCAAGTGAGACAGAGCTTCACCTGCATCTTCTCCAACCTAGTCTATTGCATCTGATGCTCCCGATGTGATCTTCTCTACGTCAGTGAGACCAAACGTAGATGAGGTGACCATTTCACCGAGCATCTCTGCCTGGCCTGTAATGGCCAGCCTAACCTCCCAGTCAACGCCTATTTCAACTCCCCGCCCCACTCCCGCTCCAACAGGTCTGTCCTCGGCCTCCTCTAGTATCGCAGCGACTCGGAACGCAAATTCGAAGAACAACACCTTATCTTCCACCTGGGCACCCTACAGCCTGGAAGACTCAACACTGAGTTCTCCAATTTCAAATAACCTTCCCAGCTCTGTCTCCAGCCCCACCTCCCCCCTTCAATTCCACCTTCTGACCTTCCCTTCCAGCCACCAATTGGATTCTTCCCTCCCATTGACCAACCAGATTGTATCTACTACCAATGTCCACCTACCACCACCATTCCACTCCCTCCCTCTTTATCTGCAGCTCCTTCTACCCCTGCATCCAGTCCTGAGAGAAGGGTAATACCTGAAACATTGACTGCTCCTTTCCTCCAGATGCTGCCTGGCTTGGTATGTTCTTCCAGCCTCCTGTTTGTCTACCAACAGCTTTCATGATTGTTTCCTAAAGTCAGTCCAACGGAGGATGACAGTCTAGTGGTACTATCGTTATACAATGATAATGGGGATCAGGGTTTGATTCTCACCAGAGGAGATGGTAGAATTTGAATTCAATAAAAATAAGTCCATAATTAGTCTCATGATGACTTTGAAACTGTTGTTGCACAAACGCGTCTGATTCACTAATGCCCTTTAGGACTGTCCTTATACAGTCTGGTCTATGTGACTCCAGACGCAAAGCAATATGATTAACTCTTAACTGCCCCCTGAGTAATTGTGGATGGGCAGCCAAAGTGCTGGTCTAGCCAGCAACACCCATAACCTGTGAATGCATTTTTAAAAGATTGGCTAAATTCAATTTCACAATTTGCTATAGCACCAGGCAACCATTTAATAATCAATCAGTTTGACCATTCTGAAGATGTTTGAAGGATTACAGGCAGGTGTCATCCATGTGACTGACATCATATCAATGGTTATACTACTCACCAGTCCTCTTCCCACTACCCCACTCTGCACCATACCATTGCCAATCCCTCACTGTAGATATACTATTTGTATGGATTGCTCCAATCTGTAAATTACTTAGGTGGAATTATTTATCCGCAATTTGGTTGTTTGTTTTTATCAAGTTTTATGGTATGATAGAACAGAAAATAGAATAGAAAATTATATTAGCTGATCAAATAAATGTTTACAAGTTATTAAGATCATTTTAGGGGAGGTAGTAAGAACTGCCGTTGCTGGAGTCAGAGATAACACAGCGTTGAGCTGGATGAACACAGCAGGCCAGGCAGCATCAGAGGAGCAGGAAGGCCGACGTTTCGGTTCAGGACCTTTCTTCAGAAAATCTATTAGGGGAGGTGATGGCCTAGTGGTATTATTGCTGGATAGTTAATCCAGGGATCCAGGTTCAAATCCTGCCACTGTAGATGGTGGAATTTGAATTTAATAAAAATCTCAAATTAATAGCCAAGGATGACCATGAAACCATTGTTGATTGTTGGGAGAAAAACCCATTTGGCTCACTAATGTCCTTTAGGGAAGGAAACTGCCATCTTTATGTGGTCTGCCCTACATGCGACACCAGACACACAGCAATGAGGTTGCCTCTCAACTGCCCTCTGGGTAATTAGGGGTAGGTAACAAATGCTGGCCTAGCCTACGATGCCCATATCCAATGAAGTTTTTAAATTAAAAGAAAATTACGGGCAAGTATTAACTGATTGACTCTTGCTGGTTGAGAAACTGGTCAGAAAATGGCAGAAATAAACATACTGTGACTTGTCTGATGCCATCTTCTGTGAACAGAGGGTGCAGATGGTGACTTCCCTCGGAACAGACCATCAGACTTTGGTGAATGGAGGACAAGATGGAGACCCAGAGAAGACACTAGTGAGCTGCAGCTGCCACATTCCAACTCGAATGTTTAAGTCGGAAACTGTTGCTGTCTCATTTCTCTCCATTGCCTGGTAAAATGACAAATTGCATACGAATGAGTTAAGGTTAAATAATAATGAGATGTTAATGCATGTAAATAGGTCCCTCATCATTCACTGGAGAGTGTTACATCTAGCTCTTAAATCCTTGAGTGGAAAATTAAACTTCTTTCTCAAGGTCTGAGAATCTCATTTATCTGTTCTGACCATATTTTCTCAACTGATTCACCATTGCCCATGTCATTCAAGGGCTCAGAAAATTCCACTCAATTCTCTTTTAAAAGTTATATTTATGGGTGGCTATCGGGCAGGATATATAAGAGCTGTCCTATCTTTTTTGAAATAATGCCATGGCGTGTTTCATATTCACTCAAGAAGCTTGACACCATCAAGGACAAAGCAGTCCACTTGATTGGCACCACATCCACAAACATCCACTCCCTCCATCACCGACGTTCAGTAGAAGCAGTGTGTACTATCTACAAGGCGCACTGCAGACATTTACCGAAGATCCTCAGACATCATTTTCCAAACCCATGACCACTTCCATCTAGAAGGACAAGGAGAGCAGATATAAGGGAACTCCACCACCTTCAAGTTCTCTTCCAAGCCACTTACCATCCTGACTTGGAAATATAATGCTGTTCCTTCACTGTCACTGGGTCCAAATCCTGGAATTCCCTCCCTAATGGCATTGTGGATCAGCCCACAGCAGGTGGACTGCAGCGGTTCAAGAAGGCAGCTCATCACCACCTTCTCAAGGGCATCTAAGGACGGGCAATAAATTCTGGCTCAGCCAGCGATGCCCACATCCCACAAAATGATTTTTAAAAAATCCAACTGTGAACGCAGTGACTCCATTTAACATCTTATTGAGGAGGCTAACAATGCCCAACTCTACTGGAGTATACTTCAGATCTCTGGATTAGGGTTTGAACTCAAAAACGTTCTCACTTGTATGTGTGAGGACTGTCACTGAGCCACAGGGGGACACTGTTGTTTGAAGGGCAATCATTGGCCAGCTAAGCATCACTGAAGCAATTTGAGTTAGACTGGTGAATAAAAGGCTACACCAATAAATTAAAAGTGAAAAAAAAAGGAGTTCCTTGTGTTTAAATATAAAATATCCATCCAGGTTTTCACATGTTCACGTTTATAAAAATGTTTTCTGATCTTTACCCAAAATTCCCGATGTGACCAACATTGTAGGATCAATATTTCAACAAGATTTTGCAAATCAATATGTTTAGAGCATAATTTCAGTTCAAGGTTAGTTAAGATCAATTTCCTCCCTTCCTTATGATTCCACAATCAATTAAACCAGAGTTTTAATGATGTTAAGAGTGTTAGCAGATTTAATGGTTGAAGAAAAGCACATTCAGTGCAATAAATTTGCATATGGTATACATTCATTGCTAATGACCAACAGAGTGCTTAGTAATGAAACAATTAAGAGTCACTTAAGCTCTGTGGTTTTGATATACAGTGGGAAAACGATCATGCATTAACCATTGACAGTATTTAGCCCAAGTTGAATATGGACAAGTATTTGCAGAAGCACATTCTAATCAATGCAGCAGAAGCACACGTTGGGAGATTAGATGTGGAGCTTTCCATCCATTTATTTTAAAAACCATAAAAATGTAGTATGTAAACTGGATTTTTGGACAGAATTTTCTCTTTTATTAGTTGAAGTAGGGGTTTGTGTCTTTAGGATTGATACACCATCCACCCCCATCGGCAAGAAAGCCTGTCATATCAAATGCCAATCAGGCACTCAAATGGTCACCTCATGGGCTTCTCAGTCTGTCACCCCTCAGACCAGAATGTTCCCTCATGCCTGAAGTTGCTAGTCTGTCAGAAGGCAGCAGATGCTATGAGGAGTGGCACCTCTATGGAGGCTCAGGCTGTTGGCTATATAGCAGCATTGAAGGCCAGGCACAACAGTAAACATTTCAGTAACAGTAAACAACATTTCTGAAGAAGGGTCTAGGCCCGAAACGTCAGCCTTCCTGCTCCTGTGATGTTGCTTGGCCTGCTGTGTTCATCCAGCTCTACGCCTTGTTATCTCACAACAGTAAAGGAACAGACTTTTGAATTTAAGGGGGAGATGTCACAGGAATAGGAGGGCCAGGGGCTTCAGAGACACAGTCAGAGGTTGATTTTCAGCAGTCACCATCTTACTTCACCCCAGCCCTCAAATATGTGCCCCTGAACACACCTAGATTTAGGTAAATAAAGGTGCCACCACCCACCTGGCAGGCAAACAGCCCCACTATAGGAGTCAGGAAAGCTTGTACTTTTCTTGCTGATGGGAAAAGAGTCAGGGCAGTGGTGGGCAGAGGCTACTTGAGGTTCTAAATTATGATGAGTCAGGAAGTT
This sequence comes from Rhincodon typus, assembly GCF_021869965.1. Classification (NCBI taxonomy): domain Eukaryota; kingdom Metazoa; phylum Chordata; class Chondrichthyes; order Orectolobiformes; family Rhincodontidae; genus Rhincodon; species Rhincodon typus. The sequence goes on from NC_063335.1 coordinate 84,382,463, forward strand.
AACTGTAGAACTTCCTAGCCATAACCTAATTCCTGAGTGTTGGAAAGTGGCCTGGTACCGACATGGTTTCAACCTGCCAATTTACTTCTCTTCCTGCCACTTTACCTGCCACTTCTAGAGAGGGATATACATCAGCCTCAGGAACAAAATGCATTTGTATCTGCCATGACCCACTCCAACCTGACCCTGCATACCCACCTAAACCTGACCCTGACCTAATCCTGACCATAACACTGAATACGCACTTTGACCTGCCCTGACCTGACCCTGACTCCCCACCCCATCCTGACCCTGACCTGACCCTAACTACCCGTCCTGGCTTAACACTGACTAGCCACACGACCTCAACTTGACCCTGACCTGACCCTGAATACGCATCCCGACCTGACCCTGACCTAGTGATTACCCATAGTCGAAATGTCCTGGACTAACCATCAAAAATTGAAAAGCTTTTAATTTATGAATTTGTTTTGTAAACTGTTGTCCTGTTTATGTTATGTTCATGCAATGGTTTATTGATTTTGCACTATTATTTTAATATTTTGTAACATCAGAATGGGGGAAGCCAGGAGTTTTCTCTTGCTCTCTCCCCTATCTGCTTCAATGAAATACATGCATTCAAGCAACTGTGTAAACTCATTACATTGTTAGTGAAATTGTAAGCATTAGTTATGTTGATGTTTGCTTTCATCAAGGTAACAGTGTCAATTATGGAAATGGGATATTCTTTGTACTCTTATCTCTCGAAGTCTCTCCCAAGTATGGAACACAGAATCATTGAACGTTGTCATCACAGAAGGTCAACCGTCTCTCCCTGTCTCTGTCTCTCTGCAAGAACTGCAAAAGTTTAGTCCCCTTCTCTCCATAGATCTGCAATTTTTTTTTGTCATCAGATAGTTCTCCAAATCCCTTTTGAAGGCCATGATAGAAACTGTCTCCACAGTACTGTCAGAGGGTGTGGGCTCAAGATCAGGGCCATGGAGAATGTTGGAGATGTAAGGATTGCGACAGCAGACTGATACAGTCCTGCCTGCAGGTGATCTTCCCAGAGGTGAGTTTTCACCTGCAGAAGCTACTCATCCAGCTAAAAAGACAGGCATGTTGTAGGAAAATATAATTGTAGGTCAGTCAGATAGCAGCCCTGCCAAAAGAGAAAATTACCCTCACTATGCCCTGGATCCAACCTTTACTTGGGACCCTTACATTACTTATGGGTGAAATTGCAAATTCAATGCCAATTAATGATTGAAACTTGCCCATCTCGTTTTATATAGAATACATAAAATCAGAAAAGAGAAAACACTTTACAATCAGATTGGCTACAGTTTTTTCCAGATACCAAACTTGTTGGCTTGGGAAATTGTGCAAGTTTGTGGTTTTTGAGCTGCACAGCTGGCCCATGTGTGACTTTTTTCAAAATTATATTTGTTCACACAGGGTTCAGGTCTGCAGTGCCATTGCAAGCTGCGATGAAGCGTGAAAGGTGGATTGGTTCGAAGGCCCACCTTCATTTTCCAACATAGTAGCCTAGCTCTTGACATCCTTTAGATGCCACCTACACCTCACTTGTCTCCTCCCCTCCATCCATCTCCTATGCCTCCTCAGGTTGCTCATACCAGCTCTGTATCCCCTGCAATCCCTTTGCCACATCCATGACTCCTAAGATTTTCAATGCCTATATGTATTTACCACAACCAATTATCCAGTATCAATATACACTGTGTTCAGCACCATGCAACATGTTGGGAGTTATTTTAACTGCTGTTGTGAAAAAAAATTGTGAAAGTATAATATTATTCCCATTCAAAGGTGTATCATGATATCATAATTAAAAGCTCCATTAAAAAAGTTAACCTTTTAAGCGTCCATTATGTTATGTTAGCAATCAATCATGTGCTCTGTAACCATATCAGAGACTGAGTACATTAGTACAGCCTCATAAAACTGCCTGTCATTCCCCTGACAGCTGTATCAAAAGAACTAAGCACTCCATTTCTTTTGGAACCCTGCCATACATTCATATTTTTCACAGCTATCAAAATATTATTGCAACTACAAGAGCATGAAATTGCTAAAAACAGCTGTCAATGTCTAAGTAGATTCCCTGCTACTCATAGGTAAGGGGTAAGGAAGACTGAGGAAAATTGTCTTTTCCTGAGGAAAAAAAAGTTCAGTGTTTTACAACCTATTGCAGACCTTTATGGGAGAGCTGACCACAGAAGTATAAATCTGACATGTTAATCCACGACTCCCAATAGAAAATAAACTAAAAGAGATTGAAGATTTGGAACAGTATTTTTTTTTTGTTTTAAGAGTGGAAACAAAGACTGACACTCCTGAAACCAGATGCAAATACAACAGCAGCAAAGACCATCACATTAGGACTGGATCACAAGTGAATCAGGCAAATTAATTTTCTTGCACAAAAGAAACATCAATTGACAAGACCACCAGTTCAAGATCCAAGAGGCTTTCAAGGGGATGAAAATTGCAGTGGTGACAATGGACCTCGTTCAGTAGTGGAAGCTAGGGTTGAAGAGAAGATCAAGAGTAGGCCAAGCAGTTGCTGACAGAAATATAAAGTTTCAATGTGAAGCTCATCCTGCCATCGCTTTCATATACATAAGAATATTTGTACTCACCTCTTTGGATGCTTTCTCTAGCAGTCCCATCTGCTCTTTGGAAAACTACAAATCAGCATAAATGCAAGGAAATGATTGTATTTTTGCTGCTCCTCAAAGGATAGACCAGCACAAATTTTGATGACTTAACTCCTATAGGTCGAAGTTACACAATACAATATGGGTAACAATGCATTAACACATTCATGTGAATTTGTGCTAACACTTATTTCAACAAAAAGTTTAACCCATTTATTATATACAGATTAATGGTGGTTAAAATCACACAGAAAGTCCATCTGAATGTCTAAACATGATTGACCATGAGTCAGTCGCCTGTGGGATGGTATGAGTGGATAAAATTTAATTATTATGCATTGACAGTGGGGAGAAACATCACAGGGTTCTACCAGAGGTTGTTCATTAGATTTCACATTAGGATATATCATACATGACCTGCAGAAGAAATTTGTTTCAGTGAGTAAGAAAGATTTTCTTATTCCAATCTTCCTTATGTTCTTCACATCAAATCAAAGTATCTAAATAAAAGTAAATTTGAATTTTAAATATGCCTTGGATCGTCCACTGGCCAGAAAGCTGTTATTTCAAAGATGGGAGTTGCGCTGGGGACCCAGCAGAGTCACCATTGTAGCAGACTCCAAAGGATTTGCCTGAAAAAGTTGAAAATTCCACTGGGCAATTTGTCTATACCTGGAACTTTCTAAAACGCTACATTTAAGTTGTGAAATTCAAAGGGTTCCAATGCAATTAAGTCAGCAGTTAATCAGGAATAGTTAGATTATTAAATACATAGTGTTATGGACCAGACCAAACCTCCTTCAGATATATCAAGGAGATAGCCTAGACACTAACGTTTTCTTATTGAAAGGCAAGTATAAGGTGCTGTGTCCCAGATGTAATTTGATTGGTTACAATGCTTGGCTTTAAGCAAAACACACTTTATTCTTGCACCACAATAAAATACAAAGACAGGAAAGAAGGATTGGTCTATTGGAAAACTTAACAGACTAACAGATTATTTAACAATTAAACAACAACTGTTCCAATGTAGTAACTTCCCATAAACACAGCTTGGGCAAAGGCAAATTCAGTAAAAAAGATTTTCTCACATGTAATGTTTCTTTCCAGTCCTCCAGGACAGAACATCAATAGAAAATTTTGGCAGAGAGAGAGGTATGGCAGCTTCCACAACTAACTTCAAAACCCAACTGCTACTGAAAGCTAAACTAAAACCCTAGTTCTGTGGGAGCCTGATTCCACCCATTCATGCTGCTTCTATTGTTCCAACTTGTAAAAAAAACCAAGGCCTCACAAGCTGTTTAATTTATTGGCTTGGAACAGACTGCTTATCACCTCTGCCACAAACTCTTTTCATAAAAAAACCAGGACAAAATTCACCTCTTAAAACCTGAGTATTGTTACAATAATCCAAGCTGGATAAACTATACAATAGACGCTATCCTTAATTCACAGCCCTATAAATACACTTCACAAGACCACTTAAATACCTTTGCACCACACCTCCACACCCAATCCTATACACCACAAAACCTTTGCCACTGTACATTTACCCACCTTAGACTCGACTTCCAGCCTCTACTAGTGGACATGTTCCTCCCACTTTCCCTTGCGGTGTACCCTTCCCCCATGATGGACCTGATTTATATCCTGGACCCAATACCCACTCTCCACATCTGCTACTGGAACGGATTTCTTCTGCCACCATGACCTACAATAGACACTGCATCACCTACTGGCACACCTTGCCAACTTGCACTCTGATATGAAGAGATTGTCTTATGAGTAAAGGCTAAACAGGTTGGGACTGTACTCACTGGAATTTAGAAGAATGTGAGGTGATCTTGTTGAAACATATCGGAGTCTTAAGGGGCTTGACAGGGTAAATGCTGGGAGGACATCTGCACTCATAAGGGAGTCTAGGACCAGAAGGCACAGCCTCAGAAAAAAGGGGTGCCAATTTAAAACTGAAATGAGGAGGATTTTCTTCTTTCAGAGGGTTATGAGTCTTTGGAATTCCTTGCCAAGAGAGGTAAGGGGGCAGAATACTTCTGTATATTTAAGACTGAGGCAGATAGATTCTTGATCAGTTGGGGAATCAAGGGCTACAGGTAAAAGACAGGAAAGTGGACATGAGGAGTGTTGGATCAGCCACAATCCTATTCGATGGTGAAGTAGACTCGAGGGACTGAAAGGCTTACTCTTGTTCCCATTTCTTAAGGTCTTATGGTCTTAGGAACTTAATACATTTGTATAATGTTGTAGTATTGGAAGGATTAAAATATTTATACTTTAGTATCTATCTGATTACTTTTGCTCATAATTTAAGATATACAATGCACATTGTGGATAACAAATGATTTAGTCAATGGCATTAATTGTGCAAAAACAGAAAATGCTGGAGAAACTCAGCAGGTCTGGCAGTGTCTGTAGAGAGAAAAACACAGTTAATGTTTTGAGCCTGATGAAGGGTCATTGGACTTGTCAGATTCATTGAGTTTCTCCAGCTCTTTCTGATTTTATTTCAAACTTCCACCTTTTTAGTTCTTTGTCTTTATTTTTGTACTAACTATGCATTGTTTAAACCTTATGTACTCACTTTAAAATTCACCATCTAGACTGAGTCAAACAGTTTGAGGAGAAATAATTTCGTTATGTTTGCTAATTGCACAAAGCCCTTGGATCAGTGCACCAAATTGATTGTGACACTGTTATGTTTCAAGGAATGACCACGTTGTTAATTAGTAATAAACTACAAAAATCATCAATCATTATCTTCCTAATTCTAAAGGGGTACTCTATTGCTTGAAAAGTTTGTTGCAGATTTTGGCCAACATATATATCAAAGATTAATTTATTGGCAATGACCAACGTTTTAGACTTCTTTTTCACATACAGGTTTAGTCAGTTTTAATGGATCCATAGTGATGATTCATACAGTGTTCTACGTTTGTTCCTTGTAAATAATATGACATAGATTGGTCAACAACTACAGGAAGTTAAATTTCTCTTGTTCCATGGCAACCTTTATCAGGTTTTGTGTATACATAAGTGTAAATTCATTTATTTGGATTCTCCAGTGATCTAGCAACCCAAAATCACTTTGCTGCATGTAAGAATAAAACTCGGGTAGCTAAATGGTTCATTAAGTTTAGATTCGTCATGATCAAAAAAGTTAAGATAAAAGTTCGGTTGGTATCAATTAGGATTCAGTATCAATATCAACGATGGCATTCGTGCTTAAGATTACGAGGAGAATTGATGACATCACTTGCTATGATTTTCTAAATTTCTGAAGAACCTCAAGAACTACATTTGTCATGCTCATACATTATCCTGATTATGATTATTATTTTTTCAGTGCGCATCAGAGGTAGAAGCTAAATTATATATTTCGTTTTGGCTTTTCTCCTGTCAGGATCTGAATACATTTCATCCTGCTTCTGAACAGTAGCATCTTTTTCTTCTACACAGACATTCATTACTTTCATGGGTGGCGTGGTAGCCCATTGGTCAGAACTGCTGCCTCACAGCAGCAGGGACCTGGGTTCAATTCCAGACTCAGGTGACTGTCTGTGTAGAGTTTGAATGTTCTCTCTGTGTCTATTTCCTCCGGGTGCTCCAGTTTTCTTCCACCATCCAAAGATGTGCAGGTTAAGTGCATTGGCTATGCTAAATTGCCCTGTAAAGTCCAGAGATGTGCAGGTTAGATGGGTTAGCCATGGTAAATGCAGGGTTACAGAGATAGGTTGGCGGATTTCGAGGGTCGATGTGGATTCGATGGGCTGAAAGGCCTGCTTCTTCATTTTTGGGATTCTATGATCTTAATCCCTTCAAGGTTGACATTAAGTGACATCTGAAACACAGAATTTCCAGTGCTGCTGAAATTCTAAATCTTTGATTTAGGGTTAGCAGACTTTCTACCTAAACATGATAGAGATTCTTACGTAAAAGGTTGTCTTTAGCTCATTGAGGATCCAGTAAAGAGAAGGATAGTTAATAATGTTTAATAAGTCAAAAAGTCATGAACTAGTCATGACTGAGTGATGATTGGTTTTAGCAATGAGTTAGCCTTGCATATTCTGATTTTACCCATAAATAGTACCAATTGCCAAAATTACTTGTGTGGTTATTTGAGTTCCTCTATTTTTCTCCTTTGTTCCCATCTGCTCAAGCAAGAACAATGGCAGTTGCATGGAGAGGAGGTTAAACATTCATGTGCAGCTCCACCAATAGAACTACAACTGGATATTAGAAGCTGAAGAGTGACTGGAAAATGATTCCATAAATATCATCTGAGCTGAGACTGGAAATTCAACAATGCTATGCCATTAATCTTCCATTGTCTAATTATGTAGCACAACAGCATTGGCACTTCAGTGTGTTATGGCATCAAATTGCTGATCTTTGACCTAATCTTCTATTTTTTGTATGAATTCAATCTTGGCTGGATTCTAACTTCATTATCAACATAGCAGTAGCTAGTAATGCAGTTCATCAAGCAGCCTATTATTGAATGCTGCTTAACTTCAAGCAGACCTGAGTTCTTCTGAGCAGTGTCATTGGTGACCTTGAGAAGGGCAGTAAATACTGATGATGCAGTGATGCAGTCCATGTAGGCACACCTACGGTGTTGTTAGAAACAAGCTTGAGAAAGAAAATAAGAGATATGAGTAGATGTAAGCCACTGCTTATTCAAAGGACAGCTATTTTGGACACACCTGGCATGAACAACACAGGATACTCTCCATGAGCACTAGCTGCACGCAGCCATATTCATGGACATTGGCATCCAACATGTGCCAACCTCCAACAACCCTCATGCAGAACTTCTTATCCATTTGCAGAATGTTTACGCACTTCAATACTTCTAACTGCCATCGTAGTGCTGCAGCAAGGACTCTGTATGCTCAGGGAGAGGCACCCAGCTCATGGGCTGGACCAGGCTGCAACTGCAGGCTCTTCACTCACTGTCACGCTATTCACTTGCTCAACCTGTAAGGATGTCCGTAACAGCCCTGCCTTTTTTCACTTTGGCCCCTCACCAAAAGATAGCAGGCTCACAAGACTTCTGTTTGTCCTTTCCATTTAGTGGAGAGGCAAAAGGAGGAATTTTGTCCTGGGACCCTGGCATATTGGGTGAAGGGTACCTTCTGATACCAGTTCAGGGGCTCAGAAATGGTCAGTTAGCCACCCAGAGCAGTTGGTCAGCAAACTTCCCACATAAGGAGTGAGGAGATGAATGTTGGGCAGGAAACCAACTGTTTTGACTCTTTCTGTTCTACACTGTTTTCATCCTGGAATGAGAAACAGACAGATGTTAAGGGGGACAAAAGTAGGTAGAACAGCTGTTATTTTTGGTGCAGGTGGGAAGCTGACCTGAGCAAGTGGGTGGGCAGCACAGAGGGAATGCAGTGTTAGTAGTGTTGAGGGTTGGAGTGGGTGACAGTGAGTGAGAGAAGAAATGAGCCCTGGTGGGAGGGGGGTTCAATAGCAGAGGTGGATTGTGAAATAACAGAGAGAAGATACACTGACAGAGTGGAAAAGGCTGTTGACTTCTTCCTACAGTTCTGGACATTCCTCCAGATGGCTGAGACTGCTTTAATCCACGCAGTAATCTCAGACCAGACTGGCAGGGTCTGGTTTCATTCCTTCCACTGCTGGTCCTGGGGATCGGGGGAGGGGGTCAAATCCCATTTCTACACCATCTCATCTATCAGACTCTCCAGCTCCCTGTCTGTAAATTGCAGGACTGATATCCCCCTGTCTGCCTTGTCCAGGACAAATATCAGGAGATGTGCAGACCAGCTCATGAATGACAGTGCTTGTACAGGTGGAGGAAAGGGCATTTAGAGTCAGGACAGGCGCAAGGCATGCTGGTGACTTATGGGATAGCCCCGAGTGGTGAGTTCCTCTGTGAACATCACATGGTAAAACGGGCCAGAATCGAAGTTGAAGGGCATCTTGGGTGCCAGGGATGTAGTTAATGAGGCAAGTATGACAAGAAATGGAGAGAAAGCTCACTGGGTATCACAGCATATATCCCAAAAAAACACAAGATTCAGCATCACATTTATTTACATTTCTTTAATTTTGGATTGTGGACTGAAATGGTAAAGCGTACTGCTTTAACTAAGAAAACTTTGGGAAGAAATGTTTCAGTTTTAACATGGATGACTGAACTCATTGTGAGTCAAATTTACGCTGTTACCTTGTTCAGGCAATTGAAAGAATTGCTCAACTTGTCTGCAGTGTGGGTGAGTGCAAAAGGCAGTTTTGCCCAGACATTGATTTTTCAGTCAGGACCAGTTACGTGGGTCAGGAGTGCAAAGCATGACAACAAATCTCTTGACACCTAAGCAAGCGGACAGCCTACGTATGCGCAAGACAGCAGCAGAAAACCTCCAGGAAAAGACAACTTCCTTTCTCTCCTTGCAGGGAAGTAACAAAGAATCAAAAGATAGCTAGATTTTCTCACTCACCATTTGCCTATAAGCTGCGGTCCCTAATCAGTGACTGACAGACTGAACAATTAGCATGCCAACTGTCTTGTGTCTACGGTAAGGAACTGAAAGGATTTGGAAAGAAGGAGTTTGAAGATCAGAAGAACTCAAAGAAGCAAAAGAATTCATCAAATTCTGTGGAGTTATTGAACTGTTTTCCCCAAATATCGTTTCATCTCCCAGTGCTGTCTCCATATTGTTATTTGTCTGTGAGTGTCTGCATATCTGTGCAGAAGTTTAAAGAGGGATGCAGAATTTAAGTTAGGCATTAGCTGGAAGTCCAACTTTTGTTTTCTCTATGGTTGGAAATAATTTATTTGTAACAGACAGTAGTTTCTTGTGTAGTACAGAAAGTTGGTTGGTGTATTCTATTCACCTGAGTTTGTCAGGCAGGTTAATTGGGAATTTTGAAAAATTTGATTTAATTTTTAACTTTTGTGACAAACCCAGGAGTTGTGTATCTTGAATATTAGTGTACTTTCCCAAATGGACCGTGACAACCACTTGACTGATGACTGTTGGTGAGCATGGTAGGATGCTTGGCTTTGAGTCTATGATAAAAGGCAAGGCAAGGTATTGTGAACTTGTAAGTTCTGAATGAAGCAGTAAAGCTCAAAGTGGCAAGGCAAGGGAAGGCAGAGATGCTGTGAGTGTTCAAGTAGGCACAAGTGAGTAAGTGCTAAGAGATCAAGAGAAGGACATTGAAATGCATCCTGCTTTGATGCACGAGATGAATGCCTGAACCCGTGAGCAATGTGGCCTGGAAACAGCAGTGAAATACAAAGTGTTGGTGCACTGAAAGTGCAGCATTGAAGTGAATAACTATGTTCCAAGTTAGCAAAATCAAGAGAATATTGAATGCAGAGTAAGAAAATGGCAGAGAAAATAAACCAATATTTTAGTTCCTGCAGATTGGAAGGAAGCTGGAGTCGCTGCCACAGGATGGAGACTCAGGAATCTATTTGTGTGAGCTGCAGACAGAAGAAATGGGGAAATGAAAACAATTGTGAAAGAGGGAAACAGTATCTGCAAGATGGGGATAGAATAAAGCATGGACAGGAATGGTTCAGGTGAGAGGGAGCATCATGGTCATTCATGGTCAGGAGCATTGTGGCATCAAGTGGGAGAGGTCAATGCATGATCACACCTGGTATGTTCACTTTACATGTCGCGGGTTGAGTGGAAACATGGGGAGGTTTGGAATGGAGGGGTATGGACCAAGGACAGGCAGAAGGGATTAGTTTCATTTGGCATCATATTTGGCACAGCATCTTTGCCTGATAGGCTCAATTTTGTGCTGTACAGTTCTATGTCCTATGTTCTAGGTGTGAAGCCTATAGAGTATATGGAAAGTGCTACCAGGAAGGGGATTTAAATGGTTGGGGTTTCACTAATGTATAAAGGTGGAGGCTGGAAGTGCTCACTGTTGCCTTCTTACTATGCTGGAAATCAGAAGTGCTCAATGGAGAAGAAAATGGCTGTGACCATTCGGAGTGGATGGGTAATTGTCTCACATGAGGGAGGAGGAATAGCCCTCTGATATGAGTCTCTGACTTGACATACTAACTCTGTTTCTCTCTCCACAGATGCTGCAAGACCTGCTGAATTTCTCCAGCAATTTCTGTTTCTGACTTAGACAGAGGGCAAGCCATCTAGGACTGAAATGAGGAAGAATTTCTTCACTCAGGTGGTGAATCTTTGGAATTCTCTGCTGCAGTGGGTTGTGGAAACTCAGTCATTGAGCACATTCAAAACTGAGATTGATAATTCCTACATGTTAGAAGCACCAAGGAATCGAGGGATGGTGTAGGAAAATGGTATCCAAGTAGAAGATCAGCCATGATCTCAATGAATGGTGGAGCAAGATCGAAGGGTTCAATGGCCGGCTCCTGCTCCTATTTCTTATGCACTCAGACTTATAGCAGAAAAAAAGATATGCTAATGAGTGGACAAAGAACAATGGTAGTTTCAAAATATGCAACAGTCTATTAGACGTACAACATCACTATCTCGATGATAACCTGGCAAAATAGATCACTTGCACAGTGCAGAGTCTGAGTTACAAACTGTTAGTCTGTAGGTGCAATAATTGCATTAAGAAGCTTACAGGATTCTTAGAATTTTATCCTTTGTAATCTTTATTACAAGAGAAATTGAACATAAACATGTTATGCATTGGACTTTGCGTCACCATAGTCTTACAGACTGTAGGGCTGCTCTTTCATTGGAGAGAGAGACAAGTGGTGGTGGTTTAACCTGAGGGCCACCCGACCTCAGGCAAGGGGTGAGGTTAAGAAGATGAGTCCTTCATGGTAACCTCAGCCAGTGATGGGAATGGAATCCATGCTGCT
>NC_063335.1:84394476-84419476 GCF_021869965.1 Rhincodon typus
TCTGGCAGCATCTGTGAAGAGAAAATCAGAGTTAATGTTTCGGGTCCGAACCCTCCTCTGAGAAAGGGTCACCAGAACCGAAACGTTAACTCTGATTTTCTCTTCACAGATGCTGCCAGACCAGCTGAGCTTTTCCAGCAATTTCTGTTTTTGTTCCTGATTTACAGCATCCAAAGTTCTTATGGTTTCGATTTTTCTGATGATTTACACCAGTTTCAAAATTTCCAGTTTGCAGGCTCCAGCCACCTCCTTTTTACCATGGACGTGCAATTCCTTTAAACATCCACCCTCCACCAGGAGGGTCTCAGGGCTTCCCGCTTCTTCCTGGAGCAAAGGCCTGAACCGTCCCCACCCACAACCACTCTTCTCTGCTTGGCCAAGCTTGTCCTCACCCTCAACAATTTCTCTTTTAACTCCTCTCATTTTCTTCAGCTCAGCGGGGTGGCCATAGGTACCCACATGGTCCCCAGTTATGCCTGTCTCATTGTGTTCCAGTCCTATTCCGATCCCCATCCACAACTTTTTCTCCAATATATCAATGATATCATCAGGGTTCCTTTCCTCTCTCATCTGGAATTGGAAAATTTCATCGATTTCGCTTCCAATTTCCAAACTACCCTCACTTTCACCTGGTCTATCTATGACTCATTCTTGCCCTTCTTTGACATCTCAGTTTCCAATTCTGGCAATAGAATAGTCACTAATATCCACTATAAACCCACTGACTCCCACAGCTACCTGGACTATACATCCTCACACTCTGCTTCCTGTGAAGACTCCATTCCATTCTCTCAGTTCCTCTTTGACCATCGCAAATGTTTAGATGAGGCCAGCTTCAATAAGGGAGCCTCTGAAATGTCCACCTACTTCCTTAACAGGGGATACCCCAGCTCCGTTGTTGACAGGGCCCTCAAACGCATCTGACCCATCTCCCGCACTTCCGCCCTCACCCCTTCTTTTCACTCTTGCAACTGCAATAGGGTTCCCCTTGTCCTTACCTCCCATCCCACCAGCATCCACATCCAGAAGAGCATCAGATGCCATTTCTGCCACCTCCAGTGAGATGCCACCACCAGACATATACTTGCACCCCCACACCCCCTTGTCTGCCTTCTGCAGGGACTGTTCCCTTCCAAGACACCCTGGTCCATCCTTCCTTCACTTCCAGCACCACCCCACAGCCCCATGGCACCTTCACCTGCAACTGCTGAAGGTGTAACACCTACCCATTTACCTCCTCCTTCCCCAGTATCCACAGGCCCAAACATACCTTCCAAGTAAAGCAGCATTTCACCTGTACTTCACACAATCTAGTCTACTGCATTTGCTGCTCACAATGTGGTCTCCTCTACATTGGGGAAATGAAGCGTAGACTGGGTGTCCGCTTCGCAGAACATCTACATTCTGTCTGTAAAAAAGACCCTGGGCTTCCAGTTGCCTGCACTTAAAGACACCACCCTGTTCTCTGGCCAACTTCTCTGTCTCAGGTTTGCTGCAATGTTCCAGCGAAGCTCAGCACAAGCTGGAAGAACAACACCTAATTTTCTGCTTGGGGATCCTGCAGCCCTCGAGTCTCAATATCGAGTTCAATAATTTTAGGGCCTAAACTTTCCCATGTCCTAGCCCCCTACCGCAAACACCAGGCCTTGTTATCATATAGTCTGCCATTACACACTACCTATTGTTAGTAGTGAACAGTTCCCATTAACAGCTACTCACCCTCCTAGCCAGATCATTATCAACTCCATTGTCTATCCAGCTGCTCTTCCCTCTCTATCCCCACCTATCGTCTACTTCTTACCCCCTCCCCCAACCCTATCTTCTGCATATAAACTGGCATTTTCCTAGCTACCATCAGTTCTGAGGAAAGGTCACCAGAACTGAAACATTAACTGTGATTTTTCTTCACAGATGGTGCCAGACTTCCTGAGCTTTTCCAGCAACTTCTGTTTTTGCACAGCCAGTCAGCTGGTCAGGGCAGTCAAAGTTAGGATCCTCTTTGCAATGAGGAATATTTGGCAGCCCATCGTCTGTCTTAACTCTTTCTGCTCTATCACACACATTTTCCTCCTAGAATGAGAGAGGTGGATATTAAAGAAGTTGAAAGTGGGTGGCACTGTTGTTACTTTTGGTGCAGTTAGGGAGGTAATCCAATTACTAGGTAGCTCAGAAGGGATGCAAGGTTAGTGGTGTCAGTGCTTAGGGTGGATGACAGCAAGTGAGGAAGTTGTTGCAGGCGATAGTGATAATGGTAGTGAGCGAGCCTTGTGGGAATCAGGTACAGTAGCAGACATAGAGTGAGTGTGAAGTAGCAAGGAAAGATAGTGGCGCTCATGCTAGCAGATAGGAGAAGGACATTGGCTTCCCTTCAAAGACAAACATATTACAAGATAATAAATCTTTCATTCAAGTAAACTGGCAGTCCACTTCAAGTTACATAAACAGCAATCCTACAGGGCTGATTACCTTAGTCGTTCTTGAAGCTCAGCCACATATACATATTGCAACTATTGGTAAAACAATTGGCTGAGCATCTGTTCTGCCTAGTTCTGTTGATAGGTTAGGCAAATTAAATGTTGACCTTTATGTCAAAGGGAATGGAATATAAAAATGGGGCAGTCTTGATAAAAATGGGGCAGTCTTGATAAAACTGTGCAAAACACTAGTTAGGCCTCACCTAGAATACTGAGAACAGTTTTGTCCCATTATTAAAGATAGGCTGGCATTGGAGGCAGTCTAGAGAAGGCTCAGTAGATTGATCCCAGATATGGAAGGATTTTCCTTTGAGGAAAGACTGAGTACGTTAGATCTGTACTTATTGGAGTTTAGACGAATGAGAGGAGATCTTATTAGAACATAAAAGACTCTTAGGGGGTGGTGACAGGGTAGATGCTGAGAAGTTGTTTCCTTGTGGGAAAGTCTAGGATGAGGGTATATTCTCAGAATAAAGAGTTACCAATTTAAGACAGAGATGAGGAGAAATCCCTTCTCCCAGACAGTAGTGAAGCTGCAATTCTTAACTGGAGAGGGCAATAGGTGATGGGTCATTAATTATACACAAGGCTGAGATAGACAGATTGTTGTGGGGACGAGGCAGGAAAATGAAATTAAGAATTGTCAGTTCAGTCATATCTGATCGAATGGCATAGCAGTATTTATAGGCCAAATGGCCTACTTCTGCTCTTATACCATAAAGTCTTATGGTTTTATACAAATGGTCTTATAAAAAATGCTTGGCTGAATTCAGGGCAGCAGGAGACTGCTTATACAGTTCCAAGGAGACAGATAGTGGGCTAAATAAACAGCGAATAGAAAGATATGATTTTGATGCTGAGGCAGAGGGCAATAAAGACAATGCAAGTTTGTACTATTCATGGACAAGAATATTCTAGACGCATGTGTAAATGCTTATAAATTATTAGCAAAGGCCAGCTCTGTAAAAGATGTTGCCTGCTAAGTCATGGATCCAATAGCACAAGTACAATTTTATGCTCGTTTTTCTTTACCTCCACCTAGACTTACCGGTGACAAATTTCAGTTACTAATTTTTATAACAGTACATAGATGTCTTTTTTTTAAAATCACACTTACATAATACATCATCAGTTGCATTTGTTAGGATTGGAGCTATCTATTTTGTGGAGAAAAATAAAACCTTTAAATTCTAGTTTTGGTTGCAACTTATTCATTTTTGTTTTTGTAATTTCTAAATCTAAGACAAACTGTTTTCTTATTCTCATTGTGAATAATTCACTGCATTCCAAAGTATCACAATAATGGCAAAGTCCTAATGTATCCAAACCATCGTCCTGCATAGTTCAGAAGGTTTGTGTGTAGGAAAGGAATCCTTGCGTAAGAATCCAGATCAAACTGTGAGAAAACACAGTGGACAGTTTCCATTTAGAGATTCATGGTGTTTGATAACATGCTTATTGATATTATCAAGGTAAAAGTGCTACTAAGGGTGGGGAATAGGAAGATGGTTAAAATGGGATTTGCATTCTATGAAAAATGCATTCTTTGCATTTGCTGTTAAGTGATCCAAAATGGTGAATAATGGATTTTTTTGGACTGGAGGGATGTAAACAATACTGTTTATAGACAATGCAGTTATGAGTTTGTTCCATGCGAAACACAAAGGAAATCTTTCCTGTTGTTTAGCATGCTGCTGCTGACACTTCAGTCACAAGAGGACAGCTCCTTCAAAAGGTCAGTTTTTCTCCGATGATTCTGAGTTGCTTATATCAAATCTCTACTGCTCTGTATGGTTCAGGAGATGGAAAGTTTTTCTACTGTGTTCCAGTGGAATGATTCCAGGTCAAGCGTGGGAGAAGTAAGTAACAATGCTAGCTTCTTATACTGTGTCCTGATTCCTCCAATTCACACAAGAACAGCTTTCAGTTTCAGACCTCAGCTTGTTAGCAGTTCTTAGTCTAGGTAACCCATGATCTTTTACAACTATCGGGAAACAAAGAATTTTGCTACTTCTGATTATTTGAATAAATTTGAGCTTTTGTCAAACAAAACAGAACCCAGTATAAATACTCTGTCAAAGTGCACAACCTAACTCTCAGAAACTAAAAATATACCGTCCATGGAATTAAATATAGAGTCAATGTGGAGGGTGCTGAAACAGCAATGATAGCCAAAGTCACAATCAATTTTACAGTGGACCTGGGCTGAATCTTCGGAGGAAAGGCCACCATAGAGTATTACCACTTCATTCACTTTTACTTACTCTATCATGGAGAACTACAATTTTGGCCCTAACCTCTCTGAATTGTGGAGCATACCTATTTAGGAAGGTGTCCTGCACAACAGAGGATCACTGCTGGAGATCAAACCATACCCCTTCTTTTACTTCAATTGCAGTATTCTGGAGTTTAAAAATCCAAAGCTTCTTTGATGGGAGAGAAGAGGGTGTATAATGTATATGGACGAGGACTGAGATAGCAGAAGTCTGGGTAAGAGGTTGACAGTAGATGGGTGAGGTGTCAGATTGTGAGTGAGGGCCTAGGGTGACAGGTAATTGGTTGAGAGAGTCAGATGGGTCAGATGAGAGGGAGCTGCGTTGGGGGATAGGAATTGGGTGCTGCCAGGGCGTTAACTGATTCAGAGTAGGAGTGTCTGGTCAGCGGCCATAGTGGTATTTGGGTGACCAGGTGGGGTTTGGTTGCGCGGGTTGGGTGGTTCAGAGTTAGAGGATGGTGGCCATTGATCAGTTTGGCTTGAGTTGGCATCCAGGTGTTTCAGTTGGGGTTGGCTATGGTGAGCAGGAGGGTCAGGTATCTGGATTTACAGACGAGTTTCTGCACAATGTGGGCCCAGGCATTGGGGTCGAGTGTTATTGGGGTGGGGTCAGATTAGGTGTTTGATGGCTGTTGTGTCAGTGTCAATATTGGGGGGTCAATTTTATAGATATCCAGGAATGATATCAGTTTGAATTCTAGTAAGTTATTTCTGCTAACTGGGCGAGGTGATGGCCTAGTGGTATTATTGCTGGGCCTATTAATCCAGAGACCCAGGTGATGTTCTGGGGACCTGGGTTCAAATCCCACATGGCACCCACTTCCCATCTCTACCCTCACCTTAGCACCCAAACATCAGAGACACACAAATGCCACTATGACCCCTGACCAGATGCTCCCACTTTGAACCAATTGACGCCCCAGCAAGACTCAAATCATACTCCCCAACACAGCTCCCTCTCACACCTGGCACACAAGATTCCCTCAACCAATTACCTGTCAACCCTAGTCCCTCAGCCACAATCTGACACCTGACCCACCTATCATCAACCCAGGCATCAGTCATCATAACCCTCACCCACTTACCTTACACATCTACTTCTCTCACGTCAAAGAAGCTTCTAATGACCTTTAGGCAAAGAAACTTTCATCCTTACCTGCTCTGGCCTACATGTGACTCCAGTTCCACAGCAATTTGGTTGACTCTTAACTCTGGGCAATTAGGGATGGCCATAAATATTAGTTAGTGACTCCCACATCCTGTGCATGGATTTAAAAATATATATATTTCTTGGCTATATATTAAAGTGAAAAAATTGAAACCCCCTGTAGACTCTGAATTTTAATCAGGGCTGTGTTCTTTTTGGGTTTAATTTTCCAGATGCAGAGGTTTCAAATTCCTGAGCAATTCCCACAGAGTTAGCTGCATTAGGATTGTTGAGCAATGCCTTAGTGTATCTAGGAAGTCTGTTCTCCAGATATCTGGAGATTAGAATATCTGGGCCCATAAAATAAACAATTTTGAAGGCATAATGTTCACCACATTTTCAAAACTGCTCAAGTTGACTATCACTGTAGAAATTATAATTGACATCCTTCACTTGGTCCAATGCTTATAGCAATGCAATTTGCAATCATTTACCCCAAACATGTTTCCAGTAGATAAATATTCAATTCAATGATTATGTCTAATGCTCCTTGCGTTGACACTGACACTAAGTCCCATGGGTCACAGTTCACCTCATAGCATTGTGCATAGATTAGTGAGAGCTTTTTACAGCAGCCGTAGTCTTTATTGATATTGTTTTTTATATGTCTGCAAGTTGAATGCACTGGTTTGCAGTGAGCCTTGACTTTGTGCAGCCTCTCGCTGCCAATCCCTTTTGCACCATTCTGTGGCTTGTCCAAGTGGGGGCTGCAGCTCTGCAGTAGTGCCTCTGGAAACCAATCCTTCCAGGCCTCTCTGGTGCACTTATTCTGCACAGTGTTCCAGGGAGATTTACTGGTCCCAGGGCAGCTGTTTTTTTATCATGCACTGTCCTTGGAGATAACTTCCCCTGAGACTCTGTTCTATCCAACCCATTTGGCTCAGCAACAGTGACTGTCTGTGTGCCTTGTGAAAAGCCATGACCAAGATGTGGCTCAGCAGCTTCTTTAGGCCCCAGTGCAGGTTTTTGATGCCCTCGTAGAAGTCCCACACTGCACACTGATAATGGTATGTTCTCCCCCCCCTCCCCTTCTCCACCAATCTGAAGGACAGCTACAACCAACTTAAATATTGTTGACTCCCATAGACTAACTTGCCTCCTTACTTAACTAGCTTTAAGTGGTCTAATGTCCCATAATCCTCGTGTGTCACGCATTTCATTTGAAACCTTGCGCTAAATCACATTCAGCACCATTTAAACAAGTTTTTTTAAATTATGTAATAAGCACACATTTTCACTTCTTATTGTAGTGGCAACACAGACTTGATGGTTTCCTGCCTGCTTTTGGTAGCTTGTGGACCTAATGTCAACACATCAAGGCCTCCCTCCAACACCTTCTCGTCCAAATCTACAGCATCCTTTCATCTTGCACCCACTCGCATGGGCCATATCATAGATCATAGAATCCCTACAGTGTGGAAACAGGCCCTTGGGCCCAAAACGTCCACACCGACCCACAGAGCATCCCACCCAGACCCATCCCCCTATAGCACACTTAATCTACACAACCCTGAACACTACAGGCAATTTAGCATGGCCAATCCACCTAACCTGCACATGTTTGGACTGTGGGAGGAAACTGGAGCACCTGGAGGAAACCCACGCAGACACAGGGAGAATGTGCAAACTCCACACAGACAGTCACCTGAGGGTGGAATTGAACCCAGGTCCCTGGCGCTGTGAGGCAGCAGTGCTAACCACTGAGTCACTAAGAAACAGCATGGCCATGACATCTTTGGAAGGCCTTGTCATTAATGGCTAGTGTACAAATCTTCTTTATCACATTGCTGGCATGACTTAATTCAAAATGAGTATTTCACACCCTTACTCTTCGATGACTTTCTCATTGTGAGGCATGAGGCTGCTTTTGATTCGGTAATTATTGGGCAGGTGGCTTCAAGGCTTCTCTTAGCAAAGAACATGAGTTTGCAGCCTATTTGTATCTATGGACCTGGTGTAGTTTTACACTTGCAGTAAAATTATAACAATGGCGTGCTAAAAGATGGGGAGGATTGAGGCTATGGCTGGATTTGATAAAAGGATGAGAATTTTAAAATCCAAAGGGATCTTTGAATGGAAGCCAAAGTAATATGTTTGAAATTTAGATGTGCTGTTACACAAAGGAATCAATGGGGTTGCTTTTATTCTTTCCCGCGAGGTAGAAGTCCATATTTTTATTGATCAATCCATAACCGCTCTTGAATTTAATGGCTTGCTCGGCCATTTCAGAGGTAACCACCTTGCTGTGGCTCACATATAGGCCAGACTGGGGAAGAACATACAAATTTTCAAATTAGGAGGAGTAAGCCATTTGTCTCCTTCCACCATTCAGTAAAATCATGGCTAACCTTGTTACAGCCTCAGCTTTACTTTTCTACCTAGCCCTGATACCCTTTGATGCCCTGTTTAGTCAATAATCTATCTGTAACTGCCTTAAAAAATACTCAATGACCGTCTCCACTGCTCTCTGGGGAAGAGAATTCCAAAGACACAATATTCTAACAGAATAAAAATAAAACTTCTCATATTCATCTTAATTAGGGGACCCCTTATTTTTAAACTAAGTTTCCCAATTCTGGTCCCTCACACAAGGGAAACATTGTTTCAGCATCCACCCTATCAAGTCTCCTTATGTTTAATGAAGAGCTCCTTGCATTCTTCTAAGCTCCAATGGACACAGGCCCAGTGTTTTCAACCATTTCTCATTAGATAACTCCAATCCCAGATTTCAACTGAGTGAACAGTTTTGAACTGCTTCTAACGCATTTATATCCTTTCATAAATAAGGATTAAAAGATTTTACATAATACTCCAAGTATGGCTTCACCAGCACTCCATCCACCTGTAGCAAAACATCCCCACTTTTACATTTATTTCACCTTGCAATAAATGACAACTTTCTATTTGCCTTCTTAATCACTTGCTGTTTCTGCATACTGACCTCTTGTGATTCATAGATAAGCACATGCAGATCCCTCTATTCTGTTATTTCTCTCAATTTTTAAAAAAAATGCCATTTTTCTATTCTTCCTGCTGAACTGGTCAAGTTAACTTTTTGCCATATTATTTGCCACTTGCCAAATCTTTGCCCACTATCTTATTCTATCTATATACCGTTGCAAATTCTTTATGTCCTCTTCACAACTTACTTCCCTACCTACCTTCTGTCATCATCAAACTTAGCAACCAAACATTTGGTCTCTTCATTCAAGCCGTTGATATAAATTACAAATTGTTTGAGATCCCAAAACCGATCGCTTTGGCACTCCACTTGGCACATCTTTTTGCCAATCCAAAAATGATCTCTTTATGCCTACTCTGTTTCTGTTAACTAACCAATCCTCTATCTACGTTAATATGTTACCTTCAAAACATTAGTTCTTATTTTGCACAGCAACATTTGATGTGGCACTTTTCTAGATATGTTTTGGAAATCGAAATAGAGCAATTCCACAGGTTCCCCTTTATCCACATTGCTCACTACCTTCCTCAAAGGACGCCAATAAAACCATCTTGACTCTTACTGATCACATTGAGATTTTCTAAGTTCCCTGTTGTAACCTGCTAAATATTAGACTCTAGCATTTGCCCTATGGTGGATGTTAGGCTAACAAGCCTATAATTTCTACTTTCTGTGTTCTTCCTTTCTCAAGTAAATTAGTCACAGCTACTGTTTTTCAATCTGGTGGATCTTTCAAGAATCTAGGGAATTTTGAAACATTGAAATCAATACATCTACATTTGTAGAAGGTGCTTCTTTTAAGACTCTAGGATAAAATCTTTCAGGACTTTTGAAATTGTCACCTTTTAGTTTTGATTCATGTTTCAGTATATTTTCCCCTGGTGATTGCAGTTATTTTAAGTTCCTCCTTCTCTTTCACCTGCTGATTTATAAGCATTTCTGGGGTTTCTTCTATCCTCTATGATAAAGATGGATGTAAAATACCCATTCAATTCATCTGTAATTCATTTATTTTCCACCCTTAATTGCCCATACTCACCTCTCAATGACCAAAACTCACTTTATTTAATCTTTTCCTTCTTCAATATTTATAGAAATACTCACTTTCTGTGTTTATATTTCTAACTAGCTTTCTCTTATTCTCAAATTTCTCTATTAACTTTTAGTCATTTATCGTGGTTCTTTACATTCAGCATGATCATCTGACTTACAGCTTATCTTTGCAGGATTATATATGTTTGTTTTTAATTTGATATCATTAACTTCTTTAGTTAGGAGTGTGCTTCTTTTAAGTCTTTTTTTTCTCATTGGAATATACCTTTCATGACTATTCTGAATTATCTCATTAAACTTATGTTACTGCATCTATACTAGTGTATCCCATAATCTAATTGCCCAGTTTACTTTATCTCTGCTTTCATGCCCTAGTATTGCCTTTATATATGTTTACATCACTAGTCTTAGACTAACCCTTTACTTTCCTCAAACAGAATGTGAAATTTGATCATATTATGATTATTCCTACCTTGGCATGCCTTCACTATGAATCATAGAATCACTGAAGTTTATTGCTCAGAGGAGGTCTTCAGTCCATCGTGCCTGCACCCGTCTTTCTAATGAGTATCCGAGACAACAAGGTGCAGGGCTGGATGAACACAGCAGGCCATGAGTATCATTACTTTGTACTAATCTCCTGCTTTCTCCCCAAATTGTTGTACATTATTTTTATCAAAATAACCATCCAATGCTCTCTTGAATGCTTCAACTGAATCTACTTCCACCATACTTTCAGGCAGCGCATTCTGTATCCCCACTAGTTGCTGCACGAAAATGTTTTTTCATATAACTCTTATTTCTTTCACGCATCACTTTAAATCGATGCCCTCTAATTCTTATTCCTTTTGCAAGAGGAAACAACTTTGCCCTATCTACTCTGTCCAGGCCACTCATGATTTTTGAAAACATCTATCAGATCTCCTCTCAGCCATCTTCTCTCCAATAACAGTCAATCTATCCTCATAACTGGAGTTTCTCATCCCTGGAAGAATTCTTGTGAATCATTTCTGCACTCCCTTCAATGCATTCACATGCTTCCTATCCTGTGATACCTGGAACTGCATACAAGATTCCAGCTGAGGTCTAACATATGTCTTATACAAGTTGAACATCGCCTTCTTGCTCTTGTACCCTATTATTGCCCCTAATAATCAAGCTAAAGGCAGTGTATGCATTATTAGCTGCCCTCTCTACCGGTCCTGCCACCTTCAATGATCTGTGCATATATACACCCAGATCCCTCTGCTTCTGCACCCCCATAAGAATTGTTACCTCTTTTTCAGATTGTCAGGCAATGTTGTTCACACCAAAATACATCACGTCACACTTCTCAGCATTGAAACTGATCTGTCCACTATCTGTCCACTCCATTAACTTGTCAATGTCCTTTAGGATTGCTCCACTTCCCCCCTCACAGCTTACAATTCTATCTATCTATCTATCTATCTATCTATCTATCTATCTATCCATCTATCCATCTATATACATATAAATGCTTACATATGGAAAAGCAAGGTTCCTCATACCGTCCCCATAGAGAACTCACTACAAATTTTCCTCCAGCTTGAAAAATATCCATTGACCATTACTGGAAAAGCTCAGCAGGTCCTGCAGCATCTGTGAAGGAGAAAACAGAGTTAACGTTTCGCGTCCGGTTCTGAGGAAGGGTCACCGGACCCGAAACGTTAACTCTGTTTTCTCCTTCACAGATGCTGCCAGGCCTGCTGAGCTTTTCCAGCCACTTTGTTTTTGTTCTTGATTTACAGCATCTGCAGTTCTTTTGGTTTTCATTGACCATTACTCTCTGTTTGCTATCACACAGCCAATTTTCTGTCCAGATTGCTATTAATTCTTTGATTCAACGACCTATAACTTTTCTCACAAGTTTATTGTGTGGGACTGTATCAAACACCTTCTGGAAGTCCATATCCACTGCATCAATAACATTGCCTTCAATGAGGTTTTCTGTTACTTCTCCAAAAACGCCAGTCACTTAATTAAACACAATTTATCCTTTGGAAATCCATACCGACTCTTCCTAATCGGCCCACATTTTTCCAAGTGACTACTAACCTGAATGATAAATTCAGACAGTATTTTTGGGATAGGTTCTGAGGTCAGTAATTAGTCTTGTCTCCTTATACAGTATCTGGTCCCATATGGCCTAGTTTCTGGTTGTGTCTGGAATGTCTTGTGCCAAAAAACTTGCCCAAAATTTATCATCCTTTACAAATCTGATTCATTCAACCAAGATGCAGATTAAAATCAGCCACGTCAGGATCTGGGCCTTGTCAGCAGAAGCTCCAACTATTTGCTCAATATCACTTTCCTGGTGTTTATAATTTTCTTGAGTTCCTCCATTTCTTCCATTTCCTGATTTAAAGTTTTTTTTTCTGGGATACTCTTTATATTTGATCAATCCTTTTTCAATTCATCTGTCATCTCCTTATTTTCCACAATTAATTCCCCATATTCACTTTCTACAGGACCAATGCTCGCTTCGTTAAGTTGGTTTTAAAATGCCCAAAGAAACTTTTGCTTTTTTAATCTTTCTAGCTGGTTTTCTCATGTATTTTTCACCTTCTTATTTATCTTTTAGTCATTCTTTTATTTATATGTTCTGTCCAATCTACTTCGTGCAATTATATGGCCAGTTTACTCACCAACATACAGCCACCACTTTTGTCCATACAGATTGCAAAAAGACATTTGTATCTATTAGACAGTTGCAGAAGATGACGCTCCTTCAATTCTACCTCTGGGTCCCCTTGCCTACCTCGCTCAAAGTCATACCCTCCTGTCCTTGACCATGGGCTAAATCAAAAGACTTTGCCCGAAGGGATGTGACCTCTTCCTGGTACAAAGCGTCCAGGTAACTTGCCCCCTCCACGATGTAGTGTCTGCAACTTGGCGTCCAGTTCAAAAACTCTGAGACTAAGCTTTTGCAGCCACAAATATTTCTGCAGCCATTGCAGTTCCGAAAAAGGGTGACTGGTCCTGAAATGTTCTGCTTTCTTTCCATCAGACCTGCTGACATTTTCTAGCAATTTCTGTTTGTGTTTCTGATTTCTAGCATCTGCAGTTCTTTGTTTTTATTTGTTTACAGCAGGCATGTGTGCTATGGACCATACCAGCTTCCAGGTTCCCCACATCCTGCAGTCACAATGCATCACCAGCCCTTCCAACTTTATGATGCGCAAATTCATTTATTTGTTACTTGATTAAAAAGCTTTATTACTGCTAGTAAACATTACTAACATTTAAAGTTACTCAATAACTATCTAAAATTTGAAACATAAATGAGCAAAATTTTACCAACCAGTTGCTTACCTGTTTCTTTTTGATATAATTATTTTTTCATCTTTTTGCTGAAAGTGGATGGCTCACAGAGTGAGCCCTAGCTCCAGCTCCTCTCCTGTTCTGTTTGTAAGCTCTTGGGCCCCACCCCCAATATGCTGTTTTCAAGCTCTCTGACCTTTACCCTCTCATGCTGTGTTCACACTCTTGAGTTGCCCTTTATTGCACTGTTTTCAAGCTCACAAGCCATCATACTCTCAGGCTGTTTTCAAACTCCCAGGATTCTCTTACCTCATGTTATTTTGAAGCTCATGAACTGCTCCACTCTTACACCGTTTTCAACCTCTGAGAATGGCAGCTTTTTTTTTCCTTTAAGGACGTTAGTGAACCAGATTTTATTTTACAAGAGTCAGCTTTAGTTTATAGTCCCTGATAAGCTCATAGATGTTTTACAGCATGGAAAAAGATCCTTCAGCCTATTGAGTCTGTGTGGGTCATTAAGCAGCTATCAATTCTAAACCACTTTTCTAGCCTTGAATGCTATGGTGTTTCAAGTGTTCATCAAGATAGTTTTCAAGTGTCTTTTGGGTTCCCACCCCCATGACCCTTTCAGGCAGTAAATTTCAGATAAAAACACAGACCTCTTGTGAAATACTTTTTCCTCACATCCACTCTAAACATCCTGTTCCTTATGTGAAAACTATGCCCCAATTGTTAACCCATAAGGGAAATGTTTTGTCCCTACATATACCCTCTCCGAACTTTATACATCCCAATCACCCCTCAGCCTTCTCTGCTCCAAAGCAAACAAATCTAGCCTATCCAGCCTCTCTTCATAGCTGAATTATTTCAGTACAGACAAAACATCCTGGGGAATCTCCTTGGCATCCTCTCTAGTGCAATCATATGTTTCCTATAGTGTGGTGACCAGAACTCCACACAATATTCCAGCTGTGGCCTAACTAACATTGTATACAGCTTCATTATAACCTCCCTGTGCTTCTATTCAATACCTTGACTAATAAAGGCAAGTATCCTATTCAATTCTTAGCCACCTTATTTACCTGACCTGATTTATGGATGTACACACCAACATCCCTCTGATCCTTTATGCTTGCTAGGATGCTATCATTCAATGTGCACTCCCTTGCCTTGTTAGTCCTCCAAATACAAAATGCTAGCTTTCAATTCTGAGCTTTTTTTCATTAATTGAATCTACATTCCATCAGCTGCCAAAGTGAGATATTTTCCCAGAACATTAGCCTTGGTGCTGAATTGTTTGCCCAGTGTCAGTGTAGCAATCAGTACTAAGAGTATTTACCTGTTCACCTTCTAGAGAAAGAGTAATTGACTTAATGATGCATCCCCCCCCACCACCCCGGTCTTGCTAGCTGCTGAAGCTTTTTTACTGAGAAATTTGATTTCTTTCTAATTCTCAGTATGATGTTGAAAATCAAAATTAATATATCTTTGTAATTCCTAGAAGAGTAGCAGTTACAGGATATGACTTGTGTTCATTCAATGCTTACACTGCTGGACTGCTACTTATTTGCTGTAGTTCTACTTTCTTTTGATAACCCTAGGTATCTTTAGTCTCATTTTATACTCAGAAATGAGTTGTGTACTTCTAATGCAGTTTTGTTTTTAGCATTCTGCACATTTGTGGCAATTTTGATCAACCTTAATTGGTCTCTAAAGAGTCCCTCAAGTCATCTCTAATTCCACATGAAACCTTATTGCTGATCAAAGATTCATGCAATTGTTAAAAATTTCATACACCTGATAAATTTTTCAGTTCACTTACATATCTCTCCACTTGCTTCCCTGTCTCTTGGCCATAGGTAAAACATTTTTGATGCACTCAATGGTCTCAATATTGTATTGTTTCATCTCCCCTGTCACAATTCACTCTTCAGGAACTCCAGTATATTTTTTGATGCTCTATGGTTTCTCTCCTGTGAGTCTCATTCGGTATCTCAAATACATATTAACTTTAATTTCTCATCTCTGTTAGTTATTTATTTACTGAAGTGAGTGTGTAAAAAATCTGGTAGATGAAGGATACTGTGGGAAACTGTGAAGCTGTTCATTTTGACAGGAGGAACAAAACAAGAACGACTTAAGTCGTGAATTCTGAGGTGCAGAAGGATCTCAGAGTCACACAAAGAAAAGTATGCAGGTATAACACTTGATTAAGTAGACAAACAAAATACTATATTCTATTTACAGGAGAAAATGAACATAAAAGTCAGGAGGAGTTCAGAAGAAGAGTCACTGGACTCAAAATGTTAGCTCTGTTTTTTCTCCAGAGATGCTGCCAGGCTGGCTGAGTTTCCCTAGCACCCTCTGTAAGTAAAGATGTCATACTTCACTTATATAGGGCTTTTGTGAGACCATATCTTGAATACTTCTATGTAGCTTTGGTCTCCTTATTTAAGGGAGCATGTAAGTATATTGGATGATGTTCAGAAGAGCGTTACAAGGTTAAGACCTGGAATGAGCAAATTGTTTTTAGGAGGAAAGCTTGGGCAGGCTAGGCTTGTTAACGCTGGATTTTACAAGAGATTGAAGTATATACAATCCAATATGGTTTTGATAAGGTAGATGGGGAAAGAGTGCTTATTCTTGTGAGGGAATTCAGAACTAGGGAATACTGCTTATAATCAGAAGTCACCCCTTTACAACAGAGGTGAGTGGATTTTGTTTCCTGTGAAAGGGTTGTGTGATTTTAGAACTCTTTGCCTCAGAAGTCAGCAGAAGTGGGGCCATTGAATGTTTTCAAGGCAGAGATAGATAGATTCTTGTTAAGCAAAGGAATCAAAGATGATTGGGGATAGATGAGAATGTGGAATTAGAGACACAAACTGAACTCATTGAATGGTAGGACAGGTTTGAAGGGTGAATGGCCTACTTCTGTGCTGAATTCAGATTTTATAAATAATTGTATGCATTTCTTCTGTGGCTTTCAGATTTTTGGAGCATCAGCTTTGACATATAACTGTTCTAGTATGTTTTACTGGTCCACATCTGTGGGCTTTAGGCCATTACAATGTACATACAACAAACTAAATAGTCAGATGACCATTACTCATCTCTCCTGATGCTAAAACAGGAGAGGTGTATAATGGTTTTTAGAATTGATAGCACCCATTTTACACTAGAACTACGGATGAAAATTTATCCTGGCCTGTTTGGAATATCCCAAGAATATGCAAAATACTATGCAACTGATTTTTTTTTTCATTCCTGAAGTCCTGTACACATTGTAACTGAGAAATTAATTAAAAATTAGTTCCAAACTACTTTGCAACAGGTTACAGCCTGGGTGCTTGTTGCAGGCTTTTTGAAGATTTTTGTTGCATTGCTTCAGTTAGGCCCCTGTTGCGGTGAAATCTAATTGCCTGCTTCCTTTTTTTTCTTATTGTTGTATCACTGTATCAGAGCCTGGGGCTACAAAGGTCTCAGAACCCTTCTCATTTAAGAACATTTGAAACATGGCACATTCCTGGTAAGAAACCCTTTTGTTGTAACTGAATAGCCTAATACTACTTATGTGGTCTGTGAATGTAATAATTGTACATAATAGTCAACTTCAAAAAACATCTGATGGATTTTCAATACAATGTTTAGCCATGCCTAGTTTCCTATTGAAATAACTCCACACCCAGAACACACCCAAAAAACAGTCATAACACACTTTCTCAATAACTCAGCATTAGCACACAGTCTTACTGCTCAAAACACTGCTCTAGGATAACTTAATATCTATTATTTATATTAAACTTTTAATCAAGAGACAGATCTCAGTAAAACATTAAAAAAAAACCCTTACCTTACTCGCTGTTATAGATTTATAAAAGAAACAGGTTAGAATTTATATGCTGTATTTGTGATGGAGACAAAGCTTACCATTTTTCTATTTTTCTGAATAACTGATTTGCTTGACACCATTTGTTTGAGAAGTTAAATATTATGTTTAGAATAAAAACAAAGACAAATACAAAAGGCAGTGCACAGGAAGAGTGACTCAAGTTAAATTGCTTCTGCGGATAGCCAGCACAGACACCATGGATAAAATATACTCCTTCTGTGTGGTCACAATTCTGTAATCTTTTGCATTTATTTACAAAAGTGTGGAGCAAAATATCAATTAGAGAAGAAACACAATTGAAAACGTGCTGTGGTTCTGAACATTGAACAGTTGTTCCATTAGTCTTAATGCTGATTAGATTATGTCTATTATTTATTAAAAATGATAAGTAGGTCACAATTGCATTTTATATATATTGGAAATTCCCACATTAACCTAGTTGTGTAGAAAATCTCATAACAAAATCACCTGTATATGCCCGCATTACTTCTTATGACAGTGCTAATGGGTGATAGGGACTTTCAAAGTCAAACTTGGCTAACATTAGTTTCATTTGCATATGCAAAGGTTCTCATGCCCATTTCATTTTTGGATCTTGTACTTCTAATTTTTCTCCATGTCAATATTATGAGTTCCATTCTTGTAATTTGTAATGAGCACATGCTTCCTGCCCAAAAGGATATTTAGCTGATCACGTAATGGATGTAAATCTAGTGTGCTGCCATTAATGTTATTTTGCAAAATCAGGCCCCTGTGGTACTCCATTCACCAATAAGCTACAATGTCTTTTTTTCAGCTCTATCTCCCACCGACTGAAATTATTTTCTCTAACTCCTCTTCCGCTCCTTCGCGGCCTCCTTTGCATCATCCATGCACTTCTCTTTTCCCTCTTGCCTCTCTTCTATGCTGCTCTTTGGCACCTTTTCTCCCTTCATGGTTGTTCCTCACTTCCCCTTCATTGTTCCTTCCATTTCCACTCATCCATCTTATTATTCAGAATGACTTAATTGTTCTCCCATCCTTAGTCTGTTTGATCTGACTATTTGTGCCAAAGTCACGGGGGAGTTTATAACCAGTGTAACATTAAAAATAGAAATACAATATAAACTATTCATAGTTCCATCCACGGCTTCCTGTATATTCACCCTTATTTAGTCGCAGTTAGTAAACTATAAGATATGACTGAAACAATAATTTGATGAATTAAATAAATGATGTTGTGGATCAGAATGTAAAAATAGAAAAAATGTTTGAATTTTAAGTACGCCGGGTGTGATTTCATCAATGAAGTATATTAGGAGTACTTTTTTATTCCACTGCAATGGGATTCACACTTCAGGACTTACATCATTCTATGGTGAATGTCAAAAAAAGGGTAGCTCGATAGGGCAGGTAAGGCAGCATCAATTAGAATGGTGCAGTGGCATTGTTTCAACTAAGAACTGTCTCAAGATGCCTCCATTAGACAAGCCAAGAGCCAATTAAAAAATAAAACCTTCACATCCCAAGTGAACAACTTTGACAAACAATGTAGTGTGTCATACAGAGGCAAAGGCACAGGGATGTCAAATGAAGAATCAGGGGGATTGAACTAAGATCCGTGAACGTATAATTAGGGATGAACAAGTGCTCTGGATGTGACACCTCACTTTAACCCCTTCCAATACAAAACATTCTAGTACTTTTACTTTTAACTATAAGGCAATCTTTAACCCTTGCCCAACTTACTGATTTTTAGATACATTTTTCTCCATGTACCTAAGCCACTGAAGTAAACATGGCTAAGTGTGCCTTTACCAAGGTGTAGGAATAAAATCAAGATTATTTTACTATATTTGCAGTGTTATTATGTTGAATAAAAATCACTGTCTACAGAAACCCACTTAAATACTGATGCACTATTTATAAGCCAGTGGTAGAGCGGCAACAGCCACTTTTCTAGAAATTTTGTTTCTGCAAATTTTACAAAGGTGTAGGAATATTAAGCAGATGTAGAAATATAGCAGTATGTTGTTTGAATATTCATTGTGAAACTTGTTTTTAAGTTAGTGTACATATGTTATTTATAAAATTTTGCTTAACTACAAATAACCAATTAGCAAAAAAATCAGTTTACCCAGAATAGGAGATAAGGCATCTTTCATTGCTTTTTCAGAATAATCAAATCACTTGGTACACTCTTGGAACACTGAGAATTTTCTTGTTCACTCTAAACATAAGCCACTGTACTCACTGAAAAAGATTGACTTACAGATGGAGTTTCTATTTATCTTCTCTTGAAGCTACAGTGGTCCGTAGGATTCAGACAATTGTCCTTGGAAAGGATTTTAAGGCTGCTGGTAATTTTTCGAACCAAATAAGATACCTGTGTCATCCACAGCTACTGGCTAAGTTGCTCAGTAACCATATGGCGCCAGTTTTTGGTTCCCTGGTGGAATGGGGTCAGGAAAGTTAAAACCTTGATGTTTTTCACTATAAACGCGGATTTTCTCTCCCTTTCCAACCCCACAGTATTTTTGTGTTGACTTTTTGCAGCTTGCAAATGCCTTGGGTTGTCGCACCACAAGCACTTGTTCTGATGTTGGAATCACCATTTTCAGTCTGATTGAAAATTTGTACATCTTTTTCCCCAACTCTTTTTTGTTTGCTACCTTTGTAATCCCTTGAAAAGAAACTGGCCTCACTTGGGAGTTTGTGACCTAAGAGAGAAGGCAGTTTTGCTTTCAAGAATATTCTTACAGGCAAGTTTTACATTTTTTTATTATTTCAAATATCACTTTAGATGTTGGTTTGTAGTGTAGATGTATTTTAGCTGCAGTGATTCATCACAGCGCTGTGTCCTGAAAAAAAATGTTGACCATGACATCGACTAATGTTGAGCTACATTATTATAACTTTCCCATTGGAGAAGGTTCCATAGTGAATTCAAACTAGAGAAAAGTACACTGAAAAAGTACCTGTGATGATATGGATATTGATTTAAACATAAGGAAGTCTTAAGCTTTGAAAATAACACCTCTGCTGTTGAAAGTAAAAGGAATCTAAATACTAGCTTCAGTCAACTGATTGACAAGTAATCTAGTTTGAAATGGAAATGAAATACTATTTGTCTATTTGGAAAACATCCATCGGTTTTTCAGTTACAATCAACTTCATTGCTTAAATTCCCCAGGTTTGTTATTGCACTTTAGCTTATTATGAATGCTTGGCTGAGATTCAAATCCAAAACCCACTTATCAGAGCATAGGGCTGTGTTCACATTTTTTTAACGGCTGCCAATGCATGCGAGTTTTCTTTTCGGCCTGACATGTTTAGTTTGTTGCGAAGTTGGTATTGTACTTGTGGATTGGAAGACAGGATGTTAGAATTTGCTTGCAAAATGATAGGGGGGAAAGAGTGTGTGGTCCGTTTAAAATTTTTTTTTAGGCTTAGAAATTGTCTGCAGGCAGCAGCAGATGCACAGAGTTCTTGAAGTTGAAACATTATGTCAAAAGGCTATGCTGTTAGCAGGCAAAGCAGCATTTTTATCAAGGCAACAGCTTTTTGAATTCAGCCAATTAACTTAAACCAGGTCCTAGATAACAAAGCCCACTTAAATTCAAATCTGATGGTTTTAACAACCTTTGACCAATCTTATTGTAAGAAATTAATAGGTCATCAAGGGTATAAAAGAAGAGGGCAATTGGAAATTGGTGTGAGAGCAAACTGCCATCTGTTAAAAGAACAGCTCTCAATAGCCATCAGCTCTAAAGAAAGAGAAAATCATTGGCTCTCACGGAAATCTCTAAGATCTCAGAGTAAGCACCATCTAAATAAAGGCACTGTGGCACTCTTAGCTAATATTCCTAACACAAGAATTCAACAGAGGAAGGTGTCCCTGACTGGAGGACAGTGGAGAAGGCAAAGAACATTCCGGAAGAGTTATCTTGGCTGTAATTTCAAGAGATTAAGCTTTTGTTTTATTAATTTGGTTTATATAAGTGGGAATTGTATCTATTGGAAAAGCATACCGTTAGAATTTTGTTTTATTCAAGAATAGCTCATGGTTAAGGGGGAATTGTTTGGCTTGTGAGCAGTTGTGTTAATTTGTTGACTGTTAACGTTAGATAAATAAATGGTTACTTGTTGATTGTAGAGTGACTGTCAGGAGTTGATTTTATTCCATCTCTCCTTTACAACAGATTGGGAGAGATGGAATAAAATCAACTCCTGACAGTCACTCTACAATCAACAAGTAACCATTTATTTATCTAACGTTAACAGTTAACAAATTAACACAACTGCTCACAAGCCAACCTCCTTTACAACAGATTGGGAGGTGAGAGGCGGGTTATACCACTTTTCACGTTTCCTTTAACAGATTCCAAGGTGAGGCAAGCTTCCCTGGAGATTTCAGTTTTAATTATCAGAGGGGATTCGAACACTCCTTTGTAACAAGCTCTATTGGATTATTGGAATTTTTTTTCAAATGTTCTTTCCAAAGACATCCTGAGGTCTGGCTAAGTGAGTGCCTATGGAGGGGACATGGGAATCTATAGAGACCTGGTGAGACCGCAGGAAATATGGTGCAAATGGAAGGAGCATAGTCGGTTGGGGGAGGGGGTAATGTTAGACTGCTGCTGTCTCTAAGAACTCAGACACCAAATTTGCAACTACACTCTACCTGCCCTACACTGTGGCTCACAAGAACTGATACCTATCTGTCCATGTCTATGAGGGACAGAAATATGGCAGGACTAAGTTTCAGGGAGAGGCTCAGGTGTCTGAAGCTCAGGGCAGAGTTGAGATGCCGAGATGAATGAAATGTGTGTCCAGATCTCTTCAGGCTAGATTTAGATTTAGATTTTGTTGTCATGTGTATTCAAGTACAGAAGTGCAAGAGTGCAGCAAAAAAGTGTTTAATGTCGCCACACACAGTGGTCACCTTAGGTACAAAGGTAACTAGGTTCGAAAAACTTAGATACAACGTAGTAAAAGAAATAAAGTTAAAATCTTAAGCATTACCTTCATAAAATAAGAAAAAAAATAATCAGGGAATATTTAACATTAAAGTCCTTCTTAATATAAACTAGAAAGATAAAGGAATAAAGTTAAAAATTCAAGAGTCTTTGATGAGTTGTCTGCTTAGCTCAGTCTCCTGGAGACCTCAGCTGCTGGTTCTCGATGCTGCAGATACCAGGTGGGGGAGTCCTACCTCACTGCTCGCTCATCCCATGTTGGGTAAATGATTGAGATAAAAGTTTTACATTTGCAATGCATGTTACCCAATGCTTCCAGTAGCACATGAAAGCAAAAGGAATACCTCATTCACATCCTGTTTTCATTACAAATTATAATACTTTATCATGTTTTGAAAATAGTTTACCTTTTATGTCAGTTAAGAATGTTACAGGTGAAAATGCAGCTCCTGATACTGTTTTGAATCTCTTATGAACCATGACCAAACACTGACGGCCATAAAACAACCACAACAAGCTTATTGGTCTGCTGCCTGTCTATCTCTAAACCTCTTGGGGAAAAGACTTGTTAAAAATTCTAGGCTGGCAAACAGGCTGCATGACTTCTTTTGCTAATGGTTTTACACTTCTGAAAAAATCACCCATGCTATAATTAGAAAGAGGCAAGTTTTTCTTTAAATGTGATTTAATACTATAAATTGGGCATTAAGGAAACAATTTCATTAATGAATCAAGTTTGTTAAACCTTATTCCTCTTTTCAAAAATCACAGTGACATGATATCCATTTTCTGGTACATTGTAATAATCCTCAGCTATTCCAGTTCTCCTTTGACTCCAGTGACCAGGACAATGACTACAGACAAATTTCAAATAGATGGGGAAAAGGTTTTGACATTAGAGATACATCAATGTCAGGTTGAGACTTATGAGTAACTGTTGCTCCTGTCAGATCATTACATCCATTTTTTTCAACTTGCTGGCAATGTCAAGGTGAACATAAAGCCTTTTTTTCAATAAGTGTAGGCTTTCTAAATGTAAAGGGGCAAGAAGGTACATTTGTGTGCCTTTCAGATCAGATGAAATAAATGGATTATTTTGTTTTGAATTTCAGATACTTCTATATCAGGAAAAGGTAAAAGCATTTGGCTAGTAATTTTACAGCTCTAGGTTAAGATGACTGTAACTACTAACTTTATTGTCTCACAGTGCTGGAGGATTGATTTATTTTTCAATTAGTAATAATTTTACCTCATTTGCAAATGAGGAATTAAATTATATTTTGTTTAATTGTGGTTAGTTGTAAACTTGCTGAAGAAAAACATTATTCCACCCTTTAGTAACTGAGGGAATTCTTTAATTTTACATGTATACGTGGAATGTCTTAAATGCTGGCATATCTTTGAGGCTCAATCACTGAAATTCCTCCAATAGTTTCAAAATTAGCATCAAACTTCACATTTAAGCTAATTTTCCTCGCAACATTTCTCCACACTTCCAATCCATAGCCATATTCTGAGGGGAATGTATTATTTGTTGTTTTTAGTTCACGGTAACTATTGACAATCACATTAAATAATTTATTCATACTGCCCTGCTGAATGGTTAACACAAACCCTGTGAATTCATCACAATGTGGTGCAGTTTTCTCTAAAGATTAAAACATTTTCAGATAATTGTGTAGCAGATTTTGCATAAGGGGGGGTGGGGGAGGGTGCCTCATCATCCTTACTCCCTACACCCACCACATATGTGATTTGAAAGCTGACAGGATGAAGACATCCCATCTCATTTTTATTCCGTGCATTTGAATGGAATGATAACTGGGCTGGTGATCTCAGCTATCAGGCTATTAGTTGGGAGGTGAAGTTGGAATTTGCTACATCTATCCAAACATACGAATTAGGAGCAGAAGTCGGCCATTCTTCCCTTTAAGCCTACTCTGCCATTTAATAAGACCATAAGATCATAAGACATAGGAGCAGAAATTAGGCCATTTGGCCCATCGAGTCTCCTCCGCCATTCAATCATGGCTGATAAGTTCCTCAAACCCATTCTCCCGCTTTCTCCTGATAACCCTTGATCCCTTTGATAATCAAGAACCTATCTATCTCAGTCTTAAATGTACTCAGTGACCTGGCCTCCACAGTCTTCTGTGGCAATGAATTCCACAGATTCACCACTCTCTGGCTGAAGAAGTTTGTCCTTATCTCCGTTTTAATAGGTCTTCCCTTTACTCTAAGGCTGTGCCCTTGGGTCCTAGTCTCTCCTACCAATGGAAGCATCTTCCCAACATCCACTCTGTCCAGGCCATTCAGTATTCTGAAATTTTCAATTAGATCCCCCCTCATCCTTCTAAACTCCAATAAATATAGTCCCAGAGTACTAAAACATTCCTCATCGTGGCTGATTTGCCTGTCTTCCAAATTTCACACTACAAATTATTCCAATAACCTTTTATTTTCTTGCCTAATGTAAATCTGTCTAACCCCATCTCTGGCACCTACTGAGGCAGAGATTTGCAAAGTTGTACAACCCTCTGACAGAAATAGATTCCACTCATCTCTGTCCTAAACGGGTGACCTGCAAGATTAAAACTGTGTCTATTAGTTCCAGACTCACTTAAAGGTTAATTGTCCTTTCCATGTACACATTGTCAAGACTATTTAGGATCTTACAAACCTTGATTAAATCTCTTCTAAGCACCAGCCTGTTCAACTGTTTCTCATAAAACAACCGACTCATTCCAGGTGTTAGTTTAGTAAACTTCCTCTGAACCGTCTCCAACACATTTATATCCTTCCTTAAATAAGGAGACAAAACCGCACACAGTATGTGAGCTGTAGTCTCAACAATTTAGCTCAGTTGGCTGGACGCTTAGTTTACAAAGTATTGTATTACC
>NC_063335.1:84419976-84430418 GCF_021869965.1 Rhincodon typus
CTCGTCCCTGCCTCCCTAACCTGTTCTTCCTCCCACCTATCCCCTCATCCCACCTCAAGCCGCACCTCCATCTCCTACCGACCAACCTCATCCCGCCCCCTTGACCTGTCCGTCCTCCCTGGACTGACCTATCCCCTTCCTAACTCCCTACCTACACTCACCTTTACTGGCTCCATCCCGGCCTCTTCGACCTGTTTGTTTCCTCTCCACCTATCCTCTCCTCTATCCCTCTTCTATCCGCCTCTCACTCTCTCCCTATTTATTTCAAAACCCCGTTCCCCTCCCCCTTTTCTGATGAAGGGTCTAGGCCCGAAACGTCAGCCTCTCTGCTCCTATGATGCTGCTTGGCCTGCTGTGTTCATCCAGCCCTGCACCTTGTTGTCTCGGATTCTCCAGCATCTGCAGTTCCTACTATCTCTGATTCTTAGGAGTGTAAATCTGTCTGCATGATAGCACATCAATCTGGAAGATACAAAACCAAGCCACTATCACATCACCATTGGTAGAGTTTTACAATACAATATAACAAGTTTTACAGAGGCAATTTACATAATAGTTGAAGACATATAGATAAATAACTGATAATGTGAATAAAAGAATTGACAAAATTGTTGGTTGCTTGAAAATACAAGTTTGTTTTTAAGACAGGCAGTACACGCAAACATAAATCCTGCTCCTTATGAAAGTGCCAATCTAATTTTATTTTGAAATTATTCATCATCTCTTCTTGCACTGACCTTATGGGCAATGAGTTCCAGACACTACTGGCCTGAAATTACATTGGCAATGTTCTACTGGTGCAAGGTAATTTAAACAGTGTGTTGTGCACCACTGGCACACATTGCTTGAAGGAGAACTGTTTTACCATCATTGATTGACCTTGCATGAACGGAAGTAGTTAATTAACAGGGAGTTTAATTGATTTCACATTCATTATGTGTATGGAAGTTTATATAATGTTGTTGACAGACACATTCCTGGCTGCATAAAAACCTTCTTACTTAAATCCTTTTTGCATTCCTTGTCCATATCTTCAATCAATGTGCTCTGTTTTTTTCCACTGTCATTTAATAGGAACAGTTTTTTTTTTCTTGTTTACTTTATCCAAATCTATTATAATCTTGTCCACCTCCTCAATTCTCCCCTCAATCTATTTTGGTCCAATAGGAACAACCTCAGCTTCCCAACTTAAACTAGTTGCTATAATTTGCCATC
The DNA here is from genome assembly GCF_021869965.1 of Rhincodon typus. Taxonomy (NCBI): domain Eukaryota; kingdom Metazoa; phylum Chordata; class Chondrichthyes; order Orectolobiformes; family Rhincodontidae; genus Rhincodon; species Rhincodon typus. The sequence goes on from NC_063335.1 coordinate 84,421,192, forward strand.
TCTGAAACAATTCAGGAAAATCTCTTCTGCATCCTCTCAATAACCCCTACATCTATCCTAAGGGGATCTGACCAGCACACTCCAGTTGTGGCCTACCCAGACCTTCAGAAATGTTTAACTTAAATTCCCTGCTTTTGTTTTCCGTGGGCTGGATTTTAACATTGTTGATGAACCTCTGTAAACTTTTTTAAAATGGTACTTTTTGACAGATCCCATCTTCATTGGTAAGGAAATGGAGGGGCAGAACTGAATCACATTTGAAGAAAGCCAAAACGGAGCCATTTAAACTCAACACTAAGTTCAGAAAGCTTCTATTTCAACTGTATCAGGCCTTAAGTCACAGAGTGAGAGGCATGAAGTTTTTGAATTGCTATGACTGCGCTTGAAAAGACACAAGGTCTGTAGAACTATTATGATGTGAAGTTATTTTTAAATACAAAGACCTTTAAAGATTAAAAAAAAGCTTTTCAGAGATAGCAGGAACTGCAGATGCTGGAGAATCTGAGATAACAAGGTGTAGAGCTGGATGAACACAGCAGGCCAAGCAGCATCAGAGGAGCAGGAAGGCTGACGTTTCGGGCCTAGACCAAAACGACTAGAGGTTACTGAAGGAATTCTGAAGAAAGGTCACTTTCTCCACCTGTCTCCATGTATGCTATCAGATCTGCTGAATTTCTCCAGCAATTTCTGCTTTTATTTCAGATTTCCAGCATCTGTAATTCTTTGTTTAATATGTCTGATTGTTTTTTATAAGAAAGTATGTACTTGGGAATTTTAAGTATTATGAATGGGAACTTATATATTGAATGTACATAAACTTAAAGGTATAATAGAAATTTAGATATTTATTTTATTCCATATCAACATGACACCTGAGATCTGAAAATGGTAGAAAGGAGGATGACAGAGAAAGAGATGGTGATGGGCATTGCTTGGCTTAAGTTACTTTTAAGGTGTCATGAGGATTAAGAGAAGATGAGGGTTGGAGGGTGAAATAACTGCACAGAAGCCGGTATCCAGTCAACACATCACCATTTACTTGCACAGTGCAATGGTTGTGGTCAGCCAGCTCGAAGTCAGTCTCTGAAGTGAGGATATTCTGAATCCACTATTTATATCTGTCTGCCAAGGCTCCCTGATTGGCCCAGGTTAACATCACCAATGAAGGATCTCGTAGTCAGTGCGATCTACCTGATTCCAATCACTACACCATCACCCCCCCACCACTCCCAGAAGTCCAGGGATTCAGGCCTAGTCTTTCTATTGTAGCTTCTTCTGTGATGCTTTTGTCCCAGGTCCCGTTGCTCTGACTTGGAGTCTGTCACGGGTGGCGTGTATGGGACTGTCGCCTGGCTATAGCATCCGAAGCATCTTGGGATTTTCCTCCTCTTCTTCCAGCAGTAATGATATCGAGGTTGCATCCATCTTGGACTCTGAGGTTTCCGCGACACTAGATGGAGACAGCAAGCCTATGGTTTCCAACAGGCCTCTGGCTGTTCCTGCCCCGTTTGCGAGGTAGCAGCTTTCAGGTGATCCACAAGTTTGTTGAGGGCTGTATCACCTACCCGAACTTTGTATGTCATGGGACCTGACCTCACGTCAACCTCATCTCATGCCCATTCAGGGCCATTTCTCTGGTTCTGGCACCAAATTTTGTCCCCTGAAATAAACTGTCTCTATCACTTAGAGGAAGCCTGTGGCCGGCATTAGCATTCCTGATGCCATTTCACCCTCGCCCCAGGTTCAGGAATATCAGATTTAACCCGATGCAGAGTCTTCTCCTCATCAGCAACTCATCTGTAACTATCCCCTTATTTGTGTAAGGGGTGGTCTTTTAATCAAACAGGAACCGGGACAGTTTGGTATCAAGTGAAGCTGTAGATTGTTTCTTTAAGCCTGCCTTCAATGTTTGGGCTATTCTTTCTGCTAGAGCATTGGACGATGGATGGTATGGAGCTGTCCGAACATGCTGAGTGCCATTCAACTTAAGGAAATACTCGAATACCCTACTGGTAAATGATGCTTCATTGTCCATGACCAATGCTTCCGGTAGTCCATGTATTGCAAATGATTCTCGCAGCTTTTTAATTGTCATCCCCGAGTTTGCTGAATGAACTTTATGCACGTCCAACCACTTTGAAGGGGCATCCACAATGACCATGACATTAAACCCATGAATGGGCCAGCATAGTCGACATGTAACTAAGCCCAGGGTTTAGCCGGCCATTCTCACGAATGAGGAGGTGCCACCGGTGGCAATGTTTTCCTTGTTGGCACCCTGGGCTCTGCGCCACCAATGTTAACATCCAACTCTGGCCACCAGACATAGCTTCTTGCCAACTTCTTCATCTTGGAAACCCCTGGATGATCCTGGTGGAGTTCAGCCAGTATCTGGCGGTGATATTTACTTGGGACAATTGCCCTTGCTCCCCACATTAATACGCCATCTGCTCTCGCAATTAGGTTTCACTGGGTCCAGAAAGATTTTAATCCTGGTTGTGATCGCCCTTCTGATCACCCTATAACTACCTGCTGTCTTTGTTTTGCCAGGGTCTTTTTGTGTGCACAGTCAGATATTGTCAGCTGTGACCGGAAGTGTGTCCAGAAGTTTAAAACTAGAACGGACTCTTCTGGGGCAACACCACCAGTGGAGTATCTGCCAGTGGGAGGCAGCTCAAGGCATCTGTATTAGCCACTTGTCTTCCTGGACAGTGTTCCAACTTATACTTGTACGTGCTGAGAATAAGGGCCCATTGCTAAATTCAACCAGAAGCTATGGGTGGCACTGCCTTGTCTTCTTTGAATTGCCCTAGCAGGAGTTTGTGGTTTGCTACTATGCCCAACTCACATCCGTAAAGGTATTGGTAGAACATTCTCACACCAAAGATGACCACCAAACTTTCCTTCTCTATCTGGGCATATTTGCATTCGTCATCAGCCAAAGTCCAGGAAGCAAATGATATTGGGCATTCCTCTCTGTTGGGCCAACGCTACCGCAATACCATACTGGTAGGCATTGCATGTCAGCACCATGTCTTGCTTCGGATCATAGCAGGCCAGCACCTTAGATAACAATAGTTACTTTTTCACTTCCCTAAAGGTTGTCTCTTGGCTACGCGACTATTTCCAAGGCTGACCCTTTTTCAAAAGCAGGTGTAAAGGTACCAGGATGGAGGTCAGGTTATATATGAATTTTCCATAATAATTCACCAGCCCAAGGAAAGACAGAATCTCTGGTACAGATGTGGAAGCCGGGACATCTTTGATCCCCCTCACTTTATCTCCCAAAGGGTGTGACCCAGTTTTGCTGACTCTGTAACTGAAGTAGGTCACTTGGGGAGCATGGAAGAGACATTTTTTTTTCCTTCTAAAGCGTATGCCCATCTGGGAGAAACGTTTATGCACTATGTCCAAGTTCTCCAAGTGCTCTTTATTGGTCTTCCCTGTTAGTAGCACATCATTCAGATAAATGGCAACCTGGGGTAGCCTGTGTAAAATGTTCTCCATGGTCCACTGGAAAAGGGCACAGGCTGATGATACCCCAAACGGCAGTCTCATATATTGGTACAAACCCTGGTGGATACTAATTGTGGCATACTCATCTTGTCACAATTGCAGGTAGGCATGCACGTCCAGCTTTGTGAAGGACAACCCCCCAAAAATTTTGTGTACAAGTCCTCTCTCCGAGGGATTGGGTACTTATCCAGCTGAGAGAATTGGTTTACTGTTTGCTTAAAAAATTCCCACAAAGGTAAACTAAGCTGTCAGGCTTCACAATTGGTGCAACTGCTGTTGCCAATTCCGCAAACTGCACCTGCTTGATGATTCCTTTACTTTTTCCTGCATTTCACCCTCAAGGCAAATGGAACTGGGCGGGCCTTGCAAAACTGTGGAATTGCTTCCTGCTCAATATGCAAAGTAGCTTTGGCCCCTTTGATAGTCCCTAGCCCTTCCTGAAAAACTCCTGGGTATTTCACTAGGACTTCACTGAGGCAGCTATTTTCTAACCGAAAAATGTTGAGCCAATTAAAGTGAATGGTTCTCAACCAATTCTGCCCCAATAGACCTGAGCCTAGGCCTCTTACTACAATCAGTGGTAACTGCTCCAACTGCTTCTCAATATTTCAACCACTAGGAAAAACACCCACGTGGCCTGGGAACCAGTAACAAGCAAAGACCGATAGGGTCAATGCCTGAAGTGAAAAGAAAAGTGAAGGGGGCGGATAGTGATAAAACCAGAATAGAAATGGAAGGGGAAATAAAGCACTCTCCCTAAAGACATCGAGAATGTTGTTGGACACCACATGCTCCCTCTCCAAGGACACCCGGGCTCGAACATAGCCGTGGAAGAGGGGCAGGCAGTGGGCCGTATTGACGCCCTCCACAACCCACTGCCTGGGCCTGTTTATAGCCAGCGTAGCCAGACCTAGGAGTAGACCCATGAGGAGATCCTCTGACCTGCCCGCACCCTTCCGCTCCGGGTGCCCAAAGAACAGGAGCGTGGGGCTGAAGGGCAACCAAAAACATAGCAAAATGTTCTTCAGGCAACTAAAAAGAGACCAACTGCTTCTCATAGGAGACCAGAACCAAAGTGATTCCCTTAAACTGTAACAGTTCTCCAGTGTATCTTCTCAGTCTAGCTGAAGTTTTGCATAAACTTAAAGGTTGGAATCCAGAGTGAATCTTGTTAAAGTCAGTTTCTGCAACCACAGATACAGCTGTGCCAGGAACGACTTCCCTGAGAACTGGGCGACCATTTAACCAAACATTAAATTTTAATTGGTTCAGAGTTGGTTGTTGCTAAGCAATTTAACTGTTCCGTCCCTCATATAGGTGGATTTTCCAGGGTGTGCACTCTCCTGAATACTGGCCTACAAGTTTTCTTACCCAAGTCAGACCTTGTAGGACTCCTTTCCTGTCTCAAGTCTGCATACTGGCAGCAATTACAATGGCTTGCCGATCCAGATCCTGAAGAACTGTTTAACTACTTGGCTGAGGCTCAGCTTTATTGTGGGGTTCTGCTGTGGGTTGGTCTAGGGTCCCTCTGCTCAGGACATGCCCTGCATGAGGCTCTGCGATTGTCTACACTCAAGTGTTGTTCCCCAAGCTCAGTTGGACAGTTGAGGCTGTCCACTTCCATTGGGATGCCCTGTAGCTCCCCGCTCCACTTGCCGCATTTTCCAATGAAGAAGCAGTTTTGTAGCGCCTGTTTGAAGACCAGTTGGGCTTCAGCTAGTAGGCACTTCTGCATGGTTATATTATTAATCCCATATACCAAATAGTCTCTCATTCAGGTTTAACCCAAAATCACATGCGTCTGCCAGTCATCTTAACCTTGTCAAAAATTCCTATACAGATTCCCCCAGTTCTCGAACAGCCAAATAAAACCGATGGCATCTCAGAATTAGAGGAGGTTTGAGGTCATAATATTCCTTAATGAAATCCAGCAACTCTTGGAAGGTGTTAGTGTCTGATGCCTCAAGGAGAGTTAAGCCCCTAATAAGGATGTGTTTAAGGTTCTTGAGTACATTTGTAGCTCAGGTTGTGGATGCTGTGGTTGGTTTGCTCCCCGAGCTGGTTCGTTAGTTTGCAGACATTTCATTACCCTGCTGGGTAACGTCATCAGTGCAGCCTCTGATGAAGCGCTGTTATGTTTTTATGTGTTTACGGGATTTGCTATATTGGAACAGTTAATTAGTTATGGTTACCGAATCTATTGTTCTATTCAGTTTTCCAATGGAATTATGTTATTCCAATTCCTTCTTTCCTTTGTTGTATTTTAAGTATAGCAGATGAATGAAGTATGTTTTGCTTTAAATCCAGTAGTTTGACCAAGCGAATTGCATCTGGAATGCAACATCTTACATTTACCTTTAAAATAAGAAAATGTTTGGGTCTAGACTATCTTCTGAATAGCTTGAGGGAGTTTCGTCTGGTCCATAACAGAACAAAGTGGATACTTCAAGCATTGGCAACCTTTCTATTAGTTCCCATACCTCAGTCGTCACCCCATCCATTTCCTGCATCATCTTTGCTTCAGAGTCCTTTTCATTAGTAAGTACAAAGTACTCATTAGATATTCTAACTTTGTCCTGTGACTCTAAGCATATCAGCTTTTTTGATCCTAAAAAGTCTAACGACCTGCTCACTATTTACAAGGTGAGAGAAGGTTTATGGATTCCCTTTTACATTGTCTGTCTTTACTATTCTCATTTTCTCTCTTGGGCAGGGTTATTTTCTTCTTCAACTTCCCTCTCAACCTGTTTCATATGACCTGGGTTTCACCGGGGGGCCAGTGCCCCAGAATGACTCTGAAGCACCCATGCCTAGTTGGTCACAACCGTGACCACAAGCTGGCCTTGTGTAAACCCTCCAAAATGGCAGCCCAGCAGCTGTGGCCATGTTTGTGTTCAAATCTACCAAAAATACTTAAGAAGAAGGTACCATTTTTACCCTCAAACAAAATACTGCAGATGCTAGAGATGTGAAATAAAATGAGAAAGCGAAGGAGAAACTCAACATGTCTTGTAGCATCTATGGAAAGAGAAACAAGAGTTAAGGTTTGGAATCTGATATGACTCTTCCTAAGAACTGAAACGAGTTGGGAAGTAATTTTTTTAATGCTGTTGACAGAGGGGGAGGAGCAAGTGGAACAGATTTATCTGACCTGAAGCAGCAGGTTAAGGCTCTTTTTGCAGCTGTGCTGCCATCTACTTGGTTTCCAGCTTTAAGAACCCACTCCCTAAGCTTAATTGAATGACAGCCCAATAGCTTGAGTATAGAATTCACCAGTTTCAAAGTCTCTCCAGCCCCGGCCTCATCCCATATCCAACCCTCCCTCTCATCCCCGCCTCCTTGACCTGACACAACCTGTCCATCTCCTCTCCCACCCATCTGCCCGACCTTTCCCATTGACCAACCCCCACCACTTTCTATCTGCCTCCACCTAGCACCATTCCACCTACCTTTCCCAGCCCCACACCTCCTCCCTCTGTTTATTTCCCAGCTCCTTTCCCCCTCCCCAGTCCTCATGAAGAGTTCTGAGGAAGGGTCACCGGACCCAAAACGTTAATTCTGCTTTTTACCTTCACAGATGCTGCCAGACCTGCTGAGCTTTTCCAGCAACTTTGGTTTTGTGTCTAATGAAGAGTCCTGACCGGAAGTGTCAACTTTCCTGCTCTTCTGATGCTGCCTGGCCTGCCTTGTTCCTCCAACTCCGCATTGTATTGACCAGGACATTTTCTGTGGGTTAAGCACCCAATTAAAGGAAGATCAAAAATTGATTATGGCTCAAGACTCCTGTTAAAATGTGGCTTCTGAACCCACTTCTGATTTTAATGTCAGATTCTACTGGCTGATTTCCAGGCCCAGTATGGGTTGAATCTTATTTTTGGGATTATTGAAGGGATTTCTATCTCGAGGTTAAGCGAGATTTCTCACTGTATTTTATAAATTTCACCTTATTAGTTACCTAACATGACCTTATGGCATCTGTCACTTCCGATTCCTCCCCATCTTACCACATGCCATTCCCAGAACCATGCACCACTCAGCAGATACCCACAGAAAGACCAGCACCCCTTGCACTCATGCCATCTTTAAAATGATGCAGTGTATCCAGATGACCAATTGCATTGCAAAGCTTGTGGATGGATACACTCTGAACATGTCAGAGAAAGAGAAGATGGCACTGTGATTCTCTGAAAGGGAACTGGAGATATGATTGTGGGAATGTTGCAAAGGAAAGGAATTCTCCAGAGAACTGGCAGAGGTGACTGTGACACCAGGCCCTGGGAGTTTGCTCCATGATTTCTACCAGGATTGGTATTGTTTTCACAGTCCAAAGGAACAGTCAGCAGTGCTGTAGGAAGACCAATGTCCTTCCCCATTGACTTGAAAAATCTCACCACCTTTTGCCCACTTGCACCAGGAAAAATAGATGTGCCACCTACATTCATCTTGCTCAATGTCACCGTTGAGAGCCTCTGCAGCATCTGGAAGTAAAAGGAACAAGAAGTATACAGGGCAATGGCTTCTGCTGACACCTTTGGCCCTCGTCCTACAATTCTTAATCTTTCCTGACCTCTGTGTCTAAAAGTGTTGGTGGGTATGAATTGATCAGTGATGTCTGGGGCAGAGATGAGCAAAACAAACAGGAGGGTAATGCATTAGGATGGTCAGGGAATAGGGGCCCAGCAGGTCTGATCCCTGCACAATTCGTGGATCTGTGTCTGCTTTCCCTTTAAAAATGTTGACATTAGTTTGATTTGCAGTCTCCTCCCTCTCAGGTTAATTCATGTAGCCATCACCTCCATGTGTGGTCATAATCATTTTCTTCCCCTGTGCACGCTTTTAATTTCCACAACAATGGAACCAACCCACCAACATGAGCTTACACCTCTGCTCACCATATGAGGTGTCCGTGCCAATGTGGTCAGACCCTGTCCCCCACTTGAAGTCAGGGTGCTCCTCAACATGGATGAACCCCTCTCCTGCATGATCACCTTCCCTTCCGTGCTTTACTGTATCCTCCCTTGCAGATGCTGTTGCCCCCTTTAGCCATAGCTTTCAGTTCTCAGTCACAAAGAATTATTTGCTGAGACTTCTTCCTAGCAAGGCAAGCAAAGGAAAGGGAAGATATGGCAAGAATGCTGCAAGCTCCAGGTTGATGCTAAGAGAGTAAGCATTAAGAGAGCAAAGGAGCAGTCCCAAAATGTAGCCTGCCCTAATCCATGAGCTGAATATCTGTCTGTGCACTCACAGTCTCCCTGCTGCAGCTTTTTGCTACTAGGTGCTGGTAAACCCTGCAATATCAGCGTGAGCTTCCAGAGTGCCCTGTTGGTATATCGAAAGCTGCCATGATGGTCACAAGGGGTTGGCAAATGCTGGATATCAATGTCTGTGGATGAGGGGTGCATGAGGGTGGCATCGATGGATCTTTCTCTGAGATGTAGATTGGTCGCAACCTGCATGGAGGTCCTTCGGAACAAATGGGGAGCTGAATTTGTCAGGTACTTGCTTTGAGCTCCATGTCGTCTTTTCTCAACATCTAGTTTGTTTTGCATGTTTGGTAGGATAGAAAGCTGAGTATTAATGAGAGATAGTAGGAACTGCAGATGCTGGAGAATCCGAGACAACAAGGTGCAGGGCTGGATGAACACAGCAGGCCAAGCAGCATCATAGGAGCAGAGAGGCTGACGTTTCGGGCCTAGACCCTTCATCAGAAA
>NC_063335.1:84430918-84453449 GCF_021869965.1 Rhincodon typus
CCTGCTGAACTTTTCCAGCAACTTCTGATTTTGTGTCAGAGAAATCAATATTGCCTCCAATTTCCACCCTGCCCTCACTTTCCTCTGGTCTACCTCTGATTCCTCCCTTCCCTTCCTCAACATCTCTGCTTCCATTTCTGGGGATAGACTGGCCACTCATGTCCAGACTCAATATCGATTTCAATAACTTTGGGGCCTAAACTCTCCCAAATCCAATCGTGTATCCCCCACACCAGGCCTTGTTATCACATAGCCTGCCATTACACACTACCTATTGTTAGCCACTAACAGCCCCCATTAACAGATATTCACCCTCCCAGCCAGATCATTATCAACTCCTTTGTCTGTTCAACTGTTTTTCTCTCTCTTTGGCCTCTATCCCTACCTATCATTTATTCCTTTCCCCCTTCCCCCAACTCTATCTTCTGCATAGAAACTGACATTTTCCTAGCTACCATTAATGCTGAGGAGGGGTTTGATTTACAGCATCTGCAGTTCTTTTGGTTTGTTTTAGCCTACTGACTGTGTCTAAATTCCTTGACTGGTATCTGAGACTGCCTTAAAGTACTCTGAGCCCGTGAGAGAAGGCTATCTCGCTTCATCTGGCAGGCCTGCTGGCAGCCATGATGATCAACATGGTTTTGTCTCTTTGCTCAAGGGCATGGCTCTATGGCATTGCTCTGAGCCTGGTAGCTCCAGCTGAGGGGGCAAAATGAACATTCAGGTAGGCAAAGAATGAATGAGCATTATGAGAGCAGGGTGAACACACAGGAGATGCAGCCTGATTGAATCCATAAGCTGGCTATGTGCCCTTGAACTTACAGTCTCCTGCAGTAGTGTTACAATAATAGCCGTGAGTGCAGCCTGATGTGCAGCATTGAAGAGCAGAAACAATCTGTAGGTGGATCAGAGCTTTGCCAGGAAGGTTCTTGAATGCCAATATCGATGGGTTTTGTGTTTCTGGTGCCCAAGCCATTCTATAGGAGTCCACCCAATGTTTCAAGTCTAACATGACTTTTCTTCAGAACTGAACTACAGGCTATTAGCCCGACGTAGATGTCAGGAAAGTACTGGAATTTACTTTTAAAGATGTCAAAACAATGCAGTTTATAATTCATGGCTTGATGAGACAAAGTGTACATAGTTTTAGAAATTAGTGTGGCAAATATTTTATTTTTGAAGATGTGACCAGTCAGGCTGATACCTGGGGAACCAGTAGATGCTCTATTTTAGAATTTCCAAAAGGCATTGAATTAAATACACCACAAAAAGTAAAGATTCATGAAGTTTTGGTGATGTCTTACCATGAATGGAATGTTGGTTAAAGGGCAGGAAGCAAAGAGTAGGGCTAAATGGGGCATTCAGATGTTAGTAGGTTCTGATGAATGAGTGCTGCAAGGATCAGTACGGGGGTCTCTGCTGCTTACAATCTATATTCATTAAGCAAGGAGACAGAGAGCAACATATCTAAGGTATGTGATGATCCAAAGTTAGGTGGAAACGCAAGTTGTGTGGAGTACATAGAGAAGCTGAAAAGAGATATGAGCAGGTTCAGTGATTAGAAAGCAGTTTGAGTATAACGTAGGGAAGTGTGATATTATTCACTATGGTCATAAGAATGGAAAAGCAGAACATTTTTTAAAGGCATGAAACATGTAAGTGTTGATATTTAGAGAGATTCGAATGTGTTCATACAAAGAAGTTAGAAAATTATCTATCAATTAAGTAGGTAAATGGCATGCTGGACATTGTAAAGAGATTGGAATACAAATAAAGTTTTGTTTCTACTGGGTTTTGATTGAACCATGCTGCAGGTACTGTGCAGTTTATTTAAGGAAAAATATATTTGCGTAGGAGGCAACACAGTGAATGCTCATTAGATTGATTGTTGTGATGAGAGTGTTGACCAATGCTGACAGCCTGAGTAAATTGGGCCTATACTTTCTACTGCAGAGATGAATGATGAATGGTCTTGTGGAAATATACATGATTTTGAAGAGATTTGACATGATAGAAACTTCAGTTTTTTTTTCTTTGCTGAGCAATCTAGAACACAGTAGAAAGTCTCAGTATAAGGAATTGATCATTTAGGACTGGAAGAGGAGAGACTTCTTCACTCAAATGTCACAAACAAAGGGGGAATGGTGAGGAAGTTATCAGCTGTTTAAAAGACAGGTGAGGGATCTTTTCTGTAGTTTCTATAAAGTGAAAACTAAATAAGACATTAGGATTTAGAAATTTTTGATAGGCAAATAAGTTACCAACCAACACAAAATTAGCGAGAACAAGAGCACCAAATTCGAAACTGGATTGGATAAGAACACAACCCATGCAGCATTTTTCAAACAAAGGAACTGGCCTTCAAAGAGAAAAACTGTTACAAGAAGGTGGCTCATAATTATAACTTTCTTAGCACAGCAATACTAATGTCATATGGTTTGCATAGTTGCAACATTTTGTTCCGATACATCTTCTGGTACATCTTTTCAGAAAGTATTATACAGCTAGTACATAGATTAACATATGTATCGGTTAATTTTTGCAAATATTTGTACCAAATTTAAATATTCACTGACAATATTCAAATCATGAATTCATATTCATTACAACCAAATTACAAGAGGAACATAAGTGAGAAAGGACAAAGCAATTCAACACAGATTTGTGCACAGCAGATGTGCATGGTTAGCAGTAAACTGCGTTATGGGAAACAAATGCTACATTGAACTGAGCATTGAATAAATGGATTAAATAAAAAGACATTTGTTATTGTGGTGTGTACTCAGACCCTTAAACATTACAGAGGAATCACACTATATTTATCATAGGTCTCATGCGGTGACAGAGAGCATGCAATTAGCTGTCAGTAAGAAACAGTTCAATACTTTTAGTCAACGGCTGTTTCTATTGATCATTTTAAGTAATGTGAAATGTCTCTCCATCTGGGGAACATATTTTTGATTCTATTGCTCTCCAGAAATTTAGGTTATCTTCATAAAGGTTCTTCTTACCTCCTAAATGATTAAATTGGTAAATACATTTCCCAATTTGAAATTGAACTATATTAATAATAAAGATCCTAGCTTCAGTCTCTGGCCTGTTCTGAGTTAGCTTAGCTGAAGACAGGTGGCAGGAGAGGAACTACTATTAGCCATTATCTCTGAAGCAAAGAAGGATTAAATCTAAAACGAAACATAAAGGAAAAGAAAGAAAAGGCTTGCATTTATATAACATTTTTTTCAAAACTACTAGTCTTTTTTGAATTGTAGCTACTGTTGAGGCATAGGGAATATGGCCAAAATACACTCAGAAAACTTCCACAATGTGATAATCTCCAGATAATCTGCTTATTATGATTTTGATTAAGGGATAAATATAGGATAGGATACCAGAGATGATTTGAATAGATTCTTCAAAATTGTAACTTGGAATCTTTTATATCCACATGGGCCGATAAAAGGACCATCGGTTTAATATCTCTACCAAACATAAGATCTCCAACAGTGCAGTGTCCCCTCTGTACACCATTGTAGTGTCAACCTCAACTTTTAAACTCAAGCTCTGGAGTGGGATGTGAATCTGGAACTTTGTGATTCAAATGCATGAGTGGTATGAACTGAGTGACATCTGACACACAACCTCAAATCATCAAATCAGCACTTTACATTTCTCATTAAAGCTTGGTCTAAATTTTAAAGGAATAAACTAATTTATTTCAGAGAACTGGAATAAGGCAGTGTCTCAAAAATGATATTACCAGCAAGGCTGAGCCATATTCTTTTTCTGTAGCTGCATGGTATTAAAATAATTGTGAATATTTTCATTGGAGCATTCAGAAAATCCCTGACCCTTCATAACCATATTCCATAAAAGTATATCCAGTTTGCCAATTATTTATGGTTTAAAAGCCAGTACTTTTATGAGTCATTGTGCTGATTTAACTAAACTTAAGCTCCTGTAAAAATTGAACCACGTGGAAAAGAGTTAAAAACCTATTCTAATTAAAATGTACATGCCTACAAAATTAAGAATGTCAGCTGTGATTGCAATGCCTCTGGAAAGGTTGCAAGTAATGGACAGCTGAAATAAGTAAAAGGACCTTGAACATGCTGAGAACAAGATAAGGAAGAAAACTAGTTGTAAACAAGTGGATTACAAAAGCAGAGAGCAAACTGCTAACATCATTGCAATTGGATAAAAGGAGGTAGCCGCATAGCAGGAGATGAATGCCCCCAGAATAACAAGAATTCTGTGTTTGTATGAACATAATTATATGTAAGGGTGAGACTATATTATGTAATGCATGACAATGTAGACAAGGTTATCTAGCAGTTATCCATGTTGTTGAATTAATATTGAATATTAATCAAAGTTGTCATTCATTTTGATGACATATCCACCCCATCTCTAAGACTCAGCGTGAGGTGATGCACTTGTGCAGCACAAACAACGCAAGGGAAATACATGGGTGGGACTGAGGACATATGGTGTTCATGTCCCTGTGGGTAATGGAACAGGTAAATAAAGTGGTTAAGAAGGCTTATGGGGTACTTGCCTTTATTAGCTGAGGAACAGTTTAAGAGCAGAAGGGCTATGCTGGAGCTGTATAAAAATTTGGTTACGTTGTGTCCTAGTTAAATAATACCTTGATTGTAAAATTCGTGTACCAACCTGTAAACCTTATCTATGAATTCTCCTCCAGCCCTACATTCCTCTGATATCTGTGTTCAGCATCTGGCCTCTTACACATCCACAATTTTTATTATTCCAGCATTAACAGGCATGTCTTCAGCTGCCCTATGATTTGTGGTTCTTTTTCCGAAAACCCCAGGTTCTCTGCCTCTCTTCTTTTATTTAAGATGCTCCTTAAAACTTATCTTTTTGCCAAGTCTTTCATTATCTGTATTAATAATGCTCATATTTTGTTGCCGTTGCTACCTTATGGATTTGAACAAATTGACCATGTTTGTTATATTGGGCTTGCAATTGCAGCCAGCATCAGTTCCCCAAGACAACAGGAATTTATTGCTATTTCATTGATAAAACATCCTGGAAAAGAATCAGTTTGAAATCAATCACATGGTTTGTGGTTTGTGACCTTGGTGCAACATACATTTCTCATAAAAACTTGGTCCAAAATTTAAAGGGATAAAGTAATTTATTTCAGAGAACTGTATTCTGAACAACCACTCTATCTGAATCATGTAATAGTCTAGTATATACAAAAAACTGCATTATGTTCTGTGTAATCATTAATAACTATTCTTTCATGTAGTCCTCAAATTTATTTTAAGATTCTGTCTTTTGTGGTTCCATGATAGAATATGGTTCAGACACAGCTGTTAAAATATGATCAATTGAAGAAGCTTGAATCGGCATTATTTTGACTCAGTGATATTACTATTTGCACCAAGGACCACCAGCAACAGAAGAATCATACTCCAACAAAATTAGCAGTTTCATAGTTTGGTATATCCTCCACTCTACCATTACCATCAAGCTAGGGGATCAACATGCATGCCAGGAACAGCACTAAAAATGAGGTAACAACCTGGTGAAGCTACAAATCAGGATTACTTATGTGGCCAAATTATGTAAGCAACAAGTGATAGACACAGCTTAGCAATTCACAAACAATAGATTAGATCTAAGCTCAGCAGTCTTACTACATCTAGTTATGAATCAGGCTGGACAATTAAACAATTTATCAGCCACAATCTTCATCCAGAAATGCCAATGCTCGTTCCATCCAGAGATCTCCAGCATCACAGATACCAGTCTTCAGCCAATTCCATTCACTTCACATGACATCAAGAAATGATTTGAGACATTGACTAAAACAAAGGTGTCCACTGACAACATTCCGGCAATAGTACTGAAGACTTGTGCTCCACAACTTTCTGCATCCATAGCCAAGTTGCTCCAGAACAGCTACAACACTGGCACCTAGTCATCAATGTGAAAATTTGCCTTGAAAGGTCATGTACACAAAAAGCAGGACAAATCCAACCCAGCCAATTACTGCCCCGTCAATCTACTCTCGATCATCAGTAAAGTGATGGAAGGTGTCATCAACAGTGCTATCAAGCAGCACCTGCTCAGCAATAACCTGCTCAGTGACGCCCAGTTTGGGTTCTGCCATGTTCACTCACACTTCATTACAGCCTTGGTTGAAACATGTACAAAAGAGCTGAATTCCAGAGATGAGGTGAGAGCGATAGCCCTCGACATCAAAGCCATATCTGACCGAGTGTGGCATCAAGGAGCCCTAACAAAACCAGAAACAATGTGCATCAGGGGCAAACTCTCTGCTGGTTGAAGTCATACCTGGCACATAAGTCATACCTGACACATATGGTTGTTGGAGGTCAGTCATCTCAGTTCCAGAACATCTCTGCAAAAGTTCCTCAGGGTATTGCCCTAGGACCAACCATCTTCAGCTATTTCACCAGTGATCTCCTCTCTATTGTAAGGTTAGAAGTGGGGATGTTCATCGATGATGGCTCAATCATTTGTGACTTCTTAGATGTGAAGCAGTCTGTGTTCAAATGCCGAAAGGGCTTGGTGTTGAGGTGCAATGATAACAACTTCTCTCTCAATGTCAGCAAAACAAGAGAACTGATTGTTGACTTCAGAAGAAAGGAGGAGAACACACCCCTATCTACATCAATGGAGCTGAGGTGGAGAAGGTCAAGAGTGTCATATTCATAGGAGTGACAATAACTGACAATCTGTCCTGGACCTCCTACATAGGTCAAGCAGGCACAACAAGTGTCTCAGGGAATTTTTCATGTCCATAAGGATCCTCACCAACTTTTACAGATGCAGCACAGAAAGCATTCTATCTGGGTGCGTAACGACCTAGTACTGCTCTGCCCAGGACTGTAAGAAACTGCAGTAAGTTGTGAACACATGCCAGACCATCACGGAAGCCAACCTCCTATCCATGGACTCCATTTACACTTCTTGTTGCCACGGAAAGGCTGCCAACATCATCAAAGACCTCTCTCAGCCCAGTAACGCTCTCTTCCAATCTCTTCCATCAGGCAGAAGATACACAAGCTTGAACACATGCACCAACAGGTTCAAGAACAGCTTCTTCCCTGTAATTATTAGACTGCTGAATGCACTCTCTAAATTCAAATAATGCTGATCTTGCTTTGTGCACCTCCCATGCAGTGTAACCTTGTTTGCCTGGCTCTGTCTAAGCACCGTATGATCTGTACATCCTTGTTTGTTGTGATCTGCTTGTACTGCTTGCAAAACAAAGCTTTTCACTGTACTTAGGTACATGTGACTACAATAGATCAAATCAAATCAAATCAAATATTGACACTTGGGCTGAAAAGTGGCAAGTACCATTCATGCTACACAAATACCAGGCAATAACAACTCAAACAGGAGTGAAACTATTGTCCTTTGACATTCAAAAGTGTTACCATCACTGAATGCCCCACCATCAACATCCTAGGGATTTCCATTGGTACTAAACTAAACTGGGCTAACCATAAAAATACAGTGAATATAAGAGCAGGTCAGAGGCTAGGAATCCTATAGTTAGTAACTCAATTTCTGACTCCTCAAAGTTTGTCCATCTGCCAGGCACCAGTCAGGAGTGTGATAGCATACTCCCCACTTGCCTGGATCAATGCAGCTCCAATAACACTCAAGAAACTTGACACCATCCAGGACAAAGCAGCCCGCTTGATTGGCCCACATTTATAAATATCCATTCGCTCTACCACTGATACTCAGTAGCAGCTTTTACTATCTTGTACTATCTACAAGATACACTGCAGAAAATCACCTTCCAGATCATCAATCACTTCCACCTAAGAGGACAAAAGCAGTGGATACATAGGAACATCATAACCTACATGTTCCCCTCGAAGCTACTCACCATCATGATTTGGAAATATATCTTCATTCCTTCAAAATTGATGTGTAAGAATTCTGGAATTCCCTCCCTAATCGCATCGCGGTTATAAGTACAGCACATGGACTGCATTGGTTCAGGAAGGCAGTTCACCAGCACCTTCTCAAGGGCAACTAGGGGTAGGAAATAAACTCTGGCTGCTGATGACACCCTTATGCCATAAATGAGTTTGAAAAATATCAGCATAGAACACGGGTGCCATGTGGTGTCTCCAACAATGGAATGAGTTGTCATGTTCCACTAGTCAGCTACTGGCCAGCTTAAGTCCAACTTAAGCCTCTGCTAGTGAGGTGCTGACTGGCCATACTTCAATGGGATTTGGAGTTTAAAGCATCTACTCACACCAGAGAAACAAATGAAACAAATGAAACAGAATAGAAGACAACTCTTTGATTGACAATCTGAAACATCAGGACTATGGACATGAAACTGACAACAGCATCTGGTGCTAAGACCAAGATAGCCATGCTAACATTCAATATGATTGGCTAAACATCAAAATAGCATCCCAACAAGAGACCAGGCTCACCAAGAATGGATTTGTGAATAAAAACTTTGAGGCATTCACCTGATGGGGTAAGAGTTAGAGGACATTCATGAGAAAAATGCAAACTTTTCAGCAAAGAATTCTTTACTCTCAATGACAGAATCCTTCCACAAACGATTCAGAACATCTTTCTCCATCTGCCTCTCAAATCAAACAGGACAGTTAATCTCATGAGTATTTACACTCCAATAGTGTACTCCACTATAGGAGTGAAAAAAACAGTTCTATAAGGAGATTTACACTATTATCAGCTTTAACACCTAAGTAAGCATGTATCTATCTACTGGGAAATGTCAACACAATAGCAGGCATAACTCATGAGGCATGCCTCAGACATCACAGTCTGGGAAAGAGCAATACTTGAGGATACCTCCAAGATCAGGACATTGGCCACAGCTGGATCTGATAATCACCAGATATAACCCTCTAAACAGCATTTTCAACACATGCTGCTACCACAGCACAAACTGTGAAACAGATCACTTGTTCCCTGTTCCCTAATGTACAACAGGGTTAGGATGTAATACTTAAAGTTCTTTCATTCAAAGCAGAAATGTTGCCTCACATTAATGTCAGCCATACTGCTTAAACACCAACAATTCCAAGACTCAATAGAACAAGCACTTACCAGCATTCCCAAATTGAGTGCTGAACTGAAATGAAACACACTTCAAGGCACTATCTGCAATGCTACGCACTCAATATATGTGAAGCATGAAAGTAAAAGTGTTGATTCGTTCAAGGCTAAAATCACTATGAAGATGAATGGTCTACTATATTAATTTCAAGAGAGATCCAAGTTAGAAGACATTAAATGCAAAATCTATCATTGGAAGTAATCAGAAACATGCTGCTTGACATTGCACAAGTCCAACAGCAAAAAGTATCTTTCAATTGAAAATAAAAGTGGGATGGTCATCCCCAACTTCAATAAACAGTTGGATAGATAGAGAGAACACGCTCACTGCAGAAGCTCTAGAGATGAGAGAAAGCCAGTCTGTCATGGGCTCCAGATTCTGATGGTATATTACTTGAATCCTTCTGTCTCTGCTGGTAGGTGTTGGACAGTGCTCTGGGATATGGATGATGCAAAGATTGTGAACTTGTACAATAAAAGCAGAGAAGCAGTGACTTCAACAGTTGTTGAAGCACTTACCTGCTGAGCATTGTGGGAAAAGTATTTGCCCCTATCTCTCTTGTTAGACTGCAGATCCTGACTGAATGCTTCTATCCTGATTTCAGAACTGGAAGGTTTATAATTGCCATGATCTTCTCAGTACCGATGCTTCAAGAGAAATGCTGTAAATATGGAAGATCACTATATATTGCCGTCTTGAATCTCACAAAGGCATTTGATCATGTGAATAATGAGACACTATTTACTTTCTAATCAATATGTTTAGAGATGTTATGACACAGTTATAAAATAGGTGGACTTGAACCCAAGCCTCTTGGTCCAGAGATAGGAACACTACCACTCTGCTGCAAGAGTCACCTAGTGAGTTTTGTTTTAAGTTGACAAAGAAAATTAGCTGCCAGCTGAATCTGCTCAATGAGATTTCCTCTTTCCATGATAACATGATTGATAAGGTCATCTATGATGGTTCACATTGAAACATTCGAGATTCACAATGGGGCCAAATAGGGTTGTGTTCTCACAGCAACAGTGTTTGGCACATTCTTCTCTTAGCTACTGTAATAAATGTACAAATCATCCACAGAGAGGGTCTACATACATATCAGAGCTGACATAAAGCTGTACAGCTTTTTCTTTAAAATCTCCTCTCATTCAATGGATGTTGACCATATGCTCAAAGACCTTCTGTAGAGTGGATTAACACTGGGTCACCACCTCATGTATCCATATCTTTTCTACAACAACATCTGCAAACAAGATATGAAACTGGCAGACATTGACACTGACTATTAGGAAGCAATAACTGAAGGACATGACCTCTGTAGGTTGACTGTTTGGAAGGGCATTGGAAAAGATGACCCAAAATGTAAAGCCCAGTGACCTGAGAAGAGAGCTCAGTGGAAGCAACGGCCAGCAGATCATTTATTTACCCAACCCTAGTGCAGTAAATGTGGCAGAGAATGCCTTGCCAGAGATGGGCTCCTGAGCCATATCAGGTGGTTACTCGTGCAGGTTGTCCACCACAATGTAAACCTTGGTCTTATGAGACAGTAAACTGCCATCACCAGATGACTGAGTCTAAAAAATATTGTGTACATGAAACCATTCCCTGTCTCCAATGCACACTTTAAAGGTGATTAATTTTGGTAGTATATTAGCTCCTCTACTCAGACTTGGTTCCAGTCTAATTATTTACCAACAAATTACCATCTTTTAGTCATAAGTGCCTTATCACGAGATTGATTATTCAAACCTTTGAAGGACAATTTGGCTCCAGACAGTGACTGACCCAAGTATTTCTCTTTTACTTGTTTTAAGTAAGACTTCTATGGAAAATAAAACTGTTGATTTCAACAGCAAGTTTATTTTGTGCAGGAAAAATATGCTTTAGTTTTGCTATCTGAAGCAATACCTACATTTTATCAATGATGTAAGATTAAAACTGTTTTCTAATTGGTTATAAAAATTAGTGAAAGTAACTGAACTCATGGAATTCTGTGCAGTTAATAGAATTTTAGTGAAGCTGGAGCCCAGAGCTAACAGAACATACCATAAATCACTGCCACAGGTGCTCTGGGGATTCCCTAGGTTATAGGAAAGAATGTATCAACAGAAAAGCCAAACAATTAGAGAATATATTAGCTCTGATATCTAATTCTACTGCCTTTGAACTGTTCTTGGGTAACTTGGTAAATACTATGCTAACTAGATATAAATGCTAAAATTACACTAGTATGATAAACTGAAAATGCTCAGTAGGTCTGACATCATCCATGAAGAGAGAAACAAAGTTAATGGGTTAAATTTTCTCTGTCTCTAGTGGCAAGTTTGGATGTAGGAGGCACTGCAAGAAAATAAGCAGCAATCATACATTTAAATAAGTCAGTAAGGTGCAGGATTGATAGAGAGAGTTGCTAACAAAGTATACTGCATTCTAGGCTTCAATAAAAGGGCATATTATAATGAAGTTATACAAGATACTAGACTTCAGCTGCATCATTTTGAACAGTTCTGGGCATCACATATAGAAAGGATGTAAATGCATTGTAGGAATGCAGTAGAGATTTCCTATAATGGGGTGGCATAGTGGCTCAGTGGTTAGCAATGCTGCCCTATAGCACCAGGGACTTGGGTTTGATTCCACCATTGGATAATTGTTTGTGTGGAGTTTGCACATTCTCCCTGCGTCAGTGTGGGTTTCCTCTTAGTCCAAAGATGGGCAGGTTAGGTGGATTAGTCATGCTAAATTGCCCATAGTGTTTCAGGATGTGCAGGCTAGATGGATTTGCCATGGGAAATGCAGTGTTACAGGGATTGGGTGGGATGCTCATAGAGGGTTAATGGGCTGAATGGGCTGTTTCTGCACTGTAGGGATTCTGGAGTGTTTCCAGTTATGAGACACTTTTGTTATGAAGAAAGATTGGAGAAGCTGGGATTGTTTCTTGAGAGGAGAAGGCCTTGGTTTGCTGGGGCAGTTGTTACTACTTTTGGTTTTGTTCTTCAGTGGTTTGTATATCGGGTCCAAGGCATATAAATAACAAGTGGGACAGAACACCAATGCTTCACCAGAGGCGCACAAACGATGTTACCTAGCAGGGTGATGAAACTTCTGCAATTAAACACACCGGCTCAGCGAGCAAGTCTACAACCTGTTCACAAATTATCTCATCATCAATATGTAGAGCTTGTCATTTTTCTGTAAATTTGTTATAAAGCACAATCCCAATATCACCATAATTCAAATTGTTTCATCGAATTGAAAATCTCAGCTATTGAAAATCTAGTGCCTTGCCCAATAACCTAATATCAGGGGCACTGTCAACCACAGAATAGGAGAATTTTTTTAATAAAATGCATTTATATTCATAAGCATGTGGTTTTCAGCGAGCAACTATATAAGGAACTCATTATTCTAAATGAGAGATTGAGAATGTTTATATTGGCTTTGGCAACAATGGTATCAAAACTAAACAGACCCTTCCAGTGACACCTTTGATTGGAGAAAGGAAGTGAAACGTGTCTCCAAGAACTGATACAACAGCATGCCTCTGACAGTGATTTTTGCAGCACTGGAATATACGATAAATTTATATTTAGGTATTGCAGCCAGTGACAGGTAGACATTCTCTTACTGAGGACTCATTTCATTGTGGAATTTAAGAAGTCCTGCTGAATACATTGGCTCCATTCCTGAACACTCCCTACAAATAAAGATTATATACAAATGCACATGTACGGAAGTGGTCAAGCATCTCTGGAGTGAAACCAATAAAAGAAGAAGTTCATTTAATCATTGTCTGTTAAATGGAGAGATTAAAAAAATGGTGCTGCAAATTTATCTGATCCCTGATCACATGCTGTTCCTGTCCTGTCATTTCTTCTTGGATAAAGATTTTCAGAAAGGTGTTGCACTCATTGGTTGCAGGTCCATTGGTGGCTAGTTAGGTATATTTGAGATGAGCAGGTTCCCCAACAGTGGGTACAAGTGAGAGTGTCATTGTTGTTGGAGCAATTGAATCTATTCTTCTCCTCTTTTTCTCAATTCACTTTGCTCAGTCTCAAAGGTCTTGCAGAATTCCTGTTGTCACATCTCCAAGCATCATCATCAATCACCTATACTTCCCACTGGCAATGATCAATGTGGCACACAGACAGTCCTCAAAAAATTTAAAATGCTAATCTCTTCCTAGGGTCACCATGCTTCAGGTGAGTTTTCATTGAGTATAGAGGCCTTGTGGCTCTTCAGCTGTTGATGGATGTCATAGATTCCTCCAGAGTTGTACTCATATCTCGTTCTTTTCTGACCTGCTGTAGTCCAATGTTGCATTTGGTGCTGAAGAGCATTTCAAAGTGCTCTGACCAGTGACCCAGGATTGACCCCTTGTGGTACTGCTGAGTAGTAATACCATAGTTTCTTGCCTTCGATGTTCTTCAGAAGTCTTTGGTTTGACATGCTCAGCCAGAGACAGAGTTCGGTGCACCACAGAAGTTATGTCATCAATAGTAGCATACAATTGAGTTTTTTTTTGTATGTGCAAATCACTAGTCATTTTGGACATGGTTCAAATGAGATTGAAGGGTATTGCATTATTGATGGGCCATATTTCCTCTGGATGGCTAACTATAATAGTCCAAGCTATCCAGTGCTGCAGCTTTGACGTGTTCCCAGAACTTTTCTATAGTAAGTTTAAATTAACAGCAGATAAGTGACATAATCACATCATCCTGTAAATATGTTTGCAATCAGACAAAACCTAGTCTGCAACTGTTTATCTTTCAGTGTATTTGAATACATTCATTCGAATATACTGCCTATGCCAGACATGACTGAGGAGGCCTTGACAATTTTGATGGATATCAAGTGAGAAAACATTTGATTTTCCCAAGATTACTATAGCTCACGTTGATGAAAACATAAACAGAAAGAATCGCCTCAGCCTTTAAGCAGCACTTGAAGGTTTCCATTACACCTTATCCATTAGTATCATTGACATTCCTGGTCAGATCATCATAGATCAGTCATCTATTCAGTGATTTGCAATACTACCTTGAAGCCATAGCTTCCTGCTGCATTATGATTTATTGTACATGCACTAAATATGATGGGTACTGAAAGTGAAAACTAATGTAGTAATAGCCGCTATCTGCAATAAATCTATAAAACCAGTTTTATGTACTAGAGAAAATCAGTACCTGCCTGTAATCAAAACTGCAGCTTCTCATTTTCAATGATGTATTTGTCAATTTCAAGTTGATTTCATAAGTACAAAATTGAGCACTTAGTGAATTCTAGTTATGTGAGTTGTGCAGAAACGTTGTAGCTTGTAATTTTATTATATAAATAAAATGTATTTTTGTATACAATCCTGTAAAATTTATGGGATATCAGTGTTTATTTATCCATAACCTTGAACATTTCAAAATATACCATGAATTGTCCTCGATGCAACGTACAATGTATTACTACTTAAACAAGAGCAGGAATGTCCAGGTACACTTTTCTTATCATTAATACATTTTGGGAATTGGTAAACTATTGGCAGATAATCCACCCACGACTGTAAATCTACCTCAAATCCACTGCAGCTGATATGCAGGGGAGATTTGGTGACCTTGGTTTACTACCACTGAGAGGATAGAAAGTCAGTTCTGGTGCAGCCTTTGAAAGGCAATTGTCAGTTCAAGAGCAACATAATTTTGCTGCAGAAAAACAACTGAAGCAGCTGCTATCTCAAAGTGCCAGCAGTTGGAAGGGCTTTCAGATTCTTTGACATATCTCTGATACACTGAGCCCATGCTCAAGTTCATATTTAAAATAGAGCAGCTTAGTTAACTCTATTTCCTCCAGGTGTCAGTTGTGATTTCTTCTACTGGGTTCTCTACTACGATCTGCATCAAACCTCTCCCTCCTCACTTTCACTGCACCATAGACATGTTGAGATTCCTCCAACTCCACATGCTATAAGATTGGGCATAGCAGCAAACTCACAAATAAGGCCTCACATCATTTGCTCACCATGTGAGACTCATGTCAAAATAGGATGCATCAAAGTTATCCTGCCGAGATAGCCCACATCATGCAATTTAATGGGCTTAAGGCTGAAAAGTCTTGGTAAAAAAAGTGCTCAATCTACCTCAGATTACCTTGGAAGGTGAGATGTCTCAAAACATTGAGCAACAAGTGAATGTGGCTGCTACTATGCAGTGGCAATATAAGTAATATTACCCACTAAAATGATGTTGTTATTAAGCCAGAATAGTATTCTGCCTAATGCACAAATGAATAGTGTGATATATGAACTTCAGTGCCACTTTGATGCAGGCGTGTCGGCCATATTTCCCAGTGACTTGTGGAGTCTTATCAAACAGTAACTTTGCTTCAGTTGTTTGCAATAGGCAGTATACTGACCATACTCAATCAACCTATACTTGCAAAACTCAGCACATTGTGCCCAATGTCAGATGTGATTATGTGAGTGGACAGCACTCAATAAACAATCCTGATGTGCTAAGAAAGTTTCTTTTTAATTCTTTCACAGGATGTGGGTGTCACTAGGCCAGAATTTATTATTCATCCCTAATTGCTCAGAGGGCAGTTAAGAGTCAACCATGTTGTTGTGGGTCTGGAGTCACAGGTAAAGATGGCAACTATTCTTCCCTAAAAGGTATTAATGAACCAGATGGGCTTTTCCCCAAGAATTGATGGTAGTTTCATAGTCACTATTGAAGTATTAATTCCAGATTTTTGAATTCAATTTCCATCATGTGCATGCTGGGATTCGAACCTGGCTCCCTAGAACAATACCTGGGTCTCTGGATCATTAGTCCAGCAATAATACCATTCGGCCATCACCTGCCTTCAAGCACTCTAACAACTGCTGCAGTCCACATGGTATACGTACACCAACCACACTGATAGCAAAGGAGTTCCAGACGTTAAAGCAATGACAATATCATTTCTAATCAGGGTGGTGTGTAGTTTGGATGGGAATTTGCAATTGGCGGTGCTCTAATGCAGGGACATCTTTGCAATGCAGGCACACTGACAAACATTCACAAAGAGATGGAATTGGAATCCAGTTTTAAAATTTCTTTGCTTTTAAGATGGAGACCAAAAGTCCAAAATTGGAGCTAGCAGTTTGATATCCTTTGTGGTGATGTTGTTTTGCTAACCAGCAGTTAAAAAGTTTTAGGCAGTTTCTTCTCTTTAATAGCTGCTTAACAGGTCTTATCAGAATGCATTGCTGAAATGTAGCTTCTGCTTCACTGTTTTGAAGAAGGAAAATGTTTACTTGGAGAGTAAACAATTAGGGTTGTTAGCTGCTGTTTACAGGCTGGAGACTTTTCCTTTGTAGCCCAGAGTTAGGGATATTGGCATTGTCAATAGATGTTGTAGGGAGCAGTGCGGACCCCTAAACCGACTGAGAGAGAGATAGATAGATATATATATAGAGAGAGAGAGAGAACTAATGCCCTGTTTTCTAATAAGTAATTTTTAAACTGTCTCCTGTTGCTGTATTGATTAAAGTCTCAAATGAACAAATATTGGGCACAAAAGCAAAAATTACCGAAGATGCTCAGCAGTTCTGAATGCATCTGCAGAGCGAAAGCAGAGCTAATGTTTCAAGTCCAGTGACTTTTTGTAAGAAATTAAGATTGGAATTAGAATTCTAAGAACATACACCACCTTCTTCCCATGCAACTTAAAATTCTATTATGTAGGGTTTTTGCTTGGGCTATAACACAATAGTTTTCCAGACTCATCAGGAAATATACAGGTGTTGGTTCTTTGGTTCATATTGACTTCTGAGAACTTCCTGGAAGGCCACTGATAACTCCAATCATGTGATTATAGTGGCCATTTTTGTTGGGATGTTTAATGAGTATTTAAAACAGTCACTAAACATACATAGTTATACCTTAAAATTGTGTTTTTTCCCCATCATGACACCAAGCAAGGTGCATTCACAATGAGGCCAAACAGGTTCAGTGTCAACTTGCAAATCCTTCCAATGATGCCAGTGACAGATGTGATCCATCTGACAGGGATGGATTTGAGGCTTACCTTCTGGAAGTCATGATGTTGTGGTTTGGACCAGCCTTTGGACAAAAAACTCAAGATGAAATAGGCTATTAAGAGGTGTGAACCAAGGTCAGCATGAGTGGGGTGGAGGTAAATATCAGCCACAATCACACTGAATGATGGAAAAGCCTGAAGGAACTGAATTAAAAACAGAAAATGCCGGAGAAGATCTGAGGTTTGGCAGCAGCTGTACAGAAAGAGCCAGAGTCAACATTTTAAGTCTGACATGATTATTCTTCAGAACTGAATGACTTGCTCCTGTCCCTAGCATTTTCAAAGAATATTTGATTTTTCAGTGTTATGAGAAAATCTGATGCTGTTAATCATTGATGTCATCTATGTGGTTGTGAGATTCATTTGGACAAACTTGTGAAAGAAATAATTACTAAAGTTTCAAATGTCAACCATGTCTGAAACAAATAAATCAATCTCAAAGTTATTCAGAAATTGAAATCAAATTAAAAAAGGACGATCACAAAGCCTCAGATCATCCAGGGAAAAAACAAAACTGATTTATTCTCAAAATTTTGCAAATTGCACATAATACAAAGTACAATTATGGTTGGCAACTTCCTTTAATTATTTCAAAGATGGTTAATCAGGCAGGGTAATGATGTGAAGCTGAAACTTTAGTGAAGCTTTTAAAGGATTATTCAATTCTGTCAATGAAACATGTCTTAGTCACATATATCAGCTCGAAAACTGAAGTGACGTCAGGACTTTGAAAATGAAGAACTATTTCCGCTCACCTGTATGATTGCTCTCCTAAATTATTTCTGAAGTCTTCATGCAATAAAGATTAATCTCCTGAAAATGGTGATGAACAACTCAGAAGATTAACAGATCAAATGCCAGAGCAGTTCAGACTTAACTGCCAGCACTAAGAAGTATAAAACTATGAGGCTACAGTCTGGTTTACATTGGAATGGATAAGTTTGAAAGTTTTCAGATTTGGCTGCGTTGTTTGTAAGTTACTCAATTCAGTATTTTTTGGGTTTTCTTTCTCTATAAATCAACTGTATTAAAAGGAACAGGACTACAAGATGTAGTAGCGGACGTGGGCCATTCAGCATGATAAGTCTACTCCATCATTCAATGAGACCACGGCTTTTCTGATAACCCTCAACTCCACTTTCCTGACTTTCCCTATAAGCTCAGATTCTCTTACTGATTAAAAATGTGTCTATCTCAGCCTTGAATATATTTAACACCAGAGGCTCTACAGCCCTCTGCTACAAAGAATTCTACAAATTCAGTAGCCTGAGAGTTGAAATTTCTCCTCATTTCTGTCTTAAATCCATGACCCCTAACTCTGAGATTATGCCCTCTTGTCTTAGACTCAGATCACAAAGAGAAACATCTCCGCATCTACTCTGTCAGGTGCCCTAAGAATCTTGTACGTTTCAATAAGGCTGCCTATCATTTTTCTAAACTCCAATCAGTACAGGCCCAACTTACTACTCAACCTCTTCTCATAAGAAAATCCCTCCATACTCAGGATCAGCCCAGTGAACTTTCTCTGGACTGCCTCCAATGCCTGTATATCTTACCTTAGATAAGGGAACCAAAACTTTTCACACTATTTCAGATGTGGTTTCAGTAGCGCCCTTTACAATTTTGACAAGAGTTCCTTATTTTTATACTCCATTCCCTTTCAAATAAAGGCCAACATTCCACTGCCTTCCCTATTATCTGCTTAACTTGGATGCTAACTTTTTATGATTTATGCATGAGTACTCCAGAATTCCTCGGTACTGTACCTTCCTGCATTTAAATAATATTCAGCTCCTCTATCCTTCCTATCTTGCTCATATTCCAATGAGGACAAAATAGTCTGTTTGTGCCTTTTAGTGTCTGCCTTTTAAATGTCTCTCTGCTTGTCATTTTTTTTCTGAATCAAAAACATGAATATTGACCTACAGATTTAGTTGAAAACCTCCACAAATTAGTTGACCAGTTGTTTTCTTCTCAAAAACACGCGTATAAAATATTGAAATACCAAGACACACACAATCTCAAATAAGAAAAGTAAAAACTTTAAGTTTGATTGTAGCCCAAATCTGTGTTATGAATACAGACCGTCACATTTGAAGTCTCTGCATATTTCAGTTTTCACTTTAACACACATACGCAAAGACAAATCTTCTGTTTCTGGAAAGAAAATATTACTTGACTAGTGTTTTTTTAAAATTTCTGCTTGCATTTTTCTCCAATTTCAGTAGCTGCTGCTGACCACTTGCTATGCATTCTTCCTGAAAAATTAAACAAACGGCTCATGATCACACTTCCAGATTAGCCCTCAAGTAAGAGATTTACAACCTCAGACAGAAATATTACTAAGTTTTTGGAAAAGACTGAGACAGCCAAGTTATTAAAATATGCAAAAGTCAATAAATTTGAATTTAATTCTGCAGTTGTGAAATATATAAATATTGAGTTTTAATTTAGTTAAAATTTGATACTTGATACTTTTTAGCTACTTAGATAATAGGGACTTTTTAAATCATATTGATTGAATTGATTATTTCTTTGTTGTTTGTCCTTTTTAACTTCCTCATTATTATTACTATCTTCTCTTTTCAGCTTTCACTATATATATATATCATATACATATATTAGATAATAGTTTCTTATTTTCTCATCAATGATTTTCCAGATATTTTATCAAAATAATGGGACACGTATAGTTCTTTGAACCCTTTGAGAATATTCTACCATTCAATCAGATTGTGGTTGATCTGTACCTCAATCCCATTTGCCCATCTTTGATCCTTATCCCTTGACACTTTTAACGAACAAAAGTATCGACACCAATGTTGAAAGTTTTAATTGACACATCATCCGCAGCCTTTCAGGAGACTGAGTCCCAGATATGACTACCCTTTGTTTGAACAATGCCTGATAGTTATTGCTTCGATTTAAGGTCACGTCCCTCATTCATTTTTCAAAATATACGTAGTGTGTTTTACAGCCATTTTACTCATCCGTCCTTTACTTGTTCACCCGAAAGTCTGATTTGTTTCTCTTTTACTTTTGAACCAAGTGTGGTGTCAGATAATAGGGTATGCATATTAGATAAAAAGATGTTAAATATAGTATAGAGATATTTATAGTAAGATACAAAGCCCCCTTCAGCCTTTTTATTTCAATTCAATCCCAGTAAATATCTTGAAGCAATTTAAAAATGTTATCACTTTGACTATATCTGTAGCTTCCTGTAGGAAGCTGTGGGATTTCTTACTGGGCTCTGTCAGTATATCGTTGTCTGAAGAAAACAGCTAATTCTAAAAATAGTAGCATGAATATATTGATAAAGAAAATTATAGAATACTGTAGTTAAATGTACTCCTGAAAGGGCAACAGTTCACAAGGTGTGATACACTACCAAAAAGTTAGTGGTTAAGGTTTGAAGCATTTGAAACAAAGCATTTCCTTCAGTAAATATCTTCAACCAGACTCTTCCTATCTTTGTAATTTTCTGTGCTTCACGCTGAGACCAGAGCTATTCAGGTTTGCTCAGCACTTGTCAATTATGTACAATCCATTTTATTGGACTACTCTGGCAGTCCCCTGGCTTGTTCAAATAGCGAATAAATAAAACGCAGTCAATAGTATGACAATGAGTATCTCGGGGGAATGCTGAGGATTTGTGGGGCACTTTCTGGAGAAAATTGGTCTCTAGGGCACAATTACTCATTCTGAGACTGAGGAACGATGATTTATGTTGGTGGCAGCAGTTCATTCTGTGAATAGTAACCTCTGTTGTAGCCCAGTGCATTACACACCACCTGTAACACTGATTCTCTGGGTAAAGATGTGTCTTTCTCACATTTTTATCTTCCCTTACAGACTACCCATTGCAGTCTGCCACACTTGAAAAGAACACTGCTGTAATAATATGATACAATCGCTTTCTATAAAGATACGTCATCAATTTTTCACTACCTGTCGCTGTCAGACTAGTCTCTGTGAGTCAGACTCACCCAAGCAGTGATGCCTTTGTGCTTCGAATAGGGTTGTGAGTATAGTTCTGACAGTTAAATTATGTTTCTTCCCAATTTCAAATGGCACTGAATGATGCTCCCTCAGTTTTATAGAGGACATCACTGTCTTCCAGTATACTGACCGATCGTCCATTCTTCATGGGTGATCTTAGGCAATAGGTATTGGTAGGTTATGATCATGGAAGGCATTCCATTTGAACCTGATCCTATCTTTTCCCAGTAGCCATGCTTGTAATTTGACAGTAAGCAAGACCCACTCAAGCTGTGCCTTATGCTTCCCTGACGCTAATGGCAATTTCAACCACTAAGTTTGAACTTAGGAACTGCTCACTCTGTACAGTTCACTATTAAATTGCTTAGTTACAAAACAATTCAATTGCTGCTTACTGTGACGTTCAAATAATTATATTTTAAAAAATCACTTAGAAAGAGTAAATTGTTCAATATATTTCAATTATAATGTCTGCTATAATGAGGTTGTATGCTATTGTTATAAAAGATAAATATCTTACCAAATTCTTATGTATATGCTGCCTAACCAGCACTTTCACATTCGTCACAAATTTCAATAAGTCCAGGTTTTCCTTTTACCTTTGAAACATTCTTATGTTTGCTTATTTCTTATTAATCACAAACCTTCTGGACTAACTTACAAAAGTGAAATTTTGTTAAAATTAATCAGAATTAGTTCAGGGATGAGTTCCTCTGAACTGTCACTAATTAAGAACATCATCTAATTTCGTCAATGTTCATACAACTCACAAGTCAACCTTATACCTAAGGATATCCTCAGCCACATCAGTGTCATTTACAATGGACATAATTGTAACACTAGACGGTCAGACCATATATGAAATTTTTCAAGTGATAGGAAGGATATGGAAATCTTAAATCCAGGCATTTATCAATTTTTCCAATAACAGATCTCATTACTTCATTTCCATATTTGTCTCCATTAGTTAAATCATAACAGTACAGACCCTGGGATAAAAACGATGACATTGCTGAGCAAAGTCAAGTTAATTTTTATGTAAATGATCCTAGATCAGTGGAATAAGGGAAGTGGCCCTGTCCAAAGTGCCGACAAATAACTTTGATGTCTCATCACAGAATATCTCTGCCAATCATTGTGGAGTCATAGGTTGAGGTTATCAGTGCTGGATTGAGAACCCAACCATTGGGTAAAAGTTGAATTAGAGATAGTAGGAACTGCAGATGCTGGAGAATCCGAGACAACAAGGTGCAGGGCTGGATGAACACAGCAGGCCAAGCAGCATCATAGGAGCAGAGAGGCTGACGCTTCGGGCCTAGACCCTTCATCAGA
>NC_063335.1:84478449-84568304 GCF_021869965.1 Rhincodon typus
CTATGATGCTGCTTGGCCTGCTGTGTTCATCCAGCCCTGCACCTTGAGTATTAATGAGTCGGGTCATGAACAAAGCAGTTAAAAAGCAACAATCTCCCTTAACTGGCAACCTGCTGATGTCTAGCAAGAATCTCACGATGCTGTTTGTGAAAAGCTTAAAAGATAGAGCAAGATACTCCCGATGTTGTGATGGCGCTCAACACACTTCTCATTTCTGCTACAAATCTCACCATGGCCCATGTCATTCAGACCCCTATAAGATTCCACTCTATAAATCATTCTCACCTTCATTTTGTTATATGAGCATTTTTCTGAGCTAGCCTTTACATTTACATGATTACGTTCTATTATTCAAAGTTGTATAAGTTGTCAAATATATATCAGTGAACAGAGTATTCTCAGAGAAGATTGCACATAACTTTTAGAATTGGTCTGATTTTCTAGCTTTGGATAATTATTAAGAAAAACATACAACTTATATAGTGCTTTAATGACACATTTTTCACATTCAAATGTATTTATTGTTATCTTTCTGCCATAGGCTTCGTTCTATCCTTTCTTTCTGCTTCATTAATTGTCAGCGCTGGTGGAAAGACTGTTTGAGGCTACTTTTGGATTTGCATGCAGACAAGAAATACTCCAACGGCACTCTATAGCTTTCCTAAATGTAGAAAATGTTCAATTCAGATCAGGCAGGAGGTTTTTTTCAGCAATTCAGGAAAAACAGAAGAATCAAAGAGCAAGAAAAAGGCCGATCTTCCCAGTATGATGGTACCAGCTCTTTCAAAAGGCTGCCCAATTAATCACACACTCCTGCTCTTCCCCTGGCCCTGCAGTATTTTCTTGTACAAGTACATATTTTACAAGTTACCACTGAATCTGCTTCTCTCATCCTTTCAAGCAGTGAATTCTAGATCATGCTGTGTTATACAAAATCCTGTTTCTTTACCTAACAATTTTGGGGCGGCACAGTGGCTCAGTGGTTAACACTACTGCCTCACAGTACCAAGGACCCAGGTTTGATTCTAGCCTCGGGCGACTGTCTGTATAAAGTTTGCACATTCTTCCCGTGTCTGTGTAGGTTTCCTCCCACAGTCCAAAGATGTGCAGGCTAGGTGGATTGGCCATGCTGAATTGCCTGTAGTATTCAGGGATGTGCAGATTAGGTAGGTTATATGGGGATGGGTCTGGGTGGGATTCTCTGAGGGTTGGTGTGGGCTGAAGGGCCTGTTTCCACACTGTAGCAATTCTATGAGATAAAGAACTTCAACAATTTTAATTATGCAGAATAGGTTTTTGCAGGAAATGATACTTTTCTGCAGGGATGGAAGGTAAATAAGGAAAGCTTATTATTTACAGAGAGTCAAGTGGTGTGATCAAGTGTTCTATCATTCGTCTATTAACAGTTGCAAAAATACTACAACACAGACATAACTGAATGCAAAAAAATTGGCAGAATCATACAAGATGTCTAGTGAGGCCTATGCGTGTTCTGAGGAAGGGTCACTGGACCCGAAATGTTAACTCTGTTTTCTCCTCCACAGATGCTGCCAGACCTGCTGAGCTTTTCCAGCAACTTTGTTTTTGTTCCCGATTTACAGCATCTGCAGTTCTTTCAGTTTGCATCTCCAGGCTGTTCACTTGCTGTCTGGACTTTGAAATTACTTGATCATCACAACATCCCTGCCTTGCATTGCCTTGCCATTTTTATACCTTGCCCCTCAGCCAAAGATACTAGGCTCAGAGTGCTGCTGTTTTACCATGCCTCTTACAGCAGAATCTAAGGCAGTAAGCTTGTCATGGATGTCAGAAATTCTCAATCAAGTCAAGCAGAATAGCCTTTGCTCAAGGGTCCTGGCACAGTAAGTTAAGACTGCCTCCAATACCAGTTCAGAGCCTGCTTGGGTGGTCAAAGTCAGGAGCTTCTCTTATCAGGGGTGAGAAGCTGAGCGTTTGGTAACCCACCACTCATCTTGACTCTCCCTGTCCTCTTGTAGCCATTTTTCTCCTGCAATACGAGGGAGGCAGGTATTAAGATAGATGAAAATACATGGCACAATTGCTAATTTTGGTGCAGGTGGGGAGATGTTCCAACTGACTGAATAGGCAGCTCCGAGAACATCAGGGTTAAATAAGAAAACTTCTAAGGGAGGAACGTGTCATTGTGGTAAAATAAAAAATTCAAAGACAGTATCAAACACAAACTAAAGACATGTAATGACAGCTGGCAGGTCAGAAGATTGGACAGAATATGAAACAAATAGCAAAGAATTACTTAAATATTGCCAGGAAGCCAATGGCCTGGTGGTATTATCGCTGGACTGTTAACCCAGAGACCTAGATAACATTCTGGGGACCTGGGTTCGAATCCCGCTACGGCAGATGGCGGAATTTGAATTCAATAAAATATCTGGAATTAAGAATCTAATGATTGACCATGAATCCATTGTCGAATGTCAGAAAAACCCATCTGGTTCACTAATGCCCTTTAGGGAAGGAGACTGCCATCCCTACCTGGTCTGGCCTATATGTGACTCCAGCAATATAGTTGACTCTGAACTGCCCTCTGGGCAATTAGGGATGGACAATAAATGTGCCTAGCCAGCGATGTCCTCATCCCGTTAAAGGGACTTAAATATTAATAAGGAATGAAAAACTAGAGTACAAGAGTAAACGAGCCAAAAATATAAAAAAGAGATAGGAAAATTTCTTCGGATATTTAAAGAAGAAAAGAGTTAATAAATTAAGTGTTGGTTTGTAGAAAATGAGTCTGTAGAATTAGCGATAGAGGGTAAAGAGACGGCAGTTGAATAGAACAGACATACAGAAATAGGGTTGACGGTCAGGATCTTTCTCCCAGAGTTGAAATGTCTAATACCAGGGGGGTATGCATTTAAGGTTAGAGGAAGAAAGTTCAAAGGAGATGTGAGGGGCAAGATTTTTATGCAGACTGTGGAGGGAGTCTGGAAAGTGCTGCCAGGTGTGAAGGTGGAGGCAGATACGATAGATATGTTTAAGGGACTTACGGATAAGCACATGAATATGCAAAGAATGGAGGGCTATGGACCAAGGGCAGGCAGAAGGGATTAGTTTAAATTTGGCCTTATGTTCAGCATAACATCATAGGCTGAAGGGCCTATTCCTGTGCTGTACTGTACTATTTTCTATGTTTAATGTTGACATTTTACTTTGGTTTCCACGCAAGAAGATACAAGTAACATCCCAGAAACAGATGTAAATCAGAAATTCAAAGAGAGGGAAGAAAGTTACAATTACCAGAGAAGTAAATTGTTGAAACTGCATGTCGACAATTCGCTGTGTCTTGGTAGTTTTCAACTTAGAATCTTAAAGAAGTAGCTAGTGAGATAGTTGATACATTGATTTTAATTTACCGAAACTCATTAGATTGAGACAGCTTCATTTAGATTGGATAATAGCCAATCTCAACTCCTTTATCCAATTAGGCAGGGAGGTAGAAAACATGAAGCAACAGGGCACTTAGTTTAACATCTATTAAAGGAGAAATGTTAGAAGTTATTATTAAAGGCCTTATAACAGGGCACTTTATAAATTTAAAGTTATCAGAGCCAATATGATTTGTTAAAGGGAAATCATGTTTAGCTAATTTATTGGAGTTCTTTGAAGAAGTAACTTGTGCTGTAGATAAAGGAGAATCAGTGGATATATTGCACTTAGAACATAAACATAAAGGAAGACAAAAACTAGGAGCAAAGTAGGTAATTCAACCCTTTGGTCCTGCTCTGATTTTTAGTATGATTATGGCTGATCTCATCTCAGCATAACAGCACTTTCCTACCCATTCCTTGTAATCTTTTAACCCATTAATCATTCAAAATCCATCTATCTTCTCCTTAAATTTGTTCAGTGTCCTGACATCCACCACACTCTGAGGTAATGAATTCAACAGATTCATGACCCTGTGAGAGAAATAATTCCTCCTCACTTCTGTTTGAAATCTGTCACCCCTTAGCCTAAAACTATGGCATCTCATTCTAGATTGTCCCAAGGCATCAGAAGGCCTTTGATAAGGCATTACATCAAAGACTATTGCAAAAAATGAAAGCTCATGGTGTTGATAGCATACTGATATAGATAGAAGGTTGGCTGGCTAACAGGAAGCAGACAGTAGGAATAAATAATTTTTCAGGTTGACAGGATATTACAAGTGCTGTGCCTCAATTCTGTACAATTTATATAAATGATTTGGGTGAAAAGACTGAAGGTATGGTAGTTAAGTTTGTTGATGACACAAAGAAAGGTAGAAAAGAGGACATAAGGGACCTGCAAAGGGATTTATAGCTAGGTTAAGTGAATGAGCAAACATCTGGCAACTTGACTATAATGTGGGAAAGTGTCAAACTGTCCATTTTGTCAGAAAGAATAAGATATAACCATATTATCTAACGGATGACAGGTTTCAGAGCTCTGAGATGCAGAGAGATTTGGGAGTCTGAGTTCATGAGCTAGAAGTTAGATGCAGACGCCACAATAATCAGGAAAGCTAATAGAATGCCATCTTTTATTATAATGGCAATTTAATGCAAGAGTAGGGAGGTTGTGCTTCAGTTATGCAGGGCAGTGGTGAGATCACATCTAGAGTGCTGTGTACAGTAGTGGTCACCCTACTCATGGAAGGATGTTAGCGTGTTGGAAAGATTTAGTAGAATAATGCCAGAATGAGCAGACTGTCTTTTGAGGAAAGGCTAGATAGGGCAGGCTTGTACCCTCTGGAGTTTATAAGACTCAGAGTTGACTTAATTGAAAGATATAAGTTCCTGAGGAAACATGATTGAGTGGATGTCGAAAGGAAGTTTCCTCTTGTGGGAGAATCTAGAACTAGGCGTCATAGTTTAAAAAGGAGGAGGTGTTCATTCAAGACAGAGATGGGGAATAAAAATTCTCTCAGTTTTGTGAGTTCCCATCCTCAAAAGGCAGCAGATGCAAAATCTTTAAATATTGTCAAGATAAAGGTAGATAGATTCTTGATTACTGAGCGAGTGAAAGATTACCGTGAATATGCAGCAATGTTAGAGTTTAGGTTACAATCAGATCAGCTATGATTTTATTGAATGGTGGAGCAGACTCGAAGGCCTGAGTGGCCGCTAGCAGAGTACAGAAGATCATTGACCTTCTTCCTATGTTGCCGTTCATTCCTCCAGAAAGCTAAGACTGCACTGACTCGGATGGCAACTTCAGGCCAGATTGGCATGAGCTCCTACTGTGGCTTCCTCTGTTGATCCTGGGGAAGGTGGACGTCCTACCTCAGCACCACCCTGTTCAGCACAATCTCTAGATGCCTGCCTGCAAAGCAGGACATAAATTTTCCCCTGCCTGCCATGTTTGGGGACCATATCAGGAACTGTGCAGGGCAGCTCTGGATGAACTGTGCTTGTCTGGGTGCACTATGGGCCTTTGAAAGCTGGTGCTGGCACCAGAGATGTTGCTCCATTCTGGGATATCCCAGCGGTGGAGAGTCGTTATGAACACAATGACTTGTAGAATGGGGCTACAATCAGCTGAGAGAGTGCCATAGGTGTGGGATAGGGTACTTCATAAACTGAGCTTGGTAAATGACACAAGATATCTTGCTTAGCCTCGCAGATGGAAACCCGCCATGAAACTCACTGAAATTGACACTTAAACAAAAACAATGAATGCAGGTAACTCTAGGCTCACTTAAAGAAAGTATAACTGTTTGACTCATGCCAACTTTTTGTGACTAATACACAGAACAATCAGAAGTACAATGTCAGAGAAAATTACCGATTTTGAACAAAGCCAATAGTCCAGGCTTAAGATTTCTAAGAGCAAAGAAAGTTTAAGGAAACTAAGTCAAAGATCAACTTTATCCCACAACATCTTAAACTCATCAGCTTGTGGAATAGACTGCTACTTAGTGTAGTTCAGTTACATTATTTAACAATTAACTGGCTCCATTTCTGAAATAACAAGGCATAGAGACACATGGATTTGAAACCAAAGAAAAGTGGTCGGATTGAGTGCTCAGATCAGACTTGAATGATGAAACAAGACAGATGGGCTGAATGGTTACATTACATTGTGACATCCTGATATGATTGAATTTTAATAATTTAAAAGGGATACTTAAACAGTATTTAGGTTCCAAAAAAAAGTGCATTTTCATTGGAAAACTGCCAAGGATATGGAAGCATGAGGATTGCAAGTGAAATAGCCAGGGAAATGCTTTCTTTCTCAATATACAGTAGACCAGAGCAGATGATTTCTATTATCTGGTAATTCCACATTGAAAGGTTTCAATAAAAATACTGAAGCAGCAACAAGTATGGCACTGAGCATGTAGGAAAGAATTGTTGGTGTCCCAGCAGGCCTCTTCTTCAATGTATCGTTTAAGATAGATAAGCGGTAGTGTTTTTTTTAATGGTGTCACTATGCCAATAAATGAAATCTTATCGAAAGTTGATGTATAATCCACTATACACATTGGAAAGTGTCAGTTCAGTCCATGCAAAAGCATTTCCATGAATATATGTCTCAATCTTATCAAGATATCCTCATTTTTTTAAGCATCAGTTTACTTTACTTACTTTTCTATGAAAGTAAAACTGGCAGGTCTCAGTCATAGAACACAGAGAAAATAAAACGAAAACAAAATAATAGTGATGTGCATCCTCTTATGTTTGACTCTACATTCACATGAAATTTGGATTTCAAACTTGAGTATTAAACACCTTAAATTCGGCTAGTAGTCAGGGACAGGAGGGCATGACTATATGGCTATGAGTGAGGCAGGGAGAGGGATTCAGGAGGCAGTGCTGAAGGAAACTCAGCCCTTGAGCTTGTCAAACAGGTTTGAGATTCTTGCTCTGTGTGTGGATGAGATAGGGGGCTGCAGGGAGGATGAGCAAACTGACCATAGCACCGTGGTACAGGGAGCCAATCAAGAGAGGGGAGAAAAGAGGAACGTAGTTGTAATCGGGGATAGTATAGCCAGGGGAATGGACATTGTTCTCTGTGGCCAAGATCGAGAGACTCGAAGGCTGTGCTGCCTGCCTGGTGCCCAGGTTCAGGATATTTCATCTGGGTTGCAGAGGAACTTGGAGAGGGAGACAAAAGATCCAGTTGTTGTGGTCCATGTAGGTACCAACAATATGGGTTGAAAGAGGGAAGAGATTCTGCTGTGGGAATTTGAGCAGCTAGGGGCTAAATTAAAAAGCAGAACCAAAAAGGTTATGATCTCTGGTTCACAACATGAGCCAAGAGCAAATTATAGGATCAACAAGATTAATGAAGTATTGGTGTGGGAGAAACAGATTTGAATTCATGGAACGTTGGCACCAATGTTAGGGAAGGAGGGAGCTCTTTCAATAGAATAGGTTCCACCTGAATCATGCTGGGACCAGAGTCCTGGTGAATTGCATGGCCAGGGCTATGGATAGGACTTTAAACTAAATAGGAGAGGGCCTGGTTTCAGTTGCTTGGAAAATTATACAAAAAGCTAAAGAGGTGAAGGACTCAGCAGAGGTTATTAAAGTTTCTAGGAAAAGTAATAGAACAAAGAGTATGGAAAGGGTCAGGAATCTGACTTTAGGTGCAGCAGGATGAGAGGGCAATTATGAGAAGAGGTCAGGCAACTCAGGAGTGTGGACGTAGTACTTAAATGCACACAGTGCATGGGGAATATGATAAATGAGCTTGTAGCACAGATTGAAATTATTAGGTACAGTGGCTACAAGGAAATCAGGGCTGGGAACTAAATATCCAAGGATACATATCTTTTCAAAAGGTTAGGCAGACAGTCAGAGGGGGATACGGTTGCCTTGTTAGGAAGAAAGGAAACTAAATTGTTAGCAAGAAGTGATATAGTGTGGGAAGTTGCAGAATCTGTGTGGGTAGAGTTGAGGAACTGCAAAGGATAAAGGAACTTGATGGGAGTTATGTACAGGCCTCCTAGCAGTAGCCAGTATGTGGGGAAGAAAATAAATCAGGAGATAGAAAAGCCATGTAAGAACGGTACTATTACAATAATCATGAGGGACTTCAATATGCAAGTTGGTAGTGGGTCTCAAGAAAAGGAATTTGTAGAATATCTGCAAATCTTTTTGGAGCAGATTGTGTTAGGGTCCACAAGGGAGCAGGCAATTCTGGATTTGGTGATGGGTAATGAGTCAGACTTGATTCAGGAGTTTAAGGTGAAGGAACCCCGAGGAAGCAGCAACCATAGTATGACAGAATTCACCCTATAGTTCGAGAGGTAAAAGCTGGAATCAGACGTAACAGTATTATAATTGAGTAGAGCTAAGTACAAAGACACGGGGAGGAGCTGGCCAGAATTGATTAGAAGTGGAGCCTAGCAGGGAAGATAGTGGAGAAGCAATAGCGGGAGTTTCTGGGGGTAATTTGGGATGCACAGCAGAAATTCATCCCAAGGAGAAACACACCAAGTGGAGGGCAAGGCAACCATGTCTGACAAGGAAAGTCAGGGACAGCATAAAAGGAAAAGAAAAAGCTTACAATGTGGTGAAGATTAATGGGAAGCCAGACAAGTGTGAAGCCTATAAAAGCTATCAGGGGATAACTAAAAAAGCAATAGGTGGAAGAAGATGAAATATGACAGCAAGCTCGGTAGTAATATAAAAAAAATTGCAAGAAGTTTTTTGGATATCTAAAAGACAAGAGAGAGGCTAGAGTTGATATTGGACTGCTGAACAATATGGCTGGAGAAGTAGTTATAGGGAACAAAGAAACAGCAGAGGAACTGAATAGGTACCTTGAATCAGTTTTCATAGTGGAAGACACCAGTGGCATACCAGAACTTCACAAGAGTAATGGGTGTTAGAGATGAGTGTAGCGGCCATCACTAAGGAGAAGGTGCTGGGGAAGCTGAAAGGTCTGATAATGGATACATCACCTGGACCAGATGGACTACACCCCAGCGTTTTGAAGGAGATATCTGAGGAGATTGCAGAGGCATCGGTGGTGATCTTTCATGAATAACTGGAGTCAGGGAGAGTTTCCCAGGATCGGAATATAGCTAATGTAACATAACTGTTTAAGAAGGGAGAGGCAGAAGAAAGGAAACTATAGGCCAGAGATAGGAAGAACTGCAGACGCTGGAGTCAGAGACAACACAGTGTGGAGCTGGAGGAACTGGCCTGTCCGGTTGTGTTTCTCCAGCTCCAAACTATAGGCCAGTTAGCCGGACCTTGGTATTGGTAAGATTTTAGAGTTCATTATATAGGACGAAATTGCAGATAATTGTAAGTAAAATATGTTTGAGTCAGCAAGGCTTCATGGTGGGGAGGTCATGCCTGACAAATCTCTTAGAATTCTTTGAGGAGATAACAAGCAACTTCAACAAAGGAGAGCCAACGGATGTGATCATGATGTTACGGGAAAGAAACTGGCTTGGATAGAGGATTGGTTGATTGGCAGAAGGCAGACTATACAAATAAAGGGGTCTTTTTCAGGATGGCAGCCAGTGATCAGTGGAGTTCTGCAGGGGTCAATGTTGGGATGACAACCATTCACATTATACATTAACGATTTGGACGAAGGAACTAAGGGCATTCTCGCTAAGTTTGCAGATGACACAAAGATAGATGGAGTGACAGGTAGTGTTGAAGAAGCGGGGAGTCTGCAGAAGGACTTGGACAGGCTGGGAGGATGGACAATGAAATGGCAGATGGAATACAATGTTCGAAAGTGTGAGGTTATGCACTTTGGTAGGAAGAATAAAGGTGTGGACTATTTTTTAAAGGGACAAAGGCTTCAGAAATCTGAAGCACAAAGGGGCTTGGGAGTCCCAGTTCAGGATTCTCTTAAGGGTAATGTGTAGGTTCAGTTGGGAGTTAGGAAGGAAATGCAATGTTCGTATTCATTTCAAGAGAGCTAGAATACGAGAGCAGAAATGTACTGCTTAGGCTATACAAGGCTCCTGTCAGACTATGTTTGGAATATTGTGAGCAGTTTTGGGCTCTGTATCAATGGAAAGATGTGTTGGCCTTTGAGGGGTTAAGAGGAGGTTTTTAAGAATGATCTCGGGGATGAAGAGTTTGTTATATGAGGAGTTGTTGATGACTCTGCGTCTGTACTCTGAAGTTTAGAAAGATACAAAATACCGAGAGGCCTGAATAGAGTGGACATGGAGAAGATGTTTTCATCTTGTGTGTGGGAGACTAGGACCCGAGGGTACAGCCTCAGAGTGAAGGGACAACCCTTTAGAACTGAGATGCCGAGGAATTTCTTCAGCCAGAGAATAGTGGAACCCATTGTATTAAAGGCAGAGATTGATAGATTCTCGATTAGTAAAGGGATCAAAGATTGCGGAAAGTAGGCAGGAGAATCACGTTGAGAAACATATCAGACATGATCAAATGGCAGAGCATTTGATGGGCCAAATGGCCTAATTTTGCTCCTACATCTTATGGCTTAAACCAATAGGAAGACTTTTAATGCTTTACCCAAACATTTATGTTGAGAAACAGGCATAACTTCACTTTTTTTTTGTAAATGAGATAGAGGATTTCTAGCTTGATAGTTCTTCAACTTTAAGCAAAAAGAAAGTAAGTCTGCCTCCTTGTTATTTAACTTGGAGATATGCACTTAAATAAAATTATTGTGGTTTGTCATTCAAATGTTTTATGATCCAGGGCTGTCTGAACTTTAGTAAGGATTCTTTTCTAAGCAGTTACTAGTGTTTAATGCCCCATTTCTTCCTTGACATAGAGTCACAGAGTCCTACAGCACAGAGACAGGCCCTACGGCCCAAACTGGCCCATGCCAACCAAAACGTCAATCCACACTAACCCCATTTCCATGCACTTGGCCCATATCCTTCTAAACCTTTCCTATCCATGTATCCATTCAAACGCCTCAACCACTTCCACTGGCAGCTCATTCCATGCATACCACCCTATGTGTAAAAAATGTTGCCCTTCGGGTTCCCATATATTCTTTCCCCCCTTACCTTAAACTGATGCCCTCTAGTCCTCGATTCCCCAACCCTGGGAAAAAGGCTGAGTTACTAAAGTTCAGACAGCCCTGGATCATAAAACATTTGAATGACAAACCACAATAATTTTATGTAAGTGCATATCTCCAAGTTAAGTAACGAGGAGGCAGACTTACTTTCTTTTTGCTTAAAGTTGAAGAACTATCAAGCTAGAAATCCTCTATCTCATCTACAAAAAAAAAGTGAAGTTATGCCTGTTTCTCAACATAAATGTTTGGGTAAAGCATTAAAAGTCTTCCTATCCATGCCTCTCATGATCTTATACACTTCTATAAGACTCCCCCCTCAGTCTCCTATGCTCTAAAGAAAAATGTCCTCGCTTGTCCAACCTCTTCCTGTAACTCAGTCCCTTGAGTCCTGGCAACATCCTTGTAAATTTCTTCTGCACTCTTTCCAATTTAATAACATCCTTCCAATAGCAATGTGACCAAAACTGAACACAATACTCCAAGGGCGGCCTCACCAATGTGCTGTACAACTGCAACATAACTTCCCAACTTCTATACTCAATGCTTGACTAATG
This sequence comes from Rhincodon typus, assembly GCF_021869965.1. NCBI lineage: Eukaryota > Metazoa > Chordata > Chondrichthyes > Orectolobiformes > Rhincodontidae > Rhincodon > Rhincodon typus. The sequence goes on from NC_063335.1 coordinate 84,489,987, forward strand.
AAGGCCAGTGTGCCAAAAGCCTTCTTCACTGCCTTGACTACCTGTGACTCCACTTTCAGAGAACCATGCACCTGAACTCCAAGGTCCCTGTGTTCCAATACACTCCTTAAGGCCCTACCATTCACCATGAAACACCTGCCTTGATTTGATTTTCCAAAATGCAACACCTCACACTTATCTGTATTAAATTCCATTTATCATTTATCGGCCCGCTTCCCCAGCTGATCAAGATCCTGCTGCAATTTCTGATAACCTTCCTCATTATCCACGATACCGCCTACTAATCATGCCTTGTACATTCTCATCCAAATCATTGATAGCAAACAGCAATGGGCCCAAACCGACCCCTGAGGCACAACACTAGTCACAGGTCTCCAGTCTTTCAAGCATCCTTCCACTATTATTATCTGCTTCTTACCATCAAGCAAATGGTGTATACAATTTGCCAGTTCTCCCTGGATTCCATGCAATCTAACCTTCCAGAGCAGCCTACAATGTGGAATCTTACCAAAGGCCTTACTGAAATCCATATACACTACGTCTACCTGCCCTCATCAACCTTCCTGGTCGCTTCATCGAAGAATTCTAACAAATTTGTGAGGCATGATCTCCCACACACAAAGCCATGCTGACTCCTCCTAACCAAACCCTGTCTTTCCAAATGCATGTAAGTGCATAAAGTGGTGAAATATACTGATTATCTGCAACTATCTGTGTAGCAGATAGCATCATTACATATGATACATATTTGAGCCCCTGTAACATAGGACAAAATGTGGGTCATATAGTGTTGAAGAATTCAATGAACTTTTATTTCAACTCCTGTCATTGCATATATACATTATAATCACAGGCACTTACATGTCTTAGCTCAAGCTAAGCAATGTACTGTAGCATATTGTGTCATGCTGCAAGAGGACAAAGCTCAGTAAGATGGAGACTGAGAGCTTTATATAATTTGGCACATGCCATGATATGGTGCTGACAACATGAGTATGTCCCTAATGGGTATATTGCATATCAAATGTTTGGTCTGTCAGGGAATTAAAGGAAACAAGGAATAGGCAGAATGGTGGAATTAAAGGCCAAGATCAGCCAAGATTGTATTAATTCAGGCTCCACAAGCTACATGGTCTTTTTTTGCTCCTATTCCATGAATTGTGTTCCAGAGCATTGATGGCAGCTTAAGGTGAACCAATTTTTAAGTCATAGAGTTTATAGAATGCATAGAGAATGCTCCAAATATTTGCATGTTTGACATGCCAATGAGGAAGTATTCCACACCAGAAATCAATGAAACATCTACAATGTTTTAATGTGGGCGAGTGCAGTAAACTAAAAAACCTTAGCAAAATATGTGTTACGCTATGTGCTTTCCTTAAACAAGTTTTTTCTCCAGCTGCCAATAATGTACATGAAATAATCATATCACCGACTTCAGCATTATAATGAATTCTGACAGAATGAAGAAAATAACATCATAGCGGATCTCACAGCCCCACCCTCACCTCCCCCTGCCAGATTCTTCTGGCTGTTTGAAAGCTTGCCACTTTATTTAATAACTGAATTAGTCAAATTCCAAATTGAGCTTAATGCAAGCAAAGGAATCTAACAAGGTCAAATGTAGACCAGATGGGATCAGTCTTGACATTTTTAAATCATTTAATCCATGTTAACTCCCCATTAATTTCAAAATTGTTTGCTTATTTTCTTTGTTATTTCATTTATCAAGGAAATGAACACCTAGATATCTCTATACACTCCAAGCTCAGAGCTTCCACTCCAGCTTCAGTGCAGCGTAAGGGTTGAACAAGAGTAACCCAAGTAACCATTGAGCATACCATGAGGTTATGCTCTACATTGATCCTTTTCAAAGCCTGCATTAGCAATGTTTCAGCAAAATCAAAAATATAAAAAGATTTTTTTGGTAATTCCCTTCAATATAGCACGTTAAGTAACGCTTGATAATTTTGCACATTCATTTTAATTTCCAATGCTCAGTACCATTCTTGCAGAAAACTGAGAAAGATGTTAGTACATTAACAATATACCTGTAAGTAGCATGTAAACTGCAGATATTCTCCTTTCATTATGATTTTGTTCAATTTCTATTATCATGATCAGAAATAATAAACTCACAAAAACTGTACTGTTTGTAGTTGGCCTTCAGTTGAATTCAGTTGCTGCGTAACTGTGGCAATAAAAAAAGCTATCACACCTGTTACATTCTGATAGAACTATGCCTGGATTGTCAATTACTTTAGTATTGCTTTGTTGTATGCTCTTGAAGGACAGTATTTCCATGCTGGTGTCCCTGATCCTGTAAAATACTTGCTGCTGTCTAGTTAAGTTCCTGGGTTCCTTACTACAGTAGACATTCCCAAAAGATGTGATGTGAAGCTCTTGCCATTTCAGCAGATAGCAGAGGAGACACTCATCTCTTCGATTAAGTAATGCCCAGCGTCTGCACATTTTAATACTACTGCAAGTTAGTATTGTGGTGTCAGGGCTTTAGGTCCCTGGATCGCCTTTGTGATGATGTCACAGAACTGTTTTTCACTGGGCATAAATAGCACAATGTGGGCGGAGTTAACACATGGAATATGAAACAGAATGTATATGAGGTGAACAAGGACACCTGACAAGGAGAAAAAAAGATGCAGAGAAGCATGTGGACTAGATTGACTAGCATTGGGTGGGGAGATTTCTGAAATAGTACTTCAATAATCTAACAGTAAGTTTAAATCCTGGACTATCTCTGACTATATATTGTAGTGTTTAGTCTCAATATAATAAAGAATACTGTAAAGAAACTTAAGCCTGAAGTCTGTTTTTGACCTTGCCTTCTTTTCAACCAGTCTGTTCAAGCCAATAGGAAAGAAAGTGTGAAATAAAGCCACACAACACAAGATGGTAGCAGTGACAAGATCCACTGACTAAAAAAACACAGCAGCAGTGAAGAACCACAAACGGACCTGAATTTGTTTTAGGGAAGAGAATTCAAAAATTCACTTTTTCAAAAGATCATCAGTACAGCTTGAAGGTGGTGGAAAAGCCACAAGAGGTGAACAGCTGCTGTGAAGGACACAGTTTTCAACAGAAACCTCCCGCAGAGAAACTACAAAAAACATTGGTAAGTCTGAACTAAAAAAAAAATTTACAACCAGTCATAGAGGAATAAACTTTTATTAACAAGTAGTGAGAAAAGCTCACCTTCAGCCACAGGATTAAAACTGACTCGTGCATCCAGGAAAAGAAGCCAATTACCAGACACACAAGGCAGATTCAATTCCTTCGGGGGAACAAAAAAAACTGTTTCCACCAAAAAGCAGGGCTGGGAAACAGTATTAAGATTTCTGACAGTGATTTAACCAATTTTAAAACTACTTGTATGATGATAAAGTTAGCAACTAACAAATTAAGAAAATTCTTCAGTGATAGGCTTAAAGTAAATGGATTGAGAAAAACAATCAAAAATAAAAGTCATTTATTGGAACTCAAAGTTTTGGAGACCCAACAGTAAAGTTAAATCACTATTATTTCAACAGTTTGAGTGAGAAATGCAAATTTTATTCTGCAACCAAGAAGTTTTATTGATTTTAATTATTTAAAAACAAGAAATCAGAGACAAAGAAAATGAAGCTGAATACAAGCACACAATCTCGAATTGGATGCGAAGGTTGGATGCAGAAAAAAATCAGCACAAAAGATATTATAGCAGCCAACTTTACGTTGTCGATATAAGCATTGAATCTTATTGATTGATGTCATTTTGAGAATGTTTCCAGCTACAGATTTTTTCAAACTCCTTCAGGCATCTTGGTAAAGTAATATTGTCATTCGTTGCTATGTAGACAAAACATTGGTGAAAGAAAAAACAAGCTTTACATTTAAAACAGCATTTAGAATAGTAGACATTCAACTGATTCCAGTTTCAGTACTACAATAACAAAATTTACAACAACAGAGTTGACAACAACTTTAGTCAATGAAAAGTACAACAAGGCAATAGAATAAGTATTAAAGAAAGTAATCAAAATCCTACGTGAACATCCAAGTTAAGAAAATATCCAAAACTTAAAATGCTTGTCAGCAATTAGCCAATGCAAAAAATAATCACCTGTACCTATCATTCCACCATAAAGTTCAAACTATCAAATATGGAAGGTACAATCCTAAGATCTGTAAATGTTCTGGATAGAAACCAAATCAAATGCAGAACAAGTTATCATGATTTTCTCCTGTATGGGAAGTAAATCGGATCATGCCTTAAACATCTGACAAATAAATTCGGTTTGACAATCTCCCTACCATTTTTGATCAATATTTCACTTCAAGAACAAATGGTGAGATCACGTTTCAATGGTAGACACCAACTTTCAGAAGAATGTGGAGATAGCTTCATTAATGATCTTTATGTACTATCTGAACCATGGAAATTTACAACAAGAGGCTAATTTGAGAAAGAATCATTGTTGACATCTTAGATAGATCTGTGTCTGAACTTGGAGGTGTTTTGAGAAGTTAATAGGTTTGACAAAGATTGTTGCTGTATCATTACCGGGAGAACATATGAGTTTGTGATTTGTGTATGCAAAGGCTGAAACAGGTAAGAATGCTGCAGTGTCTCTAACACAACAGGAGATGCAAAGAGAACAAGTTCTGAGTCATGCTTTCTGCCCTAATTAGAGCTAGATTCCTCAAGGCTTCTTCAGCATGACAGGAGACATGCCAGTCAATACACCCAATGTTAAAGCCTTCAATATCCATTGCAATAAAACTCATCTGCATGTTCACCTTCCTGGCAGTTAGCACGCGCATTTTAGCTATAGCCTTCTGATGCCCGGTGACTCACCACATGAACTGCTACAGTTCAAGAATGGCGAATATCATCTTATCAAGGGCAACTAGGGATGGTCAATAAATGCTGACCTGCATCAGTGATGCCCACATCCCATGAGAAAACAAACAAGCAAAAAGATCCAAATTCTATACTAGCCTCTAAGGTGCATGCAGTATCAATATCCGAACTGGTTACTGTGAGTGTCGGACCAAGAGGTAGTGCGTCTTCACCATCACTGAGTTGCTGCTGCTTTCTCTTCCTCCCGTCTAAAAGCAGAAAATCAGAAAGGGAGGGTTGGGGTGAGCGAATGTGTCATGCTGGAAAACAAGAGATTGCGGTCAAACCATCTGCCAATTGCTCATCATGCCAGGTAACAGGACATCATTGAACTAAGAGTTGAGAAGGTACACATGCCAGAACCGCACCGTCATCCTCGATGTCTCAGCAATGTGAAGTCTCTGCTGTAGCTGGACCCATGATCGAGACCGTTACTTCCTCAGCAGGGTTCAGGTTCCTTGTCCCCTCTCAGTTCTGCTTTCTGTTTTACACCACCTTGCCCTGTAACACAAGAGAGCAGAATATGAGGCCACTTTTAAGAATACTGCATTCAATTCTGGTCTCCCTGCTATAGGAAAGATGTAGTTAAACTTGAAAGGGTTCAGAAAAGATATACAAGGATGTTGCTAGGGTTGGAGGGTTTGAGCTATAGGGAGAGCCTGAATAGGCTGGGGCTATTTTCCTTGGAGTTTTGGAGGCTGAGGGGTGACCTTACAGAGGTTTACAAAATCACCAGGGGCATTGATAGGGTGAATAGCCAAGATCCTTTTCCCAGAGTAGGGGTGTCCAAAACTAGAGGGCATAGGTTTAAGGTGAGAGAGGAAAGATTTAAAAAGGACCTAAGGTCAACTTTTTCACGCAGAGGGTGATGCATGTATGGAACCAGCTGCCAGACGCGGTGGTGGTGGCCGGTACAATTACAACATTTAAAAGGCATCTGGATGGGGACATGAATATGAAGGGTTGAGAAGGATATGGGCCAAATGCTGGCAAATGGGACTAGATGAGTTCAGGATATCTCGTCAGCATGGAGGATTTGGACTGAAGGGTCTGTTTCCATGCTGTATATCTCTATGACTCTATGACTGTATAATGTCAATATGCAGCCGCTGTGCTTGGATTATGTGTCTGCCGCAGCTCAATGTCTAGAGGTATATGGGTGCAGCACGAGCTGATTGTAAGATTGTCATTATTGGAATGTGTATGAGTGTGAGGTGAAGTATCTGAACGTTACCTCCAAGTCTGCTGCTACATATGTGATGGGCGTGCAATGCACTGAGGAACGTGAGAGGTAGGTGAACTGGGGGAGGGTAGCAGAGGCCTTGTGACAATACATTCACTGATGTTAACTTTTACCTGAGATCATACAAGATTCTGTGTTACTGCTACCAGATCGTCAGGTCCAGATACTGGAACTTCACTGCCCCAGTCACTAGCTCCCAATCCTTTCAGGAGATGACGCCTAAGATCCCCTACACTACCATGGCACATCTCCTGCTTTGTACCTGCACCACTAAGGCTTCCAGTGTGGTATTTCTAAACTTAGAGGGCTTGCTCTGCATTCTGTTCCATTTTCTTTAATTACATAGGAAGTACTAGTGTTCAACAGTAGCTTCATTTTAAGATAAATAGACTGCCTTTAAGAACAGTCAAACAGCCCCATTCCATCCAGTACTATAATAATATCTCATAAGGTAGGCAGTCTGCATGGGGCCTATCTTCATCTCAACACGCAAGTCAGAAATTATGATGCCCATGTTGCAAAAGACAGCACAATCCAACTTCTCGTCGAAACTCTCCTTTTACCCAATATTTTGTCTTGTTTAACCACATCACAAACCAGGAGTGTTATGCTTTGCAATCCCTTTGCACATATATTTAATGGCTCAGTTTTTCCAGGAATGTTCTGTAGAACTGGAGAGAGGCCCACATATAGTGCTCATATTTTAAAAGGACTGTCAGACATGACTAATCCCAAACCCATTAACTTGATTTCAGTAAGAAAGAAATTGCTGGACCTGTCCATTAGAGTGATTTGTCACCTTGACAAGAAGGGGGCTCTTAGACAATCTCAAGAATGGATTCTGGAAAGGAGATTACATTTTTTTATATTAAGAGTTATCTAGGGCAGTGTGTTTGAGATGCCTTCTTCACAACTTTAAAATGTCTTCTTACAAGGTGCTAAACAGTAAGAGTTATCAATGATATCTGTTTAATGACTGCTAAAGCCTGCCCAAAAGGGGATTTAAAGCTGAAATAAAAGTCACATAATAACAGCATCCAGCCAGTGTGCTCAGGGTTCAATTGCTTTCTTCAAAAATCCACCTTTTTACAAAAGGGCACAAAAATTGCATATACTGGCATTTCCAGTTACAAACTTTGCAAGTTATAAATGTACAGCAAAGTTTGTTTTAACCGGCACCTTAATCAAACCGGCACTCTTGATAAACCGGCAAAACATACACATCAGAAACTGCAATCTGCCAGGAGGTCCAAGTGTTTATGTTGTAAATTGTAGTGACAAACCTGCAAGAGGAAGCTGGGAACACAAGCACGGCTAACGTCATTGACACCGCTGAGACAGTGGAGAAGGAAAACTCAACCGAGCAGCAGGGGAAGGCGGTACTGACTAACAGAATTCATGAGGCTGAGGACCAAGCCAACCACACAGGATCTAGGCCCGAAACGTCAGTCTCTCTGCTCCTATGATGCTGCTTGGCCTGCTGTGTTCATCCAGCTCTACACCTTGTTGTCTCACACAGCAACTGTTGTTCGCGGATTTTGTACATTGTCCTCCAGAGGACGAGGAAGTAATGGAGATGGCAGTTGCAGCTACACCAAGCAGCAGTTCCTGAGGGCATTCTCCATCCTGGGGGAGAGATGGCCATGCCACTGCATTAGGTTGGGTGCAGGTGGGGAAGAGTCACAACGCAGAGCACTCTGCTCATAACTGAATGAGTACAGTGCACGCAGGATATTGTTGGTGCTACACTCAGTTCGCACACAACCATTGGATGTGGTGGGGAGGGTGCGTCAGCTGAAACAACTGAATTCATTTCTAACCAGCTTGAGGTTTGCCTGGCTGAGTGCTCAGGCACTGAGGGGTCTCTGTCTCCCTATATTTTGTATGATTTATATTTATGTATAAGTAGAAACCTGAACACAATCAACGAAGAATCTGAGCAATAAATAAAAAAAGCTGACTATAGTGTTTGGATCTTTGCCCGGATCGGTGTTTACAGTTCAGTTCTGAGGAAGGGTCACCAGACCCGAAACATTAACTCTGCTTTTTTACTTCACAGATGCTGCCGGACCTGTTGAGCTTTTCCAGCAACTTCCGTTTTTGTACCTGATTTACAGCATCCGCAGTCCTTTTGGATTTTAATCAGGGTTTACTGTGGCTATGCGGACCTTTTGATTATCTGGAATATTTGAACAACTGGCCCATTTCTGCTCCGATAGGTGCCCGATAATAAGATGTTTGCTCTACATGGTGACAAAGAAAACAGTCATTATTAAGACAACTGTTTGCTAATTCTAGTTAGTTCCATCTTCCTCAGATTTTGCACATGAATTACAAATATAATCTTTAAATCGCGGAGAACAATCAGAGTTAATGTTTTGGGTCCGATGACCCTCCCTCAGAACTGATTATAGCTAGGAAAAGGTTGGTATATATGCTACAGGTGGGATGGAGGGAGGGAGAAGGAATGTCACCGGAGGAAGTGTCACCAGACCCGCAATGTTAACTCTGATTTTTCTTCACAGATACTGCCAGACCTGCTGAGCTTTTCCTGATTTACAGTGTCTGTGGTTCTTCTGGTTTTTATCTTAAATTTGTATAGATCTCTTAACACTATGTCTGCATGTTTGTGTTAGCTGTTCCTTCAGTATCTGGTTATTCTTTGGGTGATGTTCTTTCTCTCGGGAATGTAATTCCCGTAGCAAATATTCCAGCAAAGGTCAGTGAAAGCTGGACGAACAACACCTCATTTTCCACTTGGGAACCCAAAACAGAACCAGAAATTGTTGAAAAAACACAGCAGGTCTGGCAGCATCTGTGGAGAGAAAGCAGAGTTAATATTTCAGATCCAGTGACCCTTCTTCAGAACTGATTGTAGCTAGGAAAAGGTTGGTATATGTGCTAAAGGAGGGATGGACAGAGGGAAGAATAAACAATAAATGGAAATGGAACCCAGAGAGAGAAAAATATAGTTGGGCCGACAAAGGAATGGGTAAAGTCAGTCTAGGAGAATGAATAGCTGCTAATGGAAACTATTAGTTGCTGAAAATGGGTTGTTTGTTGGAGCAGCTTATATGATGACAAGGCCTAGAGTATGGGGACTGTGGGTAGGGATATGGGAGAAGGTCCTCAGGTCCTAAAATTGTTGAACTTGATGTTGAGTCTAGAAGTCTGCAGCATTCCCAAGCAGAAAATGAGATGTTGTTCTTCCAGCTTATACTGAGCTTCACTGGAGCGCTGCAGCAAGCCCGAGACAGAGATGTGGGCCAGGGAACATGGTGGAATGGTGAAATGGCAGGCAACTAGAAAGTCAGGGTTGTTTTTGTGGACAAAACACAGGTATTCTGCAAAGCAATGGCTGAGTCTGCACTTTGCCTTTCCAGTGTAGAGGAGACTTGCATGAGTGCACATTAACATCTTTTTTTCTCATCTCCTTGGGGACAATGACACTCTTTCCTTTCTATAAGATTTTGAGCTATAACTTAAGCTTTGTCTGCCCATTACCCTCTTGTCGCAATAAGTGTTGCCTTGATGTTTTCAGGTTATCTTTTCATTACTACTTCCTGCAACATTTAAAGATTTGCAGCTTAGCATACCAACTTGCAGCTTCTCATTGAATCTGAAGATTTCACACTCTGCCTTAGCATCATCACTTTCTTTATAGGGAGTACTGCTCTCAACAGCATCTTGGCAATGTACACCTATTTCCTTTGCTTGCATACCATATCCTGATGTTATATCTGAAAATGAATTAGCATTTTAGCAGATGCTTTGGAATTGATGGAAGTAAATTGAAGAAGATGCTTTGAAATGGCATGTGATCAAACTTCACTTCAACTTTAAATTTTCAAAACTAGCATTGATTAAAATGCTCACAAATAAGGACAATAAGCAGGCACTCCAACTGTTTCTGACCATAATGTTGTTCAGTTTGTATTATCGCCCTGGATAGAAACAAAGCTGGTTATCCTCATAGCATAAGTGCTACTCCCAGCAGGGTTTGCATCCAATGCAGATTCATGGAGGCAGCAGTGGAGGCCAATTTAGGCCCAGTATGAGACCCTGTGGTATCAGCAATGGGTACATAGCTGAGGTGGGCCCAAAGCAGACCGATAGAATTGGTGGCATCGGTGATGACTGCATTGGCATGGTCTATCAAGGACTATTAGTGCAAGGGCGTCAGTAGAGGTAAGATGGCACTGAAGAATGGTGACTTTCATCCCAGCAGCAGCAGCGCAGTGAAGGGGACTCATGCCTGGCCACTAGGCTCATGGTGGAGCACTTAACAAGAATGGCTGTCATATTGAACACTTTCTCTTTATTTCTTCATTTTCGGCCTTTATATTCTATGTTTTTATTTGCGTCTTATGCTGGCGCCAGAGAGTGGTGACAATATACAACACTTTTCACTGTATTCTATAACAAAATACAGGTGACAATAAATAAATAAAATCAAACCAAATCCAATCCAAGCCATGTCTTATTAGCATCACATTGCAAAGTTACTTCACCATTAGTGCTATAACACCTTGCCACTGGCTTAGTCATCACTAGTTGTTTGATTCTAATGAAAGATGCTTCTTGTTCTGTGTCACTGTATCACTTCACACCCTTAACAGTGATCTTGCGCAGAGATTCACACTGATAACATATTAGGCAAGAACTTTGTTAAATAGAATGAAAATCCAACAAATTGTTGCATTGTTTTTACATCTGTTGATCACTACATTTCTGTTGTAGTTCTCCCTTTGTCAGGATCCGGGCAAAGTTTTTATTGCTAGTACATGACTTATGTATTTGACTTCACGCATCTTCAATTGCATCTTTTTCTTGTTCAGTTTCCGATTCATCTGGCAAGCACTTTGCAGCAATCACATCAGATTGTGATTGTGATCAGTGATAGCTTCTTTTATTGTGTCTCCACATCCACAGACCATCTTCAATAGGTTGCACTTCCTGGAAGATCGCTGACTATCTTGTTCTGCCTGTGTTAATACTCTTCTGGAGCAGTGGAAATGCCAAGTAGCATGTACAACCATCTGTTTCTCTTGAGTGGCATCTAGGATATAGTTGGAAAACTGTTGTTTTCAGCCAGATCTATTTGCCAATAAACATTCTTCACATTGAGGATTGTAAAGAATTTTGCCTTGCCAGGTTGTGGCAAAATTTGTTCAATGTTAGGCATGGAGTACTGAGATCTCTTCAAAGCTTTATTGAGATCATTCAGATCTCTGCATACTCTCAGCTTTTCAGGTTATTCACTGTTACCATGCTTCTAAACCAGTCTTCAGGAGTTGTCATCTTCTCCAATACTCCCTTGTTTTCCAACTCTTCTTTTTTTATCTTTCAGACTGGTTTTGAGGGCAGCTGGAACTCTCTTCAACAGATGCTACGTTAATCTCAAACTCTTATCAACTTCAAGATGGTATTCACTAGAAAGGCCTAAACCTGTAAAGATAAACATTTTAATCTTTTAGGATCTGTACAGCAGTCATTTGCTTAATGGTGTGCCAAATGCTGCAAATATCATCTGACACATTAAGGGTTACTAATCCAAACTTTAGACTCACTCCAGCTAGACAACTGGACCTTTTTTAACATCAATTACCCGAAACTCCAGATATTCATTTTTCCATTAGATTGAGGGATATCGAGAGAATATGCAAGTGACCAAAAACTTTACAGATGGAATATAATGTAGGAAAGCTTGAGGTTATGCACTTTGACTGGAAGAATAGAGGAGCTGAATATTATTTAAATAGAAAAAGACTGTATAAAGAACACAGAGGGATTGCATGTTCCTGTGCATGAACCACAAAAATTGATCATGCAAGTTCAGCTAGGAATAGGGAAGGCAAATGGAATGTTAGCTTTTATTTCAAAGAGAATGGAGTATAATTATAGGAAGGTTTGGCTGAAACTATACAAAGTCAATCAGGCCACAAACAAACACCGAGAATACTGAAGAAATTTAGCAGGTGTGGCAGCATCTGTAGAGAGAAATTAATCAGACCATAGCTGGAATACTGTGAACAGTTTTGATGCTCTTATCTTAGAAAGATATACTAGCATCGGAGGCAGTCCAGAGAGATCTCACTCGGCTCATCCTGGCTATGGAGGGACTAATTTATGAGGAGAGATTGGATAGGTTAGGCCAGAAAAGATGACCTTGTTAGAACATACAAGTTTCTGAGGTGACTTGACAGATTAGACGTGGGAAGATTGTTTTCCCTGTAGAAGACTCTAGCACCAGATGGCAAAATCTTAGAATAAGGGTTCACCCATTTAAGACAGAGATGAGGAGGAGTTTCTTCTTTCAAAGGGTCATGAATCTGTGTAATTCTTTACCAGAAAAGGCTGTTGAGCTTGGGTCATTAAGCGTATTCAAGGCTGAGAAAGACAAATTTTAAATCAGTGAGGGAATCATAGAATCCCTACAATGTGGAAACAGGCCCTTTGGCCCAACAAGTCCACACTGACCCTTGGAGCATCTCACCCAGACCCATACCCTTGTAACCCACCTAATCTACACATCCCTGAACACTACAGGCAATTCAGCATGGCCAATCCACCTAACCTGCATATCTTTGGACTGTGGGAGGAAAACAGAGCACCCGCAGAAAACACTTGCAGACACGGGGAGAATGTGCAAACTCCACACAGTCTCCCGAGGGTGGAATCGAACCCGGGTCCCTGGTGCTGTGAGGCAATAGTGCTAACCACTGAGCCACAGTGCCACCCAAAAAAAATGGGAAAGTGGATTTGAAGTTTATCTGATCAACCATGATCTCATTCAATTGGTTGAATGGCCCTACTTCTGCTCTTACATCCTACCAAGATAGCCTTGAAGAGGATAGGTTTGTACTCTAGTAAAGTTAAGATTTCTGGAGTTTTGATTAAGGTCCTTAAAATACAGCAAGATTATATTCGCTTAACATGGATTTGTTTTACTAAGATGAACCTGAGGACATAAAGGTCAGTTACATAATCTTAGAACTTGGTTGAATGTCAAGAAATGTTTCTTTCTGTTGAAATATAGAACAAGTTGCAGCTTGTGCACTGGGTAAACAATATGTTTTCAACTGTAAATAAAACAATGAACTTGGATGCTGGACATCTGAAATGTATCTGTTTAAATCCTCCTTCCTCACTAGTTCAGGCCCCGGGCATACCTTTCAGGTGAAGCAGCGATTTATCTGCACCTCACTCAATCTAGGCTACTGTATTCACTGCTCACAACACAGTCTCCTCTACACTGGGGACAATAAACACAGATTGGGTGATAGCGTTGTAAAACACATACCTTCTGTAAAAATGAACCTGACCTTCCAGTCGCCTGCCACTTCAACACACCATCATTTCCCTAAGGTAACACTTGTGTCTCCAGCCTGCTGCAGTGCTTCAGCAAAACTCAGCATATGGTGGAAGAATAGCATCTCAACTTCCACTTGGGGATCTTATAGACTTCAGGACTCAATATCAAGTTCAATAATTTTAGGGCCTGAACTCTATGTCTTTTACCCAAAGTCCTGTCATGACTTAGGTCGTTTTCAGATCTGCCAACCCCTTTCCACACGCTCAAAATCCCCAATATCACCTATCTAGCTTTTCTTCTTCCCTGGATCACAATCCCTTTGTTTGCCAAACTTTTTTCCTCTCTCTCTCTTTCTCACTCTCTCTGGGCTTTGACTCCACCTATTTGCTAACTCCTTTCTCTCCCTGCCCCTGTCATCAACATAAATGCCACTTTTTCCTCACTGATATCAGTTCTGAAGAAGTGTCACTGGACTCGAAACGTTAACTCTGTCTTCTCTCCACAAATGCGGCCAAACCTGCTGAGTTTCTCCAGCAAACTCTGATTTATGTTCTCAACTGTGTCTGACATAACATGTGTAGAAGATAGGTGGGACATTGGAAGATTGGAAAGTCCTTATGGTTGAAGAGGAAATTCCAAAATTGACTGAGTGGTTCTTCAATTTCTTTTTGCTTTACCAAGAGAACTGCATGATTGGCTGGAAAGTTACATCTTAATTTGATGAGAAGAAAACAGTTGATCTACCACACTCAGTGCCATACATTAGATTTGCGATGAGCCCTTTAATTATATTGCCTGAATAGAAACAACCTTGAAGTAAGAGTTACTAATGAAAATAAAATATGTTTAATTTAAGGATTCTATTAATTTTTAAAAACATAACCGATCCTAATACCTAATTTTTAGCATTTGCACTTATTTTGTTAAAGTATATTTGAAGTTAATCAAAGCTTCTCATGTTGCGAGATTCAGAGAGATATTTTGATTGATAAAATATCCAATTCTCCAATACTTATTATCAAGAATTTTCAGAATATTACTTTGCAAGTAAATTCATTGAAAATTGAACACTGCACAAGCAACGAAAATACAAGTGCATATCTCAAATTCTAAGTAAGTGCATGAGAACCACAGCAAAAGTATTAAAAGACTAAAAGTCAAATATCAATCAATATTATTGGAAAAGGAAGCATCAATTGAAATTTGAGTAATGTCAACATAATATGCATCAATTTGTTTCATAACACAGAAGTAATAATGTAGAAAATAATAAAGCAATATTTCTTTAAGTTCTATCATTCTATAACAGTCAGTGAAATAAAAAATCCCTATCACTGCAATGTAAGTCACATGGCAAAATAGCACTGCAGTGTGAGTCACATGATTGACTCACTGGTGCTTGCCATTAGGGAACTAGCTGCCGCCTTTGCATCTAAATCAAATTTTGAAAAACACATCTCCAAATAGTGATACCTCTTAGGGCTCAGTTGATATTGATAATCTACTATTGAATTTTGAAGGTTCTGAATTCCTTAATACTTCACTAACCCAGCAATATACCTTTAGATATGCATCATCTGGAATGTATTAAGTCTCATATTAACTGTTATACTAAAGCATTTGTGCATAAAATTAAATGTTAACAATATCCAATCAATGCATCTCCACTTTCAGAAAGACAGCAATTTAATGGGATCTTTATTTCTGATTTTTCTCAGAATTAAATTAGCTGTCTAAAAACCTTGTGTTAGAACTCAGTCTGATGTCCATGCATTAGATGGAAAAATTATACTAGGCGTCTTAATAAATACTGAACATATCCAAAAAAGGCTCCTTGGATACATGCTATTGTATTAGTCCTACATATAGAGGGTGTAGCATTGATGATCTAACCATTGAATATTGAAGTCTCTTAAAAAACAGAATTTTCTTAGCATTTACCACGTAGCATGAGATTTTGTCTAACAGCCGTTATAGCAGCACGTAATTTTCCAAACTTCTAACACATGAAAACAAAAGGAAGAATTACAGGAAGCAGAAAGTCACGATGCCCATTGAGTTGGCATTAATAATTTATCTGACACCAAATTAGGGGAGACGATGGCCTAGAAGTATTTTCACTGGACAGTTAATCAAGAAACTCAGCTAATGTTCTGGGTGCCCAGATTCGAATGCAGCCAAGGCAGATGGTGGAATTTGAACTCAATAAAACAAAACCGGAATGAAGAATCTACTGATGACCATGAAACTATTTTCGATTGTCATAAAAACATAATTGGTTCACGAATGCCCTTCAGGGAAGGAAATCTGGCACCCTCATCTGATCTGGCCTGCATGTGATTCCAGATCCACAGAAATGTGGTTGACTCTCAATTGCCCTCTGAAATGGCCCAGCAAACCACTCAGTTGTATCAATCTCTACAAAATCTCAAAGAAATGGAACAGATCACCTGGCATAAGATCTAGGCACTGGAAAAGACAATGACAGAAACAACCCTGTCGACCATGCAAAATCCTCCTTACTAACACCTGGGGACTAGTGCCAAAATTGGGAGAGCTGCCTCACAGACTAGTCAAGCAATAGCCTGACATAGTCATGCTCATAGAATGATATCTTACAAACAATGTCCCACATACTCCAATCACCATCCCTGGATATGTCCCATCCCCTTGGCAGTACAGGACCAGCAGAGGTGGTAGTGGCACAGTAGGAGTTTTCAATATTGACTCCAGACCTCATAAAGTCTCATGGCTTCAGCTTAAACATGGATGAGGAAACGTCCTTCTGATTACCATGCACTATCCTCCCTCAGCTGTTGAATCAGTGCTCCTCCATGTTGAACAACACTTGGAGGAAGTGCTGAGGATGGCAAGGGCACAAAATATACTTTGGGTGAGGGATTTCAATGGCCACTACTAACAGTGGCTTGGCAGCAGTACTATTGATTGAGCTGGTTGGGTCCTAAAGGGCATGGCTTTTAGACTGGGGCTGCAGCATGTGGTGAGGGAACCAACAAGAGGGAACTCATCCTTACCAATCTGCCAGCAGCAGATGTATCTGTCCAAGACAGTATTGGTAAGCGTGACCACCACACAGTTCTTGTGGAGGTGAAATCCCACCTTCACATTGAGAATAACCTCCATCATGTTGTGTGGCACGATCACTGTGCTAAATGGAACAGACTTCGATCAAGCAATTCAAGTCTGGGCATCCATGAGGCGCTGTGGGCCATCAACACAAGCAGAATTGTACTCCAGCACAATCTGTAACCTCATGGTCCAGCATATCCCCCACTCAACCATTTCCATCAAGTTAAGGGATCATCCCTAGTTCAATGGAGAATGCAGGAGGGCATGCCAGGCATACCTGAAAATGAAGTGTCAACCTGGTGAAGCCACCAAACAGGGCCACTTGCACGCCAAATAGCAAAAGCAGCAAGTGATAGACACAGCAAAGCGACCTCACAACCAATGGATCAGATCTAAGCTCCGCAATCCTGGCTCCACAAATATCCCCAACCTCAATGATGGAAGAGCCCAGCACATCAGTTCAAAAGGTAAGGCTGAAGCATTCACAGCAATCTTCAGCCAGAAGCGCCAAGTGGATGATCCATCTCGGCCTCCTCCTGTGGTCCACATTACTGGGACCAGTCTTCAGCCAATTTGATTCACTCCATGTGATATCAAGAAATGGTTGGAGATACTGGATACAGTGAAAGCATTCTGGCAATAGTACTGAAAGCTTGTGCTCCAGAACTTCCTGCTCCCTTGCCAAGCTCTTCCTGTACAATTGCAACATTGGCATCTACCTGACAATGTGGAAAATTGCCCAGTTATGTCCTGTACATAAAAAGCGGGACAAGTCCAACCCGACCAATTACTGCCCCATCCAAGGTGTTATCAACAGTGATATTAAGCAGCACTTATTTAGCAATAACATGCTCCCTGACACTCTGTTGGGTACTGCCAGGGCCACTCAGCTCCTGACCTCATTACAGTCTTGTTCCAAAGAGCTGAATTCCAGAGGTGAGTGAGAGTTACAGCCCTTGACATCAAGGCTGCATTTGACCGAGTGTGGCATCAAGGAGCCCTAGCAAAACTGGAATCAATGGGTATCAGGGACAAACTCTCCTATGTTTAGAGTCATACCTGGGACATAGAAAGATGGTTGTTGTTGTTGGAGGTCAGTCATTTCAGCTCCAGGATATCTCTGCAGGAGTTCTTCAAGGTAATGTCCTAGGTGCAACCATCTTCAGCTACTTCATCAATGACCTTCCCTCCATCATAAGGTCAGAAGTGGGGATTGTTGCCAATGATTGCACAATGTTTAGTACCATTCATGACTCCTCAGATACTGAAGCAATTCATGCTTAAGTGCAACAAAATCTGGACAACGTCTAGAATTGGGCTGACAAGTGGTAAGTAACATTCATGCCATACAAATGCCAGGCTATGACCATCACCAATAAGAGACAATCAAACCATTGCCCCTTGGTATTCAATGGTATTACCATCATAATATTCCCCACTATCAATACCATAGGGGTTACCATTGACCAGAAACTCAACTGGGACTCGTTACATAAACACAGTGGCTACAAGAGCAGATCAGAGGCTAGAAATACTGAGAGAAGTAACTTACCTCCTGACTCCCCAAAGTCTTTCCCCCATATACAAGGCACAAGTCAGGAGTGTGATAGAATACTCTCCACTTGCTGGGATAGGTGCAGCTCCAACAACACTCAAGTATCCTGACACCATTCAGGACAAAGTAGCCTGCTTGATTGGCATTAATTCACAGGCATCCACTCTCTCCACTACCAATGCTCAGTAACAGCAGTGAGTTTTATCTACAAGACACACTGCAGAAATTCAGCAAAGATCCTTAGAGAGCAACTTCCAATACCATGGCCACTTCCATTCTAGAAGGACAAAAGCAGTAGATTGGTGGGAACACCACCAACCAACTTCAAGATCCACTCCAAGCCACGCATCATCCTGATTTGGAAATATATCACTGTTCCTTCACTGTCGCTGGGTAAAATCTTGGAACTCCCTCCCCAATGGCATTGTGGGTCAACCCACAGCAGGTGGACTGCAGTGATACAAGAATGCAGCTCACCACCACCTTCTCAAGGGCAGCTAGGATGGGCAAGAAATGCTGGCCAGCCAGCAATGACCAAATCCCACAAATGAATTTTTTAAACAATCCTATTATCATTATGTTGTTTTTGAAAATAAGGAGTACTTGTTCTTAGAAAGAATGGTAAACTAATCCTCAGATGAAGGCTGGCAAAGGGATAATGATCATCAGACATCATAAGTAGCTGTTCTATGGTCATTGGTCCAGATCTGTTAAACAGGTGATTGACATAGCATTGAAGGCCAGCTCCCAAAATAAAGTCTATGAACAGGGACAGGATGGGAGAAAGCTGCAAGAAGATTCAGGGAGACAAGCCACGTCATCTCCTTGGGGGAAGACCAGGAGTTCCCCGACATCAGTCTGAGGGAAGAACAATGACAGTTGGTATGAGACAACCAAAGATTACAAGAGGCCACCATCACATGGGACCACTGGAAATTGTGAGAATGCTGCATCTACTCCTCTATTCTACAGAACAGCTCTGGGATCGGTAAAGCATTATCATTTGTCATGAGTCGTACATTTCATTTCTTTGCCTCATTAACTAGTGTACCACATCTAAACTGCTACTTCTGAGTAAACTAACAGAACATAGCGATAAATCATTAACTGCCAAAATAGGCAACTGCGACAATTACTGTAGCACTGTGACAATTACTGAGGCCTGTATCCTTTGGTGGACACAATATCAGAAACAAAATGCTGCCAAGATGCAAAAACAGATTTTCCAGTTTTCTTTCAGTCTCTGGCCACATCCAGTGGCACAGGAAAGGGAATGGGGTCGTGAACCCGAAATGCACCAATACAGAAGCCAGTGGCGCTCTTGTAAAGGACTGACTTCTGAATGTTTGCTATTTCCATGGAGCCAGTCATGATTTGAACACTCTTAAATCATGCCTTCAAGATGGAGGCATGAACACCATGGGAGTCCAGCCAGAAGTCAAAAGAGCTTGTGCAACTTAAATGCAGTGCCTTAAAATCATCAGGCGTTTGCCTGGAAAATTTCAGTCACAGTTTCACAAAAGAATGTTGAAGTCCTTGCCATCTCAAGGGTTGCATGCTTAATTGCGAACAACAGGTATCAGGGCATTCTGCCAGGCACCCTCTATAGAAACTATAGACATGAAGGATGTGGGTGGAAATGAACCCAGCTCCCTTACCCATCGAGGCAGGATGCAACATCCAATAATTCAGAAGATGCCTCAGACAGCAGGAGGGCACATGTGGGGAGCCATTATCAAGAAGTAAGTGCAGAGAGTTACCCGGAGCCCAAGGCATACTGCAACAGGCACAGCGACCTCAAAAGCACCACACGCCAATGCAGAAGGAGACTGCAACTCTCTGGGAAGGTGGTGATAGAAATCTGTACCCTCATGGATAGCAAACTCTCACTTCTCCCCATGCATGGATTGATCCTGTCAGTAGCAGTGAAAGTGATTCTTTACATCGGCATCCTTCCAGGGCTCATTTATGAACTTCCATTGTGTACCAGTGCATTACATCAATGACAGATGCCCTCTTCACCAAGGCTGACTGTAGTGATTGAGACAGTGATGAGGCCTGTCAAGCATGGAGGGCAATAGGGTTCACTGTTATCTCCAACTGCCCCCAACTGTGGGACAATATTGACTGTGGATATTAGGGTACCAGCTCATAGAATCATTAACAGGAAGACATACCACTCACTCAATGTGCAGCTGGTGTGCAATCAGAGGAAAGCCTTACTTCAAGCTTTCCTGGCAGCTCGTTCAGTCAAACAGTTCTCCGCTCTTTCATCTAATTCCCTGGGTAGACAGATGAGTTCTTGGTTGCAAGAACTACCCATTGGGGGAATGATTCCTCACACTGCTACAACACCCTCAAACAGAGCCCCAACAGTGGTACAGTGACAGCACCAACTAACCAGAAACCTCAATGAACCTCAAGATGTGTTTTTGTTGCCCGGATTGCAATTGTGCTCCACTACATTCCTCACTGCCAGCCTGCCTGTCATTGTGGTTGTGGGCTGCGTACTGCGCAACATTATACAGGAAAGAGGAGTAACTGCCAGAAGGAAGGCCCCATATCATCTGATAATGATGAGAAAGAAAATTGGATGGTGGATATCAAAGACCAGGGGACTCTTATGAAATGATTTTATTTGCACAGAGTGCCCTAAATAAGGATGGAGTTGGCCAAGCCTGGAGACTCAGAACGAACTCTCTGCAGGACAGTTTCTGTGAGGAATGCAATAATATAACTAAGGTTTAGCTGAAGGAACCTGATGACTGAATAATAATAGACTGGATGCTTGGCAGTGCACCAATAATGAGCTTTCACCAGGAGAGCAACCACGCTTTCAGTCTTCACAAACTATCAGTTGCAGACAGATAGACTACTTGCTGCAATCTCCTCTGGCACCAGTCAGAAGCTGACGATATCTGTGCATTGTAACTACTGTTTGACATAGAGATGTAAACAGCATGTTAACCATTGGAAATAACCGTGAGTTTATTTACTTCATCACTGATACTAACTACGTGTACTGAACAGAAACAACACATCATAGTGACCCAGTTAGTCCTGTTTGCGGCTGCATGACCTGTATCTCAGTAGGGGCAGCGGCATCACTGGCACAGGCACCACAACCACTTCCTCTACCAGAGGACTCAGGAAAGTTGAGAATGCTGAGGGTGTCACAAGTTGCAGTGACCTTCATCCTTCTCTTGAATATCTCAGTCTCATTTATCAATTCAAATTTATCAATTTCACTTCCAATTTCCACTTTGCTCTCACCTTCACCTGGTCCATCTCTGACTCCTCCCTTCCTTTCTTCGACATACAGTCATAGAGTTATAGAGTTATACAATACAGAAACAGACCCTTAGGTCTAACTTAGGTCCATGCCAACCAGACATCCCAATCTGACATATTCCCATTTGCATTAGGCCCATATTCCTCTAAGCCCTTCCTTTTAATGTACTTATTCAAATGCCTTTTAAATGTTGTAATTTTACCTGCCTCCACCATCTCATCTGGCAGTTCATTCCAAACACACACTACCCTCTGCATGAAAAGGTTACCCCTCAGGTCCTTCTTAAATCTTTCTCCTCTCACCTTAAACATATGCCCTCTAGTTTTGGACTCCTCCACTCTAGGAAAAAAACTTTGGCTCTTCATCCTATCCATGTCCCTCATGATTTTAAAAACCTCTATAAGATCACCTCTCAGCCTCAGTGTGGAACTGAAGGAACACAGAAGGCCAGGCAGCATCAGAGGAGCAGGAAAGTCGACATTTTAGGTCAGAACCCTTCTTCAGAAAAAGGGTTTTCTGAAGGCTTTTCTGAAGAAGGGTCCCGACCTGAAATGTCAACTTTCCTGCTCCCAATGATGCTGCCTGCCTGGCCTGTTGTGTTCCTCCAGCTCCACACTGCGTTATCTCTAACTCCAGCATCTGCAGTTCTTACTATCTCTCAGCCTCAGATGCTCCATGGAAAATAACCCCAGTCAATCCAGCTTCTCCCTATAATTCAAACCCCACAGTCCCGGCAACATTCTTATAAATCTTTTCTGCATCCTCTCAAGTTTATTAATTGTTTCCATTTTTGGAGATAGCGTACCCACTGATACCCATTGCAAACCCACCATCTACCTGGACTATAAATCCTCACATCCCATTCTCCCAGTTTTTCCATCTCCATTGCATCCGTTCTGACAATTCCAACTTTTGCAGCGAAGCCTCAGACCGAGGATTGTCCACCACAGTGCCCTCAACCATATTCGACCTATCTCCCACACTTCTGCCTTCACCTCTTTCCTTCCCTCCCACAAGACCGATAAGGTCCTCTGGTCCTCATTTACCACCCTACCAGCCTCTGCAGCCAAAGAATCGCAAGCTGCATTTCCATCATCTCCAACAGGATGCCACAATCAGATACATATCCAACTCCCCTCCCTAGCAGCATTCTGCAGGGACTGTTCCTTCCAGAAGACCCTGTCCACTCCTCCATTCCCAACATCTCACACTCCCACAGTACCCTCCCATGCAATTGCAGAAGGTGTAAAGCCTCCCCGTTTACCTCCTCCCTCCTCGCCATCCACGGCGCCAGACACATCTTCTAGGTGAAGCAACGGTTTACCCTGTCCTCCATTCAATCTGGTCTAGTGTGCTCGCTGCTCACAATGTGGTCTCCTACACTGGGGGAGACACAACACAGACTGGATGACCACTTTACAGAACATCTACATTCTGCCCACAAAAAAAGATGCTGAGCTTCCCATTGCTTGTCACTTCAACACGCTACCCTGTTCCCTGGCCAACGTCTCTATCTCAGGCTTGCTGCAGTGCTCCAGCAAATCTCTGCGCAAGCTTGAAGAACAACATTCATTTTCTGCTTGGTGACCCTACAGCCTGATTCTGTCTTCCATTTTTTTTTACCCAGCCCTACCCCATGTCCTGTTATGACATGGGTTGCTTTCAGTACACCCTACCCATTCTCTCCTACTGTCAGGTCTCATTATCACTTAGCCTACTATCCATAATCTCCTTGCTGACCTACCACTTCCATATCTCTCTCTCTCTCTCCCCTTCTCTGGGCCCCATCTCCACCTATTCACTCATCTCTTTGTCCACTCCACTCCCCCAACTTTGTCTTCAGCATAAATATCGCATTTTCCTAGCTGCTAAAAGTACTGTTGAAGAGTCACTGGACTCAAAACATTAACTCTGCTTTGTCCACACAGATGCTGCCAGACCTGCTGAGTTTCGCTAGCTGTTTTGGTACTGTCAGCCTTAGGTTAGGTTTCCCACTGGCTTCAGGGTTCTGCAGCGAAGGGTCACCTCACATCCTTGCCTGCCATTGTTGGACCATCTGCAAAGTGTCTTGTTCAGGATCCTCAGCTCCACACATACTCCCCTTTAAACAGTGCTCAGGCTCTCACATAACTGCTCCAAGCTATGGAGTGTGCCATTCACCTTGTGTGGCACATCACACTGCCCTTGGAGCACTGCAGTCCTGTTGTTTGTGGTTCTCCATGACATGCAGCACTCCTTTATGATTTGGAAGCCCTATGATCACTGTCATGGTCCTCCGAATCTCTGTTAACGCAGTGTTGTGTGCTGAAATACTTAACAGTCTGGCTGTTTGAGATAGCATGACCTTACTGAGTTGAAAGCTTGAATATTTAATTCCACAGGTATTTTCAAATGTTTGTTAACAGTGGTTCAATAAGGCAGTATGGCAATTATCTCAATAAGGCTATAAGTAACATTGTGTGACAGGTAGGCTTATGCTTTGTATCACTAAAGACTATCATCACTTATAAGTCAGAATTAAATTAATTAGTTCATTTTGTTGCTGTTTCTTAATTATATTAGATGACAGTAACAAATTTAGTTGCTCCATGGCATGTTTTAGACAACATGTGGGAAAATGTGAGAATTTGAACTACACAATGCATTGTGATATCAAAGAGACCTGTACAAACGTTCCACTTGGAACTTTTTAAAAGAGTGCAGCAGTGTGTAACTTTTGTTTTATTCTTTCATAAGATGCTCAATATTTATAGCCTATCCCTATTTGTCCTGGATGAGGTGGTAGTGAAGTACTTTCTTGAACCGCTGCAGTCTTGACCTTCCTCTGTACTGTCAGGAAGGGAATTCCATTGTTGTGGTGACAATGAAGAGAGAGTGATATAGCTTCCAATCAGAGCAGTGTGTGGCTTTGGAGGAAAACTTGCGGTTGGTGGTGTGCTCAAGTATCTCCAGTCCTTGTCTTTCTAGAGGGGAGAGGTTGCAGGTTTGGAAGGTTCTGTAGAAAGAGACATCTTGTAAATGGTACCCACTGCTGCCACTGTGCCTTATGGCGGAAGGAGTAAATGTTTATACATGGGGTGCCAATCAAATGGGCTGTTATGCCCTGGATGGAGTCAAGCTTCTTGATTGTTTTTGGAGCTACACTCATTCAGGCAAGATGGTAGACTCACATTGGGGAGACAAGAGGTAAGTTACGCACCGCAGAGTACCTAGCATCTGATCTGCTCTTGTGGCCACCAACATTTATCTGTTGGTCCACTTCAGCCTCTGGTCCATGACAACAAAGGATGATGATAGTGGGAGATTCAACGATGGTAACTCTATTGAATGTCTACGGGGAGATGGTTAGATTCTCTTTTGTTTGTATAATCGTCAGAGAATATTCTGATTCACTTATCCACTTCTGACCTTGTGATAGGAGGAAGGTTATTGATGAAGTGGCTGAAAATGGTTGGGCCTAGGACACTCCCTGAGGAACCCCTGCAGAGATGTTCTATGAATGAGATGATTGACCTTCAGCCATCTTCGTTTCTACTGGACATGACTCCAACCAGTGGAGAGTTTTTCTAAATGCTAACTTGATATCAAGGGCAGATACTCATAACTCACCTCTTTCAATCAACTCTTTTGTCCATGTTTGGACCAACGTTACCAATGATATCAGGAGCTGAATGACTCTGACAGAACTCAAACTGAGCATCAGTGAGCATCAGGTTATCTCTGATCGTGTACTACTTGATAGTAATAGCAGCAACCCCTTCCATCACTTTGCTGATGTCCAACAATAGACTTATAGAATGGTCATAGGTCAGGTGATATTTGTTTTGGTTTTGTAGACAGGATATAACTGGGCATCTTTCCACATTGCTGGGTAGATGCCAATGCAGTACCTATCTGTACTGGAACAGCTTGGGTAGTGGCTTTGCATGTTCTGAAAAACAAGTCTTCAGCACTACTATCATAATGTTGTCAGGGTCTTTGCAACATCAACTGACTTCGGCTGTTGGCTGAAGATAGTCAGCAGTGATTTTGGGGACCTCTGGAGGAGGTTGAGAGGGATGATCCACTCAGTACTTCAGGCTGAAGACAACTGCAAATGCTTCACAGTCTTGTCTTTCAGACTGATGTGCTGGCCTCCCTCTTTGTTAAAGATGAGGTCGCTTGTGGAGTCTTCTCCTCCTTTTATTTATTCTTCCAAGGCCATTCATGACTGGATGTGGCAGGACTCCAGAGCTTTGATCTGATCCATTTGGTTGTTAGATTGCTTAGCTCTATCTGTCACATGCTCTTCCCACTGCTTCGCATGCAAGCAATCCTGTGCTGTAGCTTCATCAGGTGGACACCTCGTTATTTGGCATGGCCTGGTACTACTTCCAGCATGCCCTCCTAAGTACAAACGATACAATGTTATTTTTCGTTTATACGGAAGCAGAATACACTAATTTAAGCAAGTCATTGTATAACAAGAAATCGGTATAATCAACTCTATGGTAACATTAAATTGTACAAGGGTATATTTGACGGTGGTTCTTTAAACTAGAATATTAAATTGAGCAACTTTGGAAGATTAATTTTCAGCATGATGGTACCCCTTGAAGTAAGTGTCAAATAAATTGCTAATCTTAAATTCTTAAGTAATAAAGTTAATTTGAATATATTCCTTCCTGTATAAATAAGTGATAGTTTTCTCCAAAATCCTGTATATAATTACTTTTTTTTATATTAATCAGACAATTAGAGATTTTATATTTTTCACAGTAATCTTGATGAGCAAGGTCAGGAGCCCTTCTTTAGATAATCCACATTTTTAAGATTACAAATTATATAAGCTCAATTGACATTTTTATTGCCCGACTGTAATGGATTACTCACTTCAGTATTCCACACATCTGTACACACTCGTACCATCATAGAGCTCCATCTAGTGGAAGCATAGATTGATTACCTGTCTTTTCAGAGCTCATTAGTAAGTATAGCCTCAAATTCCTCTTCTCAGGAACTGGTTAAGTGTATGCTTTCTCCTGAATTTTTCTGAAATTTGATAAGTTCATAACAATGATGAAAATATGTGTAGTTATTAAAGCACCTACGTAGTTACAGCAAAAAACATGTATGTTTAAAAGTTTGCTAATCCAACTGCAAAGTGAACAATTTAAGGTGTGAATGACTGATTAGCAAATGAGTAAAGCAAACTTAATAACAAAGCCCTGAAAGTGCTGTCAAAATTGATAATTAAGAAATGTGATAACATTTTTGATGGAGAATATTTACAGTTACCCATAGAGGATGTGAAGTATTTGCGTGTCATGACAGACATTGTTGTTTGCAGTGAATTTGCTGAAGGCCTAAGAGAGTGACAAAGAAACACAAATAGATGATATATGAATATTACTGTGGCGTAGCATCTCAGGGTATATAAGCTCCATAACTGTGGAACTCTGCTCTTAGCATGGAGATTTCCCTATACGAGAGTACAGATTGAAAATAACGATAAAGTTAATGCATTCAAATTATTATACACTTGATCGTGCAGCTATTTATCTTACTGGCCATAAACCTGAGAGCAGCATGAATCAGGCACACTGATTTCCATACCTGATTTTCTGATCTTCCTTTGGTTTGACGGAGTTTCACATTTAACCCCAGCCTTTCCAGCAAAACAACTCAATTCAGGGTAATAAATTTTCCCCTCTCCTTATTACTGAAGGATGTTAATTTTTTTAAGGTATATCATATTGTTGTGAATTTTTGGACCAAAAACTTTAGTTAAAAAGCAATTTTAATACGTACCTGTACATATATTTAGTGACTGTTCTAAAACCACATGAAATAGCCCAAC
This sequence comes from Rhincodon typus, assembly GCF_021869965.1. Lineage (NCBI taxonomy): Eukaryota > Metazoa > Chordata > Chondrichthyes > Orectolobiformes > Rhincodontidae > Rhincodon > Rhincodon typus. The sequence goes on from NC_063335.1 coordinate 84,517,221, forward strand.
AATGGTTACTGCTGTAATTATGTTATTGGACTTAAAAGTAACCTTTGAGAAATCATTGTTATGAATTTATCAAATTTCAGAAAAATTCAGGAGAAAGCATACACTTAACCAGTTCCTGAGAAGAGGAATTTGAGGCTATACTTACTAATGTCAGAGAGTAATCAACACTTCATATACTTTCTGATGGGTCTGGAATGCTAACTATTGTGTTACAACCTACTATAGAGATGACTGTCTCCAACTAAAAAAATTTGCAAATTATACCCGTCCTTCAAAAAGATGTATTAATTACCTTCCACTGACCTCTGGAATGGGCCATAGGCTATTGGCTATCTGTAGTGGAAGCCATTGACTAGATCGTAACTGCTTCTTCCCCTCAGAAAGGCTTGGTCACATGACCCTTATGGTAGCGACTATAAATTGTCTTTTCAATCACACAATTTTTAAATATCAGTTTATGGGTCAGTGTTGCTCCATATGACATCCATTGACAATATCAACACCCTTAGCTTTAGCCCAGAAAGTAAAAAGCCTGTCATTTGTAAAACTGCATACATTTTGTATTTGTGTACCCTTTCCTTCATCAAAACAGTAAGGGAGGAGTTACATTTCAACCAAAACTTCCCAGAAGACCTTTCAAGGGATTTTTAATATTAAGAAACTTCCTACAACACCTCTGCTGTTGGCTAAAGGAAATCAATTCATTCACACAAAGGAATTCCCATTTTCTAACACAAGTTTTGGAATTTTGGACTCCATCCTAAAAATAAGCACATTGGTAAACTGGAATCCCTCAGTTGTTTTGGACTTCAGTTGTTACGATATGAATGATCTCATTATCCTTTCCAATTCTATCTCTCTATGTATCTTTGTAAGGATACATGAGTTGCAATGCATTCCTCCATGTCTGAAGGTGTGAGAAGTCATCGATCCTGATAACTAAAACCCAAAGTCTGAAAAGTCTTGTTGGGGAATAAGCGTACTGGCAAACAAGAAAGGACAAGCACAAAACTCAGAGGGCAAACTAACGAGGTTTATTGGACAACAAAATCTTGTAATATCACGCAAGCTCCTCTACAGCTTTAAGAATTCCTCTTTAATTTCCTAGTCTATCTTAACAGCTGAAGTTCCTACCCCACCTTAACTGCACACTCTGTACTTGCTGCTGCCATCTCATTGACTCTCTCTCTCTCTGTCTCTCTCTCTCTCTCTGTCTCTCTCTCTCCGCCCCCCCATCCCTCCAGCTATTTCTTGGAAAAACAATTTGGCCACTTCTTACTTCTTAGTTGTAACTGTCCTTTCACCTCTCCGAATCAACCTCTAACTTATACTTGGCAAGAGCATCTTTCAACAGTATCCTCCTGTTAAGTTCTATCCACTGCCGGTTAAAAAAAGTCTTGGGAATGTGCCCTCTTTTACACCCCTGTCAATGGCAGCTTCTCCAGATTATTTCCGATTCTGAATACCTATTTCAACAGAATTTAGAACTCCTTGTTATCATTTATGAGTCTTGACCAACGGAGAAGGTGTTCCTGGTCAATAATTCAACACCAGAACCAATTTCCTTGAGCTTCCCTTCCCTTCATGTGCCTGATCACTGCTAACCATAGTTAGTATCTAAACAGTGTGCTCTGACCTCTTTTTGAGCAGACCTTCAGTTGTTTTCCTCTTAAAGTCATATTACTGTTTCTAACACTTAAAGAGGCATGTAATTTAAGATTTTTAATACAACTTCAAGCCGCATTATCTACACAGATATGCCACTAAGGTGAATTTTAATGGAGAGCTCATTTAAATTTGCTATTTTTGTAGACATGCAAGGACTTTCAAGAAATATCTCTAAAAAGCAAACCATAGTTTTTTAAAACATGCAAATTAAGTTCTGATTATGTGGTTAAAGGCTGAAATCATTTTCAATACAGGTCTGAGTGAGAAACCTCTACACATGTATTTTGTCAATGATTTTCTAATATCTGCACACCTGAGTGTGCCTGTGAAGGTGGTGCAGGAATATACATTCAAGGGAGTGAATGTCAACGATGTGTATATTCAGCCTTTCCCCTGCAGTATCTGGAGCAGTTCATGTCCATGGTTTTCTTTGCAATCCTGGTGCTGCTGATTCCAGAACTTGTTATGAAAGCACAAAATTGACCTGAATGAATTTCAGTATTTTCGAACTCTTGTGGCAATGCAAAGCATATAAGATCCTTTTTTGCCAATGCTAGATGATTGGCATAACTGCAACATGAGATATCATGAAAAGCAATAAACCTCAACTTTAGATAAGTGCCATTTCTAGGAAGCTTTTAAGAGTCTTGATCCACCAGATGCTTTTTTAAGCAACCTAGGATTTTAATACATTTTTAAATGGCAAAATGTTTGCTTGTATTGATGAATAGAGAGGCAGGTTAAATGATCAGCCACGAATATATTGTTCATTTTAAGGCAATACATTTATCCGGACTGAGGCTTGAAACTACACTGTTCATTTTCAAAGACAAAATATTCTTTTTTCAAGTTTCAGTAGATTTTCCAGAAGTGTTATTGATTTGTCCTTTCCAGTCTTTTTAAGCGGGCATATCTGCCCTTCAGACTTAAAATCTCTGCAGTAACAGACTTTCAGGACATACTGGTGTCTCCTCCAGCTTTATTCACCACTTACATACACTTGAATTGCTGGAAATCTGTATTCAAGGGTTACCTTTACAACCAGTAAAAGTACAGAAGGAACAAATGAACTGAATGGTCTAAATCAGGGCAGTTGGTGAAATGAACCTGAAAGATACTGAAAAAAAAAACACAGACAAGACGCTTCTCTTTGGCTGCTTCTTGTTACAGACCGAACCAAACACCCCCCAAAACGTGTCAAGAAGATAGGTCCTGACCCAAACTTTTCCTTATTTTAAAGGCATTGTGTTCTGGATGCAGTTGAATTGGTCAAACTACCAGATTTGAAGCGAAGCACACTTTTCTTTATTATTCATTCACGAAATAAGAACATCGCTGGCCAGGCCAGCATTTATTGCCCACCCCCAAGTAACCAGAGGGCAGTTAAGCATCAATCACATAGCTGCAGGCCTGGAGTCATATGTAGGCCAGACCACGTTAGGATGGCAGTTTCCTTCCCTAAAGGGGCACCAAATGGGCTTTTTCCTGACAATCAGTGGCAGTTTCATAGTCATAATTAGACTCCTCATTCTAGACATTTATTGAATTCAAATTCCATTGCCTACCATGGCAGGATTCAAACCCATGTCCCCAGAACATTACCAAGGTCTCTAGGTTAATAGTCTGGCGATAATACGATTAAGCCATTGCCTCCCAAATAGTCATACACCGTAGTTGAAATACAGACAAAATAAAAGTAAAATAAAATAATTGGCTTAACTGTAACCTAGCAAAATACTTAACAAAATAATAAATAACTCATTTACTGTTCCAATATAATAACATCCCATAAGCACACCTTTGGCAAAGGCACATTCAGTAACATAGATTGCCTCACATGCAATTCTAGCAGCAGAAAGAGAACCCAAGCTTTTAGCTGTAGCAAAGAGAGGTAGAGCTGTAACAGCATCACACCACAACATTAAAACTAGCCTGAGATGCTTGTTTTGTGGGAGTTTGACCTGACACATTCAAGCTGCTTCTACTAATTTTTTTTTAAAATCCAAGGCCTCACAAGCTGTTTACTTTATTGGCTTGAAGCAGACAACTCGCTACCTGTGCCTCAATCCCTCTTTATAAACTAAAGGAGAAAATACAAATCTTAAAGCCATAGAATTGGCACATCTCCCTCCTTTAAATAACAAAACACATATACATTATATTGACTCTAAGCATGCAAATATTCACTACTACAGCCCATTTCAGTCCTTTTCCACCCGCCACCATATACCTCCGTCTTCTTTCATCACAGTCCATAAAACGCATTGGCATTTACATTCTCTCGTCCATCCATGTGTATAATTTTCAAATTGAATGGCTGCAATAATAAGCCCCACCTAAACAGTCTGGTATTTTTATCCTTGTTACCATTTTCCCAAAAACTTTAAGGGGTTACGATCAGCGTATACAGTTTTCTCAGGCACATTATAGGCAATATGAATGCTGAAATGTTGAATGCTGACACCAAACTCAAAGTCTTCTTCTCAATTGTGGAATATTTCTGTTGATTATTATTCAATTTTCTGAAAAAGTGCTCCATGGCTCTTTCTATCTTCTTGTCGTCTTCGTGCAAGAGTACAGCACCGACACGCACATCACTCGCAGATAGCCACTTTGAATGGCTTTGCATAATTACATGTGGCTAAACCTGGGGCAGTGGTTAATACTTATTTCAGGCTGTCAAATGCTTTCTGACATTCCTCCGTTCACTGAAATTTTCTGCACATCTTCAACAAGTCAGTCAGTGGAACGACCACACTGCTAAAAGTCAGTACGAGTTTCTGATAAAAACCACTCAGTCCCAGGAATCGTAGCACTTCCCTCTTCATCGATGATATGGAAACTCCCCAATAACCTTTGTTTTCACATCCCACGGAACCATCTGTCCATGTTGAATGACATGCCCAGGAACGTGACTTGGGTTTTTGCAAAATCACTGTTAGCCAGGGTTATCACCAATTCCACCTCCCAGAATCTATCAAACAATTCTGATAGATTCTCAAAATGTCCCTTCCGTGTGTCATTAAAGATCGCCAGATCGTCAATGTACCTTACACAAACGGGTAATCCTGAAATGGCCTTATTGGTTAGTGTTTGAAATGTGGCTGGTGAATTTTTCATGCCAAATGGCATGAACTTAAACTGGTACAGCCACAAAAGCCAAAATTTCCTTCACTCTTTCAGATTAAAGTACCTGCCAGTATCCGCTGAGTAAATCCAACTTAGAAATGTAAATTGCTTGTCCCACTTTCTCAATACAGTCTTCCAAACGTGGAATAGGATATGAATCAGATTTTATAACTGCATTGGCTTTACTATAGTCCACACATAATCATTGAGTACCATCTGGTTTTGTCACTATTACTATGGGTGAGCTCCAGTCACTGCAACTCACTTAAATTATATCGTACTTGATCATATGTTCAAACCCTTTTTAAACATGTGCCAACTTTTGAGGGTTAAATCTATAAAGATGTTGCTTAATTGGAACAGCTTTTCCTTTATCTACGTCATGCACAATCAGATTCGTACTCCCCATCTTATTCCCACATATCTCCCCATCTTTAGGATCATGTTGAACAATTATAGTCCAAGACAATCTGAAATCTTTAAAGTTTGATCTTTAAATTTTGATGCCACGTTCTAACACTCCCTGAAATTCTAGATAATATGAGGTGGACTTGAATTGTTTTATTCCTAAGCTATCTTTAATTTCCTTGACAAACTATGTTGTAAAATTTTATCTGATTGTATTTCTGTGTGTAGTACGTATCTAGTAAAAAAAAGAGTAGCTCTCCTATTGTCCTTTTAGCCATGATACTGCAAATTGAAATGGTCTCTGGAAATCATGTGATGGTCCCCATTTCCTCACCAAGCGTTCATTTTTAAAGATAGTATCATTTTGAGATACACTGAGATACTTCTGTGCATGCTTTTTGATACAACTGCTTTAGATTCTCATCTTTCTGTTGTAATTCAGCTAATTTCTCTGAACTAAAAATATCCACTCTGTTCTCCACCTGTTCTTGTTTTTTCTCAACCATTTGATCAAACATAGATTCTGAGTACTGAACTTCAACTTCCATATCCTTATTCCTTGTTTTCTCCTCTGTTTCAATCTCTAGCTTTGTGACCATGTTACCACACAGCCAGGAACATTCCCAGGATATACTTCCTGTAACACTTCAGTTGCCTGATTTTCCACTGGTTTTTCAACTATAGTAGACATCACACCCAACTATGACCCAGCTATACTGTAACCAAGGATAAACTGTATTTCCAGAAATGAGAATTTCTTTATTACTCCTACCACCACATCACTAGTTTTCACTGGACTTTCCAACCTCACTTTATACAATGGAAAGCTGCTCTTCTCACCATATTACCAACTTTCCTGACAATATACATAGGAACAAAAACAAAGTTGCTGGAAAAGCTCAGCCGGTCTGGCAGCATCTGTGAAGGAGAAAACAGAGTTAACGTTTCAGGTCCGGTGACCCTACCTCAGAACAAGGAAGCTTTTTCGCTTTCACTGTGCTTTCCTTTACTGCTTCAACAAAAGTCCACTAGCTAATCTTGTTTTCCCACATCCATCCTTCCCGTGCTTTATCTAAGCCACCAACGCTACAACTTCATGTGGCCTACTTTATTACAGTGAAACCACTTAAGCTTTTTTACTTCTGTTCCCCACTCGTGGGTTTCATTTTTAATCTGTGGTAAGCTATCTTCACTATCCTCAAAAGATCTCCCTTCCCTTACCACCTGAGGAATTATCTTTTCTCCAATTTCTATCTCTCATAGATTGAAATTGATTTTGGAAGCCCAAGCTTTGATATATGAACAAATTTATAATCATTAGCCATTTCCACTGCTAATCTTGCGGTTTTAACTAACTGCTCTTCCACATGAGTTCTCAGTATTTCAGGAAGTGAATTTTTGAACTCCTCCAAAATAATCATCTCTAAGAACATCAAATGTTTGATCTATTTTCAATGCTCTTACCCACCTCTGAAAATTACTTTGCTTGATCCTTTCAAACTCAATGTACATTTGACCAAGGTCCCTCCTTAGATTCCTGAAACATTGTCTGTAGGATTCTGGCATTAGCTCAAATGCATTTAAGATTTTTCACCTCCTCATACTCCCCACATATCTCACCAGCTTTACCAAACAACCTTGTTTGAATCAACAATACCCACATGGTCACTGGCCATTTCATTTGTTTAGCCACTTTCTCAAATGAAATGAAAAGGCTTCTACATCCTCCTCATTAAACTTGGGCAATGTTTGGACATATTTAAACAGATCCCCACCAGGTCTTTGGCTATGAGGGAATTGCTGTCCATCACTGTCCACATTACTATTCCTACCTTTCATCTCTACCTCCACCATTTGAAGTCAACTTTATGTTTAGAGTTCCATTCTCTGAAGTTCAAAAACTGTCTCATTCTCCAGTTTTTCTGCTAGGGCCTTCCTTTCCTTTTCATTTTGTTCTGACAGAGCAATTTTTTCCTTTTCTTTTGTCTTTGCTTTAATCATAATTCAAACAGTTTCATTTCCTTTTCTCTTGCTAATGCCTCTAATTCAAGTTGCTTCATTTGCAATTGAATTTTAGCAATCTCCAATGATTCTGATTGCATTCCTGGCAATTGTAAATGCTGTGCTATAGCCACAATTATTTCCCCTTTCCTCACAGGCACAGGCAACTCCAACTTCAACTTATTTGCCAATTCTGAAAGTTTTATCTTGCTCGCTTTCTATAAAACACCCAAAGTGGCCTCTTCCACGTACAGGAATCACTTAGTGACTGAAAGAGCCAATATTACACAAGGCACACCCTGTTAACACCAACCAAATGTAACAGCTGGAAGAAAAAACACCAACACTCACCTCTCACTGCCTTTGAGTCCAATAATCCTAAACCCAACCTAGAATTATAGATTTTGATCCCAACAAGAGCCCCCAGTTTGTTCTAGATCAGACCAAGCCCCCTCAAAACATGCTAAGGAGATAGCCCAGACCTTAGCTTTTTCTTATTTAAAAGGCAAGTGCCAGACTTTGTATTCTGGGTGCAATTTGATTAGTCAAACTATCACGCTTGAAGCAAAATAAATTTATTCAAACAATATAGTTAAAATACAGACAAAATAAAAAGAAAAGAATTGGCTTAACTGTAATTCTATCAAAACACCTCACAAAATAATAAACTACTACTGTTCCAATATAGTAACATCCCATAAACACACCCTTGGCAAAGGCAAATTCAGTAACATAGATTGTCTCATATGCAATTCTAGCTGCAGGAAGAGAACCCCAGCTTTTAGCTGTAGCAAAGAAAGAGAGAGAGATGTAGCAGCTTTCATGCCACAACAGCTACTGATAGCTAAACTAAAATCCTGGTTCTGTGGGTACTTGATACCACTCATTCAGGCTGCTTCTATTGTTCCAACTTTTAAAAAAAAACACTCAACTCCTCACAAGCTCTTTATTAGTTTAAAGCAGACCATTCTGCACCTGTGTCTCAACCTCTCTTCAAAAAACAAAAGGACAAAATGTTCCTCTTAAAGCCATAGTATCATCCCATTCTTTACACCCTCATCGGTACATTATGATGAACAAGGCTATAACATTCTTGGTTAATTTTTTTTAATTAGACCAACCCTGCACTTCTTGATTGTGAGCTGTGAGTTCATGTGTGCAGCTTCACTACCTTGTTTCTAACACTTAGCCCCCTCACTTAGCAGACCCTGTACTTGCTAAAATTCATTAGTTGTAGCGTCGGATGAGTCATCGCTATTGGGATTCTGCTATTGCCCTTCATGTTTAATCTAGGGAAGGAAATTTATGAACATCCCCATTCCTGACCACACTTCAGCTATCCTGTTGGAATTGCAAGTATGTGGAAGTCAAGACAGAAATAGGCTGGGCTGTATGAAAGCAGGCTCCACATCCTATTCATGGCACTGCAACCCCCTTCCCTGCTCACTTCACCCTGACACTCACTGCATAGCCTCACATAAGAAGATAGCTGTTTGGATGAACTGCCAGTGGGTAATTTGTGCCCACAAGCCCATATTTCAGCAGAAAATCAGAAATTCAGAGGAGGGAAGGAGAACATTGCTGTGAAAGAAATTATATTTAACGGAAAGTGCTGGCAACACACACACACACACACACACACACACACAGAGTAGGCTCATCAACATCAGAAAAAGGAGATAGGTCACCGTCTCAGATGGAAGACTTCATTGGCTCAGCTGTGTATTTCCACAGTCGTTGTTTCTATCTCCGATTTCCAGCAATTTTTTTTCTTTTTACCAGTGACTGATCAGCGAAGCCTTGCTGTGACAGAAGTGAAATACACTGAGATGTTTTTGTCGGCAACACAAGATACATTTGTGACACTGGAAATTCTAAAATCACGGTTGTGTTCAGTTGAACATCTTTGTTGGATAATTAAGACAAACAAAATTATGATGTGATCTCCGAATATTGAGTATTGTACATGAACCCAGTAAACAAACCCATCCCTTGGCTCTCTCCCCAGCTTTTCAGCTGCTGTTCATTCACTGATGCATTGTACTGTTAGTGGGAGATTTATTCTGTCTGCTTTGATTGAATAGAAAGCCATGCTGGTGCCTTATTTCATTTCATCCTTAATCCATCTTGTTTCACAAAACAAGGATTTTTAAAATATTCTTCTGTTACCACTTCATGGGCTTTTAACCTAGTAAATTCCACAGCTCATACCAACAATTTGTGACCAGCCTTAAATTGTCTTCATACACCTGCTAAAAAAAAATTCCTGATCTGGTACAGAATATTTTATCATAACATAGTTTTAAACTCAAAGGGATAGAATTTTTTTCACAATTTCTCAGGCAATAACTGACTATAGTGTTTGCCAATCTAGCAGAGAGATGGCATGCAACCAAATCTGTGCACATTTCCAACTAAGTGCTAAATTTGCCTTGTTCAATGTTTGGGTATCTGTGAGGTACGACTAAAAACAAGCATTAAGCCCCTTGTATACCTAACTAAAGGACCAAATAATTTTTGGAAGTGGCCTTACTGAACTTACTGTAGGACGACTGAAGCAGGCATCAGGAATTCTTCAGCAGCACCAAAGGGAAAGCTTTCCTGTAGAATCAGGAGTGCTCCCTCTACTCCACAATTTCCCTCCTCTTTCCACCAACTACAGCCTAGAATCAATTCCCTCCTGACACTTAGCTTAGGGCTGCTGTTACAGAGGCAGGCAACACAAAATTGACTTTTGAGTGTGCTGCCTGTGGGTGGCACCAACAGCTTGCCCCAAATATGTAGAATGAAGCTTGACACCCAACTTTTGGTGGTTGGCTGATCCTTTCATTCAGGCATGTGTTGCCTTTACAGTCTGAAACCGGACCCGGACAGGAACTTTGGAGAAGATAATTTCTTTCAAGCTCTGAGCAAAATCCTGTTAAATAAATAAAGTCCATAGATGGATAGATAAAAATAGATATAGAGATGGTTGAGCAATGACATTGATACATATTTATATGGAAAAACAAATATACACATTGTTGAATCATATAGTACATCAATAGATATAGATATAGAAAATCAATATGGATAGACACCGGATCAATTAATCTATTTTTCTGTCTCTCCAGCTATCGATCTGTATCAATCTCTACGTCAATGGATAGACAGAGATTTAGGAAAATAGCCATATATAGCCATATATGTCCGAATACCAACAGATAGCTTGTTTGATAGCTGTATGAGGAGCACATAAGATGATGGAGATAGTGATATGAAATGCGGATATGAGAATTGTATTATCTATTATAATATATGTACATTAATAAATATATAATAGACAGAAAGATGTATGATAGATATGTATTGGGTACTCTTTGATTGACTTGTGATAGACATTTGAAAGCTGGATGCTACATACATAATTAATTTATAGTAAATAGATTTTAACTACAAAAGATGGCCTTGTAATTAAACTGCTTCTCCTCTACTAAACTTTTAAATCCCTTTTGATTTTGGCCACTATTTTCATTCCACTTTCCTGTGGTTGAATGAAGGGCGTGAAAAAAAAGATGTGTCACTCCACCACCTTAGATGTGTTAGTGGCTCATTTTACAGGATGCACAATGGACAAAATATCAGCTCCATGACAGCAGTCAGAAACATAAAGATGTGTTACAAATGTAGGTAATAGGATATAATACTAGGCAGCTCAAATGATTCAAAATCTATGCCATGGTAACAGCAGTGAAGTGAAACGGGTAGTTGAAGTTTCACATTCCTCAACCAAATCAATGAATGCAAGTCAGAAAACAACCAATAAGTTGCACTGTAAACACAGATGCTACTTTTAATATGATGAAAAGTCCAGTGGATAAACAGGGAGCAATAGATTTCTGACATCATAAATGACAACAACAGCAAATCTTCCAATTATAGCAAAGCAATATATTAAAAGTGGATGGTGGTCATCTCAGATAGAAAGTATCGAAGTGCTCAACATTATATTAAATTTGGAGGTGGTGTGCTATCGTGTACCAGAATTTCTACCTACATTTTGAAAAAAAACTTTTCAATTTCATTCTGAAGGTGACAGAACTAAGGACAATCTTGTTTTTGTATGTCTTGTGATAGTTTCCTCCAAAATAAAATATAGTAAAATTTCTTTTGCATGCAATCTGGTCCGTACTACAATTCAAAACTATTAAACAAAGATGGGAATTTTTGAATTTCCGAATTATATTACTATTTGAATGCACTGTGTGTCAGATCTTGAACAGTAGATTCTCTTACATGGTTAAGATAAACATCCTAAAACAAACAGAAGAGTATCCCATCCAAGGTTTGCATTTATCATAGGAAGCAGAGAAAGAATTAACATGACAGAAGAGAAATATTTTTTCTTTAGCAACAATATAGGAGATAAAGAAATGTTCACTTATGTTTTTGCACTCCCTGTTTCTTTGTTCAAGAATAACATTGACCAGAGATTGGAACAATGTCAAGACGGTGAAATACAATTAAAAAGGGCAACATAAAACGGTAGAATTATGACTTATTCTATAACTTAAACATAATTACAATTTAATTAAGCAACACACAATAAACAAAGTAAATGGAAATGAGGCAAATCTGAAATAAAATCAGGGTCTGTTAAAAGTATGTAGCAGATCTCACAGGATCTGCAAAGAGAAAACATTAGTATTTCCAGTATTTTCATGATCTAAACAATTTTGATTCTTCTTTAACACTTGTGATTTCATTATTACTGGAAATATCCATTGTTATTTGATAAAAATTCTTTTCCTGTACATTTATCCAGATGTCCCAAGTAATCTGCAATGTCATGACTTTCTCTTTTTATCAAAATCGCCTTCAGTGTGAAAGATGCTCCAGTTGCCTGATGCTGAATTACTAATCACGTTCTTATTTTGTCAGGGTAGTGACAGAAAGGCTGTGATGCTGCAGTCAAGCATACTGGATCTGAGAAACCTTCATGTTCATCTGCCAGTGAATAGCCCTGATGGGGGCCTATCTGCCCTAATCAAGTTTGCATTGCCAAAGAACAACTTCTGATGTTGTGTCTTATCAGTGCAAGTGTCAGTCAGCGGGCAGTGTGTTGCCCTCAGCCTCTGTCCTCATTTCTTCATGGCAGGATGCATGTTTTTCCTTCATCACAATTTCCTTTCACCTGCATTATGAGCTTGCTAAGCCATGACAGTTCTGCCCTGGTTTTGGCATTCACCATATGGCCAAGCCTAACTCCGCCCTGTCTGCCGATAACTCCAGCTCACTGACCCTGCATTTCACATTATTGTTGCTGATGGCAACCTATATTTTAGCCCCAAACTACCACCTTTGATCTTTACAACCCAGCTTCCTCAGGATAGCTATGTCACACTGTGAAACAGTAATGATGTTTCTGTGGCATATGACAGGATTTATGAATTATCCAAAGCATAGATTTAACTATAATGTCTGAGTACAACAAAATAAAAAGGAGCAATTTGCTTTCTTGTTTAGAGCTACAATGTCACCTGTAGTTATTTCACATGATTTTTGTAATTAATTAATTACACCTCTGCACTTCACAAATACTACAATCCTTTTACTTATCTCTTTTATATTAGATCCAGTATGATAAAACACAAACTGCATTCTACAGGATACAGAAAAATATTTAAAATTCCAAATCTTTGATAATTATAGTTGTAAAACCTTAAGCTTAATGGTGAGACTGGATAAATTTCCTCCAGTCCTCACCCTAAAAAGTATAAGGCTATTTTTTTCATTTATGGCAATGATATTCATTGGAGAGACATAGTCCATATATGCACTAATAGTCAGGGTATTGCATATGTTAACTGACATTTATTAACAATGATTGCAATTGGTTTCAATTTATGCAAGTGAGCTATCTAAGATTTTAAAACTATCAATTTTGTTGAAAAGGAGAAAAGGAACCCTTTTGCCAGGAAGAAGCAGAGAAAATTGGAAAGGAGAAAAGGAAAGATGTTTCAATAGTCTTAGTGACATTATAGATAGGTTTAATAATATGAATATCTAATACTATAATTGGGAGTAAATGCTATTTTAAAGTCCCATACTATCTGATGTTAATTCATGCCTGACAATCTTATAATTCTGGTGCCACTACAAAGTACAGCATAGAGACATACTTATAATTTCATCTGTGTTAATTCAGTGCTCCAAACTTTGTGGTGCTGAATAAATTAAATTTAGCCCATGGCAGTTTCTGCTGTACTCAATGAAAATAGAATAGGAGTAAATAAAATTTAACCTATAAATGTTTTTTGTGGATAGTTTATAGATGTGGGATATTACTGGTATTAATGATCAGGGCTATGGATACATCCTTACAATTTAGAAGTTATTTTTGTTTCCATAACTTAGTGAATGGTAAAACCTTTATATTCATATCACTGCTAAAACTGATGTAAACAGTGTACAGTTTACATTGTGAACAGTTGTGGAGTTTTCATAGTTATTCTATGAAGATGAGGAAATTGTAATTGCTTTTACAATTTACATTTTCATGATATTGAGAGAGAAGTATAATTTAATAAAATCTGTTAGGCATTTTTGATTAGATCATTCATCATGAGACTGGGGGCAATTGCAGGGGCAGGGGGTTTGTGCAGATGGATGAGGGGAGCATATGCTAAGAAGCATTGTAAGTAGACCAAGTTCACATCAGCCTAATGTAGTCCAATTGTTTTATTATCAAGTTCCACTTAAATGGGAGCAGTGAGCTGAATCAAACCACCCTGACTATGGTTTTCTTGAGTAAAAGACACTGTTTTCTAATGCTTGTGACAATTAAGTAGGTTTAATTTAGACATAATACCCTTCTTCTTTGAATCATATCCAAGTCAATATTGATACAGTATTCAAAATGAGGCTTAACCATTTAGTACTTTGACTTTGTGTAAAAGCACCAGGTGCACAATATTGGCTTATTTACTTGTTATACATCGCTCTTGATTTCGTGTCTAAGAAATGAAGATCATGGAGATTTATACTTGACAGATAAATTAAAATATCCATTTTATACTACCATCAAGCCAAATGTACCCCTACCTCAAATAGCATGTCAGCATATTTAAAATAAACTCAACACATGAGCATCAGTGGCGAAGCTGGCATTATTGTCCACCCCTGGTTGCACTGAGAAGTTGTCATTGTGCTTATTTAGAGGACAGTTAATCACAAGCCACATTGGTGTGGCTCGGGACTCACCTCTACGCCTGAACAATATGAGGAAAAAAGTATGTTTCCCTTCCTGAAGAAATTAGGAAATGTTAATGTTTTTAATGACGATTTGGCAGCCCTTCATTGTTATTCTTACTGATGGGAGCTTTAATAAATCACTTTTTTAAGAAATACGGGAATGAAAATAGGGGCCTGAGCAGTAAAGATGGTTGTTGAGGGTCACAGTAGAGCAGAGAGGTGTGGCAATCATTTGACTTTCACAAAATGAAGTTAATAAATAGCTGTAAGGGCAAGAGTGGTGACCCCGAGCACAATACAGATCAAAATATAAAAGCAAGACAGGGGTGTGTGGGTATGTGTTGCAGTAAGACTTCATAAGCAAACAGCGGGGAAGTTAGCTTTGAGATCATGTTGATATAATGCACATAACTGGAGTGCAGCACATAATGGAGGGTAGGGACAGGAGGATCAGAATTTCAGCTAGAGACATTAGGAGCGCACAATAAGTGTGTCTCTAATTGTAATTGGAACTGAGATACACAGCAGGATTAAGATGCTAACAGACTGGTGGGAAATGAAAGTTCAAACTGTTGAGATGTGTTGAGAGTGAACAAGTACGGATATGATGGGTAAAATGGCCTCCTTCTGTACTGTGGAATTCTATGATTATATAATTCTAAATATTAGAAATCATGATAATGTGAATATGAGGCAAATAAGAAAAGTAGAGGTAAGGAACAGTATCTAAGACAAAGATGAAAATTGCGCCCTGAAATCACAGTACAGGAAGTCCTTGCTGAATGTGGTTGGATGGAATATCATAGGAATTCAAATGGCATTCTGGGAGAATTGTCTGAGAAGTCCAGAGAGGCCTTCCTCAACATTACACGCAACTAGCTGTATTTTCCAACTAAGTTCCAGAAGTTGAGATGAGATTTTCACTAAGCAATAGTAAGATGCGTGTTAAGGAGAACTATTGATTGTTATCAGCTTCATCTTTCCACATTAGTATGCAGCTGAGGCCACTACTGAGCAATTTCTAGACACTCCATCACAGATGCAAATGCTTTACCAGCTCTGAAGCTGTTGTGTAGAATGGAGAAACAGAGGTGGTGAAACCCAATGGCCTTGGAGTGGCGCAGAGTGGACAGTTGAAGATGAAGTTCAATGTCATGGCTGTCCATAAGGAGAAAGTGGTAGCTGGAACAAAAACAGAAGTTGCTGGAAAAGCTCAGCAGGTCTGGCAGAGTCTGTGGAATGAAATCAGAGTTAATGTTTTGGGTAGAGGACCCTTCCTCAATGATGGGTGGAAATGGTCTGTTTCAGCAGTGAAAAGGGATATAGAGGCTTTGGGTTTATCTGGTAACCAGGTAGAGCTGGTTCCCTGCCTTCACTTTCTGTTCTCTGGATGCACAATGCAATTACAAAATAACTAGAACAATGCACAGGATGGTGGAGTCAGTACCACTTTGATGGGCAAAGCATAAGATCGGTGTCTGTTGGGCATTTAGACATTGAAGGGGCTAATGCATGAAGCATCCATTTCTTCACACATACACAATATATTCAGAGTGAACATGCTGATGTGTCAAATGCTAGTCAAAGGTGGATTGCACCATGCCATTGATGCTAACTAAACTAACATTATCATCATAGTGAGGCAGAGTTAGCAACAATAGTTTAAAAGAAGGGTGGCACAGTGGCACAGTGGTTAGCACTGCTGCCTCACAGTGCCAGGGACCCGGGTTCAATTCCAGCCTCGGGTGACTGTCTGTGTGGAGTTTGCATGTTCTCTCTGTTTCTGCATGGGTTTCCTCCGGGTGCTCCAGTTTCTTCCCACAGTCCAAAGATGTGCAGGTTAGGTGGATTGGCCATGCTAAAATTGCCCGTAGAGTTCAGGGATGTGTAGATTAGGTGGGTTATACGGGGATGGGTCTGGGCGGGATGCTTCAAGGGTCAGTGTGGACTTATTGGGCCGAAGGGCCTGTTTCCACACTGTAGGGATTCTATAAATGCTGGGGAAAAAAAACATCATCACTTGTGGAACTTCCAAAAGTTCTATGGAATGACGGGAATATTTCTGCATCATGAGCCATGTAAGAATAATGATGGACTGGAATGAATGCAGTGGGAAGTGGAACAGTTGAGGTGTGACTGGAATGGGATGGGTGTCGGAGTGCAGTGCCACTCTTTTTTGGATCCTATGTTTTGGCCACACAACGACATGTTACCTTCACCAAGTTAATGAACACGCTGCAACCTGGGTAATGGTGAAGCAGACGATAGGGTTGCTGAAAGTCTGGTTCCAGAGCGAGGAGACAATTGGAGGACTTCCAGTATAACCTGGACAGAGGGTGCTGTACCATCCTGATGTGTTGTGTCCTGCACCACTGGCGCAGGCAACAAGGCAGTGTGATAGACCCTGAAGGAATGGGGGAGCAGGAACAGTCTCCAAAGAGAAGAATGAGGATATTGGTGAGGAGGAAGCTGTCTTTGTAGATGACAGTGCTCAACTGCAAAAGATGCTACAAGGCAGATGGTGCCTGTTTGATGCCCAGTTCTGGTAGATGCTAACTGGGTCCTAAAGACTCTGACTGACAAGGTCAGGATAACAGCATTTGGTTCACATTGTGTGTGTGAATTACGGCCTCTATTTATTTCCTTTGTGTTCCCTTCTGCTGATTAACAATAAAAGCTTGCATTTGCATTTGTCCGAATGCTTGACTATACACGCTGATCTTTTACTGGACAATGACAAGATGTGGATAATTACTGGGCATTGAAGAAAGAATATTGGGAACTTAGACGGTCTCGAGACGGGAATGTGATTAAGGGCAGGTAAATTCCATAGTGTGGGGCTTAAATGGCTACAAGGCTGAGAGAATGGAGCTGTAGCTGTGAAGGAGAGCGAGACAAGTTGGCTTTGTGCCATGGGCAGCATGTTATTGTGCCATTATGCTGCCAGTAAGGCTCAAGGGATGCAGGTCACTTGGTGAATATCCGCTAAGAAACAAGCTGTACTGGACCCAGCTTGTGGTGAGATAGAACTAGAATCAGATATTAGGGACACCATAGGAGCCGATGGTAGTTAATGTGGTGCGTTCAATAAGATATTGGCAGGTAATATGACAAGGTCCCATGCAGGAATCCTTCTTAAATACTCAGTACAACTCAAACTCAGCCAAAAATGGTAAGATTCAGCCCTTTAGCTAGTTCTGTATTAACTGATAATTACACGATTTAAGTAATGTATAAAGTAGAATACAAAAAAAATGTTAAATACTTTATAAATATCAGAGGTTAATGCAGTGTTAGATTTAGCATAAGCCAAAAAGAGGCAAATGGAGGGGACAGGTAATCAGAAGTCAATACACAAAGGAATGGCTAGAATCATTTCTGCTCTCTCCTTAGTGCTCCCACTAAATGAATTCATACAGTGATAGACTGAGAGGGTTTACTTCTACATGATTAGTTGCCATGGGCTTACAAAAATCATTCATGCATTAATATTAATAATTGATTTTTGCATAATGCATGCCTTCATATTTCATTATTATGGCTATTGTGTAAGAATACAAATGTCCTATGCTGGACTAAGGGACAGATAGAATTGATACAGCCTTTAATTAGCTTAAGGTCCTTTATTCCAACACAGAACAGAAGCATTCCTATACTGTAGTCAATAATTGATCATTCAGACTTCCACGGTCTGTGGTCCCATATAAAAATACACCCATTTTGAAATTTAAATGATCAATGCATGGGAGTCTGCTGAGAATTGATGCCCAGTAGGCAGCCAACTAAGACAGGCTCTTTTAATTAACTGTTGTGTTTAATAATACCATTTTTAATTCAAATCATTTCTACTAGGCTTAGAAAATGGTTTGGCTCAACTTATTGGCTTCATCCTCATTTTTTGTCTAATTATACTGATAACAAGCTCTGTTTTGCTAGATAACCACAAAAATACAATCACTGATCAATGAATTAGAAAAATAGTTTTGTGCTATTTTCTTATTTACCTTTCTTCGACCTTGAAAATCATGATTTTTATTTGTGTCAGAAAATATTGACAATGTTTCAGATTGTTGGGAATACTTACAGTTAATTGCCTCAATTCCCCAAATGAATCTATCAAAAGAGTGGTAACGAACAGAATATGCATTTTCTGGAGAGTTTTGAAATTTCCTGTGTTTCATCAGATTCCCCCATAGTATTCTGAGCTGTCAGCAATTTGTGTAGAAGAAACTAATTGTTGCTAGTGCTCTTTTTAAATTTCATTCACAGGATGTGGGCATTGGTGGCTAGGCCAGCATTTACTGCCCAGAGGACAATCAGAAGTCAACATTGCAGTGGGTCTGCAGTCACATGTAGGCCAGACCATGTAAGAAAGACAGTTTCCTTCCCTAAAAGGGCACCAATGAAATAAATGGGTTTTCCCCAAAAATTAAAAATGATTTCATGATCATCGTTAGAATCCTAATTCCAAATTTTTAATTGAATTCAAAAACCCACCGTATCAGGATGTGAACCCACATTCCCAGAGTCTCTGGATTAATAGTCTAGAGATGTTACCACTAGGCCAATTCTTTCCCAATAAGCTCTGAAGCTGTTACAGGATATGAGTCAGCCATGAGCAATCTGATATTTTCTCCACCTTGTCAGAAATATTACCTGTCACTATATGAAAAATAATGTAGTGAAGTCAAAGGTCAACTTTTTTTAGAACATCAACTTGCATTCCAGAATACAGGGGATGGAATTTAATGTTATGTACCAAGTTTAGTGGAGACTGATGCTTATAATTCTGGAAGTGTTTGATAGGGTTAATATTGAAAAGTGCCATACACACCACCTGTTGATTTTATCACTATCTCCAACCCAACACTCTCATCAGAGCTACTGGACCCAATACCCAATCAGAGCTTGTCCTTCCTGACACTAATCCCCAACACAACATCCTCCCCCTTCCCCCCATCTCATCAACTCTCCTCATGGCTTTCCCCCAGCCTCCCCTTTCCTCAAATGACCCTACCTTTCAACTGGGTCTGCCTTGAAAGCTACCACCCTCACCCTACCCTCATGCCTGACCCCTCATCCTACACTAAGCATATATGGACTTACCTGATACCCTAACCCTCACCTACTGAGAACCTGCCATCTTCATCCACCTGGTACCCATCACCTCATGCCCTGGCATTCTGCCACATAAGCTCCTACTCCCCCCGCTACTCTGATCTTATCAGGCACCTGGTATCCTAATCCCGCTCCCACCTGCCACCTTAAAGCCCTAACCCCTATGCCCACCCAGATGCCATCCACACTTATGTTACCCACTTAGCATCTCTCAGTGGCTTTCAAAGTGGCTACAGGGCATTTAAGTCACAGGAGCATGGTTTCTACGATGATATTGGAAGAGAATTTCCCGCAGATAAATAGTGAAACCAGTGGGATTTGAGGGGCCTAGGATAACCTGCTTGGTATGGGAACAGGTCAAAGGTAACTTTACCAGCACTTAAAACAATCAATACGGAGACAGTTTATAGGGTTAGGAAGGCTGGTTGAAAGCTCAGTTTTTACTTCAGGTTTAGGGGGTCGAGCTCACTAACCTGATTTGGATGCAGAAGGGATGAAGACATAAAGTTTCTTCAGGCTTTTACTCTGCCCCTTCACTGCTGTTGTAATGACATAGCCGTGCCCCAGTATCCCAGCCGGCTGTTCAGGCTGGAACCGTAAATGCGACTTCATAGTGAACAAAACGTACAAGAGGCAGAATTCCACAGGTATTCTCCTGATGCACTGCAATTTTGTTCTAAGGTCACAAAGGGTTCATTGCTGTTTGCTTTGGTACAGGTCCCTTGCTGGTTTTGTGTACATTATTGACGTAGGCTATGATCAGTAAAGTTTGCAGATGACACAAAAATTAGTGGCATGGTAAATAGTGAGGAGGATAGCCTTAGAATAAAGGATGATATGGATGGGCTGACCAGTGCAAATGGAATTTAATCCTGAAGGGAGTGATATATAGGGAGGACTAACAAGGCAAGGAGTTAAAGTTGAATAATTGGACCCTAGGAGGTACAAAGGATCAGAGGGATTGTGGTGTGCATGTCCATAGATGCTTGAAGGCAACAGAACTGGGACATAAGTCGGTTGAGAAGGCATATGAGATATGTGCTTTTATTAGCCAAGACACTAAGTGCAAGAGGAAGGAGGCTATGATGGAACTGTCCATAACATTATTTACGCCACAGCAGTTCTGGTCACCACTATATAGGAAGGATGTGATTGCACAAGAGAGGGTGCAGAAGGGATTCACCAGAATGTTGCCTTGCTGAGGCATTCCAGCAATGAAGAGAGACTGGATAGGCTGGAAGGTACAGTGTGGAGCTGGAGGAACACACCAGGCCAGGCAGCTCCTCTGATTCTGCCTGGCCTGCTGTGTTCCTCCAGCTCCACAGTGTGTTATCTCTGATTCCAGCATCGGCAGTTCTTACTACCTGTGGATAGGCTGGAGTTGTTTTCCTTAAAACAGAGACAGCTGAGGGGAAATTAAATTGAGGTGTACAAAGTTCTGAGGGGCCTCAATAGGGTAGGTTGGGAGAGAGTTTTCCCCTCAGTAGAGGGGTCAATAAACAAGAGGCATAGTTTTATGTTAAGTTGCAGGACATTTAGAGGGGATTTGAAGAAAATTCTTTTCACCCAGAGAGTTGTGGATGTCTGGAACTCACTGCCTGAAATGATGGTAGAGACAGGAACCCTCAAGACATGAGAGAAAGTATTTAGTTGAGCACTTAGGAACACTGTAGCATACTATGGGCCAAATGCTGGAAAATGGGATGAGAATAGGTGGATGTTTAATAACTGGGCTGAACAGCCTATTTCCCTGCTGTAAAGGCTTTGATTATAAATGCTTGTTCTGTAGAACCATGGAGAAAGTAACAACAATTAATGTTAAGGGTGTTAATGCAACAATATCTTGATTAATTTTATGGCATTGTATCAATCTTAACACTGTCTCATCAATATTGTTACTGAATAGAGGCTAAGGGTGATATTAATTTAGTAATTAATAAATAGATCCTGTCTTGGAATTTATAGCCACAGTAGACAATCACAAATGTTTACAGTATGTGAAATTCATCCTACAGCTGAAAAACAATTAAAAGATTCACTCTAGTAACACAAGACCGAGAATTAAAAAATATATTCCCAGTCTACTGATTTTATTAGATACCCTATCAGAAAAAAAATTCTTTGTCAATTGATTAGGAAGACACGGATCAATAGCGATTAACAAAAGGCATTAGGGAATGTTTCATTCTCATGAGATTTAGAAAAAGATCACAGAAATTTACGTTTAATTAAGAACAATATTTGTGTGGACAACCATCAATTTGAAAATCCTGTGAATGACTGATACAATACATGGAGTGCGTAAAGGAGTGGGCCAATGGATTGCTTAAACTTTTTTGTCATCAAGCTTTCTTATTTTGTTAAGGGCTGCTACCCAATCTGAGGTCAACTCAGCAACAGAAGGCAAGACAAAACAATTAGATAAAAGAGGTTTTATTATACCCATAGAGAGAACAAAAGAAACATCTTACCGAAAATTTTATTTTTTTCTCTTATGCAGATATCTCTGCTTGACCTCTGCTTAACAAATACCCACTGGAGGATATCTCAAGTCAGGAATTTATTGCACATGGTCTCCCCTCTCATAACTTCCCTGCAAGGTATATTGCAGCATTCCTGGTGGAATTGTGATCATCAACAAAAAGGTTAGCGCCTTAAGCTCCCTATTGTAACAATCTATTTCCCAGTAGCTGTGTCAAAGCGAAACATTTTGACTATGATGGATTATGTGATCTGTCTTACTGGTCATTGTAAATGCAAGGTTAAAAATCGAGGCACATTTACAGAAAATGGTTAGACAATTCAATGTACAACGAAGGACCTTGACAGATTGTCTGTACGAGTATCAATGGGATGCAGACATGTGCAAGTAGTCCTCACTTAAAGCTGTGACTGCTTTCCTGAAAATTGAAAATATTTTGGCCAAATGCCATGGCACATATCTCCATTGCTCCTGTCCTTACCAAACTGTATGCACCCTTTCTTCTATAATACCAGCCTTTTTTTTATTTCCAGTTCCAATCAATGGCTACTCTCTTATCATAAGGTTTGATGCCACATTATGAATTCAGCTTCAAGATCGACTGATCAAGGAGAAAGTAAAGTCAAGAATTGTCTTCCGGCATAGACTTCAAAGTAACATTATTTGTTAGATTTTCATCTTAAGTGTAGCACAGATACATATACATAGTAAGCTGAGATACACTGGGTTCTGAAATTATGGGTATATTAGGTAGGGACTGATTTGTCTTATTTTTATGTTCATGTCCACGTGTTCTCAAGATACTCTCTCATTCCAATATGAAGCGTCGTCTAATGCAGTATGGTTTTGTTTTCTACTGTAATCTCACTCCGCCCACACAACGCTATGTATTCTCAGTGACATGCAGATCTGTGACATCATTGCAATGTTGCTCCAGAGGGTTGAAGCCCTTAAAGAGAAGCAACTTTTTCAGTCACCATTTGCAGCTATTCCCTCCTTCAGCACCTCTGTTCCTTTAAAAAGTGGCAGCCCCAAAGCTGCAGTCCTGGGGATATTATAATCTTTGTTTTCAAAAAAGTTGCTCCTGTCTCTTGCGAGCACTGATCACGTCAGAACCTTGGCATGAAATGGAGGCCACAAGTTGGAGAATCAAGGAGGGAAGAGAGGCTGCAAGACATAGGGTCAGAAGAGGAGGAAAGGCTGCAGGTAATACAGTCAACGAGGCATACAAAGTGGCCGTGAATCAAGGAGGTAGGCATGGGGAGAGGTCATAACTCAAGGGTCAGGGATGAAGAGAGGCTGCAGTATGGAGGTTCAGGGAGGAGGACAGGTCATAAGATAGAGGGTAGGGAACAGGGAGGGTCTGCAAGTTGGAGGGTTGGGGAGGGGATAAAACTGTAGATCACATGAAATACAATGTTAAAGAGAATCTTGTATGCTCAATGAGATTACAGACTCAATTAACGTGATTACTTTAAAGCAAAATCATTAAATGCGGCAATGTTAACAATTTCTGAATAAGAGTCTTTCTGGATTCGAAACATTATCTGTTTTTCGCTCTCCATAGATGGTACCAAACATGTTGAATTTCTCCACTATTCTCTGTGTTTGTTTCAGATTTCCAGCTTCCATAGTGTTTAACTTTTATTCCACTGTCATTGAGGATGGTTTAGTGGTTAGCACTGCTGCCTCACAGTGCCAGGAACCTGGCTTTGATTGCAGCCTTGGGTGGAATTTGCACATTCTTCCTGTGGGTTTTCTCCCAAGAAGGGCAAGTTAGCTAAATTGGCCATGCTAAATTGTCGCATAGTATCCAGGGATGTGCAGGTTAGATCAATTAGCCATGGTAGGTGCAAGATAATGGGGATAGGGTGCGGGGTTTAAGTCTGGGTGGAATGCTGTTCGAAGGGTGAGTGCTTACTCGATGAGCTGAATGGCCTCTTTCCACACTGTAGGGATTCAATGATTCAAAATGACTACCTGTAAAAGGAAATCCCGTATCAGCTTTTCTCTTCCATTGTTCCAAGATTACTATTAGAAATAGGGGCAAAAGTATTGTTGCATTGAAAATCTGATGGAACCTGATAATTTGATTCAAATTGGGTGGCTAGGTGAAGGGCTAAGCCTTTTATTTCCAGGCCCCTAATTCCACAGACCTTTCCGATATTTGTATGTGTTATCAGTGTTTTGAACTAGTCAAGAGTGGATCACTGAACAGATTATGAATGGTACCATTTTCTAACGCATCTTCGAGTATTTTGGTATGTTAAATGTGTTGTAATATGCAAAAATGTTGCATGATATATCTAAGGCTGACATCCTCTCAAGCAAGTCATTTTTGAATCAAAACCAGATAAGGAAAAAGCGGAGATTATCATATGCAACTAAACTGGGTCCATTTTTCAAGGTTTCAGTTTTATGTTGAATGTTAGTTCAGAGAAGCAAGTCAATTAAGTATATAATTACTTTAAAACTACTGTGTGTTCTTGGCACCATTCATTTATTTGTTTACTATCCAATTAATCTGTCTAGCAGTTTATACACAAAACCCCACTCTTTAATAGAGTGTTTATCCTTCTGCCTAGTGAAGATGAGAAGAATTACATGGCAGCATATGAAATACCAAGTTAACCAATCAGTGATAACAGCATCAACAACAAACTGTATTTATATGGCAATTTTAACATAATTAAACATTCCAAAGTGCTTCTTAAGGGAGCTATGAATCAACATTTGATACTGAGCTGCATAAGGTGATATTAGGGCAGCTGTAACTAAAAGCTTTTGCATCAAACCTTTTGTCTGGTCAAAGAGATAGGATTTTGAGATTTAGAGCTTGGAGCTTAGGTGGCTTTGGTTACAAAAAGTGGAACGTTTGAAATCATAGATATTCATTGGATGTACCAAGATATTCTCCAGGATAATTGAACATATGCAATAACAACTAAGCCCACATCTTACGAAAGAATACAAGAAAGAGACTATCTTGGAGGTTTGTGAGGGTGGAATAGGTTGTAGAGATAGGGACAGGAAGAGGTCCTGGAGGGTTTGGGATCAGGATGAGAATTTCAAAATCAAGGTACTGTTGGGTATCCTTTATCCAAAAACCTTGAAACCAATTGTTTTTTGGATAAAGGATATTTTCAGATAAAAGGCAGTAAATAGATTTACACAGTTTTAATCATTTATTCTAACTTTTCACATATGGTTAAAATCAAGTACACCGTGTCTGGTCAAACTCCTGAACTTATTAAACTGTGATGAATTCTACAAATTTTACATGAAGGAAATGCAAAGAACAGAACATGTGTCAGATCCATTGATCAAAGAAAGAAATTTTGATCTTGCAAGAGTGTCTTGGACTAGTCGGGTTCTGCTGACTGTGTTGGGAAATTGTTGCCACCTTACCTGTTCAATAATTCAGAATGGTTATTACCGTTATTGCCTCCTGTGATGATGCACCCAACTATTATTAATAACAATGTGTGCATAAACAATCACCCAAACACTTGCATTTACCAAAATACACAAAGGTCCACTATAGAGATAACAAGGTGTAGAGCTGGATGAACACAGCAGGCCAGGCAGCATCAGAGGAGCAGGAATGCTGAAGTTTCAGGTCCAAACCCGAAACGTCAGTTTTCCTGCTCCTCTGATGCTGCCTGGCCTGCTGCGTTCATCCAGCTTTACACCTTGTTATCTCAGATTCTCCAGCATTGGCAATTACTACAGTCTCAAAGGTCCACAAGAGATCCATTTTTTGTCTATTCAGAGCAGGTAAGGTTCATTTTCCTCAAAGGATCCAAATTCAGCATGTCCGCAGGTCAACTTGGGTCTGCTTTCGAAATGACCTTCAGTTTGTAAGTCTTTCTGGTTTTCAGACAAGAGGATAAAAAATACCCAACTTGTATTGTTCATCTCGGAACCAATGCAATTTAACAGAGGTGATGGGTAAACAGGACTTGAGTTAAGGCAAAGACAGCAATTTGAGATGTCCTCAAGTTTATGGAGGGTGAAATATTTGGGAGGTGATCTGAGATTTGCCTCCTGCTGGGTATTTTTATCTGATGTGGCAATGCTGATGTTATCTCCTGCAACAATATTTAGGCATGACCAATGTGGTAAAACATTTATTCCATCTCACTATCGTAAACAAAATATCAGATTCAAAGATACTGAGGTGTCAGGGAATACTATTAAACTATTCAGTTATGTAGCATAGCATACTTTGTGTTTCATGCTTCAAGTAACTTGAGTTAGAATGGAGTCTCAGACTTTTATATCAACTAGTCACATGCTGTGATGCAGCGATGATGTCCTGAGCCTGTTTCTTAAAGGTATAATTGTAAGACATGACAAAAAATACCCTTTTTTTTCCAAGCAGAAAAAGTTACTGGATACCAGATATGCACAGTAGTCATAGGCATATGGTGTCAATTCCATAATCATACAAATAGGTAAAAGGAGACTTTCAAGATTAGTTAAAGTTTAAGTGTAATGCTGTTGCTTTTGATTGACCTTTGGTAGTCTTGCTGGTGCTTGCTGTCACACAGCATCATGGCACAATCATCATCATCAGAATGTTCATCCTCACTCACCTCCTGAATGGTTCATATGCTGTACATTACCTGAGCCATTGTATGTTCCTTTGCAATGTAGTGCCATGAACAGTAATAGCATTTCATAATCTGGGCTAATTGTATGTGAGAGACGCCTTTTTGCTGGCATCCAAGTATTTGTGTTAGTATTTCTAATTCACACTGTATAGTGTGCAGTTTTAATAATCTTTCATCTGCTTGATCATTGTTTAGCTTTTTCATTCTCTGTCTTTGAAGAAGAATTTCCTGTTTTCAAAATAATTATACAATTGCATGCTGAGCAAAGTTGTTTACATTTGCTTTGGTAATCCCTTCTGTGCTGGTGTTGCACAAAGATGCTGCAATGCAATGTGAGAACCTTGTTTTGTAACTTGGCACTTGATAATCATTGATTTGTTAGTACATACCATACATCCTGCTAGACCATTTGAATTTGAATAGTGGGGTTATGATATGATATGGGTCATTCCCATATTCAGTACGATTCTACCAATGCATTGGATTGATGATCCATTATACACTGAGAGTTGGCCTCCTGTAGGTATCATGGAGTGCCACATGCTGAGATACATTTTTCTGGTTGCATCATGATCATATGTTGACACTAGCTCCTGTGTCAATTTTATCTTTCAGTTGGTTAACTCGGAATGTCGTGGATACATTTACACAGCAAGCACTAGCAAGACAACCAAAGGTCTATCAAAAGCAACAGCATTACACTTAAACTTATGTCTTTAAATGGTTTGCAGTGAACTGCTGTCCATTCTGGGACACTACATAAAAAGAAAATAGCAGTCATCCTGTTAGTAATGATTGCACTCAAAATGTTGCCAAGTAGTCAGTCAAACAACAGGGCATTTGGAGATTTAATCTTTTGTGAGGTTGTAATCTCCATCTTTCATGAATAGGTTTATTGCTACTTTCATCCAAGGAGTGGATGAAATATTATTTGGGTCATGGAGGATTCCTTCATTGTTGCTGAGGTTGGTTTTGTATGCCTCATATATATTCACGAAGTGTTGAATATTCTGATTCATCCATCGCCAGTACAGAGATTCACATCCAAGTCTCTTTGTGCATTTAATACCGTATAGGCCTGGTGTAACATGGACTTGATATCTTGGCATAATGCTTTTGGCATTTAGACTTGTTTCCCTTGAAAATACCGTGTTGTGACATGCTGAATTCAACACTGTGTAGCCAAAATTAATAAATGTTCTCAGGTGCTACTTTAATAGTGACATGCCATCCCTGGATAACGGAATTTTGCAACGCTTGTGGTTGCTAATCTTTGGCACTTGTCAACTGCAACTAGTCACACTGCTGTGGCTAAAGTGTAACAGATCAACCTTGAGAATGTCTTCAACATTAACTGATGCAATGGTGTCATGTGTGGTCTGTTCTGCCACAGTGGGTGTGGTTTGAAATTCATGACTTGTGACTATACTGAGATCTGTGCATTTGGTAGTTCTGCCACTGGAGAGCCATTGGTACCTTTGATGTAGAACATTTCAGGAAGCCGCAATGAACTTGCATATTCAGTACGATTCTACCAATGCATTGGATTGATAATCCAGTATACACTGAGAGTTGGCCTCCTGCAAGTACCATGGAGTACCACATGCTGAGATATATCTTTATGGTTGATCATATGTTGACACAAGCTCCTGTGTCGATTTTAGCTTTCACTTGGTTAACTTGGAATGTTGTGGATACATTTGCATTTATGTCATTTCTTAATACTTTCCTCGCTACCAGTGTCATATTGGTCACCTGTGTTTTGTTCTAGGGTCTGGCTTGGCCTTTGAAACCATTTTTCTACCTAATGCCCTTTGGGGCCACATAATTTTTGGGTATCAAGGAAAGCTGGACAGCTTTTGGGGAATTGAATAAAGAGAATCTGTTATATTTCCTATAGGTTTGGAATACTTTATTAGCCATTGAGAGGCTCAACCTAATGTATGCCATGTAAATGTTGTTGACCTACCGCTATTGATTTACACTTATGTCCATCTTCAAATAATGTATCAATAATGGCCTTATACCCTGCCTAAAAGATCCTTTCTGAAGGCTTTAACTTGTTTAAAGGTGATTACTAATTTGATAGCCTCTCTGACAGCTCTTAGAAAAAATCACACTCATGCCCTTTCTTGCAGCATTTACTGACAAACTGGCCAGTAGACTATTGCTGTTGCTGCCTGCATGACATGAGTTGGAATCTGTTAATCCTGAAGTTCATTCTGACCTTAGATTGTCTTCGTGTATGGTCCAAAAGTTTTATGGATCTATTTGATCATCCACAGAAACAACAGAAGAAGTAATACTGCAAAGAACCACCTTACTGACAGCAAACATGAATTTCAGAGTTCCCTTTCAGCATCATCTATCAGTCAATATGTAAAATAAAGCTACATCTGTTAATTGAATAATTGTAATTCGGTAGAAGTATGATTGACTGCCCAGTTCATAATTAAGTATATATATTCCATTTCTCATTGTCAGTCTATTTTTTTAAAGTAGTTGTCAATACATTGTTTGTATATTGACTTTCACCAGTTTTGCTTCTGCCTGTTTTTATATTTTTTTTCCTCCATTTTGGTCCCTGTTTACTTTTATTTTTGTCTGTTGCTATTCTATTCTTGCTCTTCATCTCTTTAAGAGAGCTGTTTTAAGAGCAACAGCCTTGGACATTTTAAAAACCGAAAGAACTGCAGATGCTGTAAATCAGGAACAAAAACAGAAGTTGCTGGAACAATTCAGCAGGTCTGACAGCATCAGTGAAGAAAAAGTCAGAGTTAACATTTCAGGTCGGTGACCCTTCCTCAGAGCTGTTCTGAGGAAGGGTCACTTGACCTGAACATTAACTCTGATATGTTTCTTCACGGATACTGCCAGACCTGCTGAGCTTTTTCAGCAACTTCTGTTTTTCTTCTTGGACTTTTTAAATTGCACACTTGTAATTGCAGGTTTCAGCCATTAGATGGTATTGAAAATAAATGTGAAATAATGATGTCCTGAGGGCTTCCCTCTACTACTGTGCCAACCGCTGGATACAGGTAAGTCTTGTTAATAAAGAAAATCATTTAAAAGGATTTTTCCTGCCATATTTTCATTTAGAAAAGCTATGATATAAGGAACATTGAATTGCTGATTTTTTAAAAAACAAAAATGAACATCAAAATTAAAGGCTTCTGGGGCCTTTTTTTAAAAAAGAGAGACAGGCATCAAGAGATGTAAAAGATAAGTTCTATATTCTATGTTCTATAGTTGCCTCAGTCCAGGACTGAAAGCTTCTGGCTTGCTTATATCTTCAACTTCACTGTTAAAAAATTCTTCTACCTTGGAAGAAGGTAGATTTTAATCAGAATAAAATTATCTCTGAGTTCTATACTCATAGAAACTGATAATACTGAATTTCCAAATTGTTTGATGTCCAAGGTCGTCGTCCTTATGATTTCAAAATATCTGCCAGCAAGACCTGCACTTGTCTTTTTCAATAACTGGGGTAATTGAATCCAATGAACCAATGTTGATGTTGTCCTTCATAACATAAGAACTAGACAAACGTAACATGGTATTGACGAATCCAACAGAACATTTATTACTGCTTACTTTTACAGATAAATGTCACAATCACAGATATAGATGTGTCTGGGCTAATATTAATCTACTTGGTTACAAAAAGTAGCATATTTTCATCAGGATATCATATTTCAAGTGACCTGATTTAATTTGGAGTCTGAGAATTTCCTTCCATCAGGTCACACACTATGTTACAATGAGCATGTCTCCTGAAGATTTACTAACAGATTGACCGTAAAATAAAATAAGGCTGGCCAGGGGCACTTTGAAGTTCAGAGGCAACTAAGGTAAGATGAAAATGTCGACAGCAAATGAGCTGGAGCAGGGTGAATCTTACAGAGATCATAGAATCCCTACAGTGTGGAAGCAGGCCATTCGGCCCATCAGGTCCCCACCAACCTTCTGAAGAGCATCCCACCCAGACCTACCATCCTTCCATCCCTGTAACCCTACATTTCCCATGGCTAATCCATGTAGCCAGCACATCTCTGGGCACTATGAGCAATTTAGCATGGCCAATTCAACTAACCTGCAAATTTTTGGCCTGTGGGAGGAAACCAGAGTACCCCACGTGGAGGGGTATCCCATGTGGACATGGTGAGAATGTGCAAATTCCATACAGTTGCCTGAGGATGGAATCGAATCTGGGTCCCCAGCACTGTGAGGCAGCAGTGCTAACCACTGAGCCACTGTGTCATTGGAAATAGCTAGCCTGGGCAATAGCACAGATATGGTTCACCTCAGAGTCATATATAGTACCAAAGTTATGAAAAGTCTAGTTAATCACCAGACAATTGTCAGTGAGTGGAATTGGATTGGAAGCAAGTGAATGGTGTTTGTAGTGGGGTCTGAAGTTAATGGCTTCAATCTTTCTAATATTTAATTCTAGGATTTTTTTGCTCATCCAGTACTGAACGTCTGACAAGCAATCTGATAAATTGCGATAGTGGAGGAGTTAAGAGAAGTAGTGATAATGAGTAAATCAGAGTGTTATCAGCATAAATGTTATTTCAGATGATGTCCTTGAGAGCAAGGATGTAAGTGTGAAATAGGAGTGGACCCTTAGAGGACACCAGAGGTAGCACAAGAGAGGGAAGAAAAACCGCCTCTGGCTATGATTATAATAAGATTGATATTTTATTCAAGAGAAACATTCACAGCCTGAAAACTGAATTGAAGTGTAAAATATCAAACAATTCATACAGATTCATAGAATCCGTACCGTGCAGAAAAAGGTCATTCGGCTTTTTGAATCTGTGCTAACCCACTGAAGAGCATCCCATCCAGACGCAGCCTGCCTACCCTATCTCCATAACACCACATTTACCATGGCAAATCCACCTAGCCCGCACATCTTTAGACCAAGGGGTTAGGTAATCATGTTCAACCATGTAACTATGCCACAATATAATCATAAAAATAGACAAATAAATTCAGCAAGTAACAAGCTGAGGCATGTTCAGCAGAAAGTTGAAAGAAATATAGATTTGGAATAACATTACATTAAAGTTACAAAGCAATATACCATTTCTACATTAGTATCACTGATGTACATATAAATTTCATTATTAACTACTTAACGGAGGGCCTGAACCCTGTAAGGAATTCTCCAGGGTTACACCTTTCCATTCAATGTCTTATGGGGTTGAATTGTATTGAACATCAAGTTGTCTTGATTGCTCTAGATGTGGTGGTGCTCATCATATCTGAAATTTGTTAGATTGAATAAGGGATTTTCCCACCTTTGTGCAAATATTAACTCTCCTTGTTTTCAGTGATTTGACCTTTGTGACATGAAAGCTACTGTTTGCAACTCATGCTGTGAGCTATAGATCAAACTCGACAAACACCCATTTATCCTTTTGATCTAGGCAGTTTAGGAATGTTTGAGGTCAGGATATCTCACACTCATAGCGAGTTCAACCAATGGATGATGTAACCAGTGTATCAATAAGTCGTGGATAGGTGCAGAAATTTGTGCTTTCCTCTATGGCAGGGCCCATTAATCAGGGAGGAGAGTGGCAAGTGGTGACCCTGCCACATTCAAGCCTCCACTTCAATTAAGGCCAGGGTGGACGGCCTGTAGATAGCCCTTCAGTTCTGTAGCCAATTGAGGCCCTTAAATTTTCAATCAATTCCCACTTAAAGACTTCATCTCACCATTGGTATTAACCTAGTAGCAGGCAGGGGGTCCTGCATGCAGGAAGCATGTTCAGTACGCTCATGTGTTGGATCCCAGGAGTCCCTCATTCAAAAGCACTCAGTGCCTGATCAAGGAACCTGTAAACAGAAAGAGGATGTGGCTGTTGAGAGCCAGCCCACTGCCCATATTGCTGACCCTCCCATCCCTAAGACTCCCCACCTCTGGATTTCCATCTGCAATCACTTGCCTGTGGCCTGGGATCCAGTGATGATGCTTAAGTCTTTGGTGGGTGTTGTACCCGCAGCTGCCATTCACCAGGTGGCACTGCCTTTCAATGGAGCTCCTAAGTGGGTGGAATTTCTGTCCTGGGGAAGGGCCACCACCAGTCTGTTGAGTGCCTGAATGGATGTGGCAGGCATTCCCAAAATAAAGGCGGTATGGGGGTCTCATTGATTCTCCAGCCAGCATCTAAGACCCCTGTTACATCTCTAAGTTTTGCCCTGAGGAGTCTGAAAAGGATGAGGATGAAGACTAATTGATTTTGTTTTTAGCATAAATGTCAACTTGGCCATCCCACTTCAAATTGTCTTGAATGTATACAACCTGAATTTTCCAGGCTTTCACCTCTGTCAAGGTGTAATTGTATGCCAAGGAACATGTGCTTATGTCTCTTGACATCTAGTTGCATGTCATTGGATTTAGTAGCATTTAACTGCAAACTGGCTTCCCTACACCATTCATCGAGGGAGATGAAATTTCCCTGAAACTCAATGGCTGCACCACATTAGACTTTGCAATTATCCTACAGTCCACATATTTCAGTACTTGAAGTCAGAAGGGAGAAGAAAATTAATGAGGTTAGTTAAGAATAGAACCAGGTGACAGACATCACACCCAGCTGGACAACTGTGAAGAGATGTTGGAGGAGGATGACATGGTCAGGTAAAGCAAAGACTGCAGATGCATTGAACAGGATGGGGAGAGTGAATTTGTCTTTGTCACAGTAACAGCTTATAATATTTGAGAATTAGTTAACAGTCATTATAGTACTGTGGCAGTGGCAGAAACTGTGTTGGTGAAGTTCCAGGAAGATGAATGCACATCTGGAAGGTGACAACACATTCGTGGGCTTTCAAGAGAAAGGGAAACTTGGAAATGCAGATGTATTTTGCAAGGGTTGTTTGACTCCTGGACTCAAAGCACATATTTTGGCTTTGAACAAGCAAGCAACTATCAAATTTGGCTTCACTTAAGATAACAATCTGTGGTCCTCAACCTGAGGAAAATTTCATATCATAAAAACCCAAAAATGTAGTGATAACATTGCCTATAACTAACACAAAGTACATTGAAATGATGACTTTGAACTTAAAAATGGCTTGTTTTTGCCAAACATATTAAGGTTATTTAACAGAAAAGATAAGAAAAGAAATTGCAGAATAGATTTTCTGCTTGTATTGGGTGCCTATTACAGATAACCTTCAGCTTGACAGTGTGCTATAGTGAGTTTATTTTTCCTGCATGGTTCACAAAGACCAGCTACATTTTCATGTACTGCTTCTGCTCTGTAAATAAGTCAAGCAGTGAACTCCCTTGTTTGGCATGCTGCTTAGAAATGGGGATAGGCGAAAGAAACTAAGAAACGAAGCACTGAAAAATCTATGAAGAATACAAAAGCTGGAGATTGATATGCTGGGTTTTCTACTAGAATTAATATTAATATGCCTCACTTTACATTAGAAATATAATTTTATATCATAATATTTTACTAAGGCTATTTACTTTTTTAAAAAAGCAAAGCTGAATTATATTTTAATTAATTTCTCCAACATCTGGCTAGGATTCCACTCTTGGTAATAGTTCTTGTTGGTGAAAGGGTAAACACTAGTCGCTCATCGTCACCGTTTCGCTAGAACTATTAAACAGCATTGTTAAATGATCATAAACTGTACAATAGAATGAATGGAAAAAATTCCAACACAATAAACATAAATGGTTGCACTGTAAGACAGGTCAATGATGGTAATGTAACCCAATGCAGTAAGTACAGCTGAGTGCTATTCACCTGGGTCTTGCAGAACAGCGAGTGTGATAAATCATCTGTCGCCCTACTGCTGCAGCATAGTTAAGATTAATGACGGTCTACTGTAAACCTGCCAGCTAGGAAGATTTCAGTGACAGTGGGGGATGTTTGATAAAATACATAGTGGAAATATTATAAACTCTTTGGACAGAGACCAAGACCTCACCTCTCATACAATAATATTTGGAAGTACTGCCTGTGATGACATTTCGGTATTTGACTCAATGCAGCAGCAGCTACAGAAATCATTTTCATAAAAGCAAATGTCACAGGTGATGTTGATTTGTCACATTCTGTCAGAGGTAAATACCTGGAGACCATGTACTAATCAGATAGAGGCAGAGAAAAGTATATTAAAGTGCAAACTGGCCTCTCTTGCCACTTTTCAGTCTTCATCCTATCAGTAATCACATTACTCTTTGAAAGGAAAGGTAAGAAGTAGGAAACAGTGTTGTTAGGAAATCATAACCAAAAAAGATATATTGTCCTTGTTTAGACTTTTATTACATTGCGTGATAGAAGTTGAATGCTGTTCTATCAAAGTCCTAAAGCAGCAGGGCTGTGAAACAGCAGGAGATTCGTTGCTTGGCTAATTGACACAACTAAGTGAATGGTCACATTGAAATATTGGGGGACCTTTGAAGTTAGTTCTACAATGGAAAAGTGGATTGATGGTTGTGATACCAGAACCACTGTTTGCTTGTTCGATCACTATCATCAAAACATAGTACCCTCTGAGTATTGCAACAGGATGAAATTGGAATTGATGGAGAATTGAACCGAGTTCTCTTAAAGCTGTGCTGACTTTCACAAAGCTTTAAATTATCAGGTAAACAGATGTTATTATGCTATTGTGAGATTAGTGTGATATCATCCTGGTTAACTATAGGATGGTTAAATCTGCATCAGTTCTCTAAGAGCTGGAGCGAGAAAGATAATACTGAAGCTCATCCTACAATCTAAGACTTTCATTCTGTGGGAGTGAAATTTGAATATGGGTTTGAAACAAAAGAAATCAAATCATCAGTGCATGCACCAATTGAGAAGCCTAAGCCAAGCCCCAGTGGAGCTTTGGCACCATGTGATTTTTTTGACTGAGCTGCCAGCACCTGAGAGGTCTCAACAGGCTGTTTGCTGAATGTAACCAAATGAATGGTAACTGCTTGTCTCTTAAACAATTCTATGAGTGTTTTAAATAAGGATTGTTATAAACCACATATTAAAATCTCTGTAATGTGAATTGATCAGTTTGAAAATCTGTCAGATATTCTTGCACACCAAGCATGTAAAATTATTTCATTGATCTCTATTCTACTTTCTGTGCTAAATGAAATAATCCAACATATTATGCATTGAAATTAACACATTCTGAGAGCACGGAATGATGCAAGTACCTAAAGAGTAGACTGGGACTCTACTTAATATTGGTTCTTGAGCATAATTTTCAATAGACAGGGCAAGTTGCTGATACAGAGGATTGGAATTTCATATTGCTACATTGCTGACAACAGCCGCAAGTAAATGAGGTAATTGGGACGGACGATGATTGGGGAAAAATTAGTGCATGACACCATCAAATTCCCGGGCCAAGCAGTTACCTGAATTAATCATTTCCCTAAATAGAGTTGTTTTGTAATTATTCAGACAAACAGGATCTAACTTATAGTAATTTATCAATGTCTGGTACATGATCACTCATATATGTGATCTCGTTAGATTTTGATCATAATTGAAATCCTCTTTCATTGCTTTCCCACTGATTACCCAACTCCTAAAGAATCTCCTTTATTTACTGACAGCTCCATTGGACTAAGTATTTCTCCAAATACTAACAGCAGATCAACAAATCAACAGCTAGCATTCTGTGAAAAGTATTTTTAACAGACTTCATTAAATATGCTATTCTGAAAGTGTTTCTGTTAAGAAGTGCTGAATTGTTGCTCTGATTTCCAAGTCAGGAGGCCACTCCTGCAC
Organism: Rhincodon typus; assembly: GCF_021869965.1. Taxonomy (NCBI): domain Eukaryota; kingdom Metazoa; phylum Chordata; class Chondrichthyes; order Orectolobiformes; family Rhincodontidae; genus Rhincodon; species Rhincodon typus. Next base: position 84,553,640 of record NC_063335.1, read on the forward strand.
CTGGGTATCTCATCCCGAGAGGCCAATGTCATAAATCTCAGTGCTGGTCATTAACCAGCATTATATATGTTACAAGCATTCTTTCTGTCAGCACCGTGACAGAGCTGCATGCAGATTTTCAAATTGTACATTCCTGCGGCCGGTTTTAATTGAAAAATCACCACAAGGGCTGAGCACTAGATTTGCATTTTAAAGGAACATGAGGCAAAATTGATAAAATTGCACATGTAGAATATTTAATCAAAGAATAAAATCAGATTTAGTTTGCTGCTTAACCATAAAACCTGTAAAGCTCAAATTCAGAAGAATCAATTTTATCAGTCTTTTAGGCAATAATAGTGGCTTTGATTTTTATAAAATTTCTATTTACTACAAATATCTTACAGGTCTAGTGCCCTCAATAACAATGATAATGGAGCAGTTTTTCCAGATGATGCCATTTAATCATATGCATTATCACACCAGCCCTACCTGTAAGCTCATATCTTACAGTGGACTTAATAAATCTTCAGTTTGCTATCTGAACCATGGAGCAATAAAATAGATTAACTGCTTTACTCTTTCCATTGGGGATGTATCAATTTTTGCTCTTTCATGAAAGACTCCTCAGTTAATTTAAGTCGAAAAGTTTAAAGAGGAGGACTCAATAAACAACTTGAATTACATAGTTGTCCTGTGTCCTCTGTTATCTTCCCCGATTGTTCATGTGAGCATAGCTAATGTGAGCATAGAGAAATAGAACACCTTTCACACCTTGAAAATTAAATAATTGGTGAATTTCATACAGAGGTATTGTGGTGGAGAACACCATCAAGATGAAAAAAAGGAGACAGCATAAATGGATAATTAGGGTCAAATTTTGTCTCTGCCACATAACAGCCGACAGTGGGTGGGACGACTGCATCATGGCGGAACAACATGGATGACAGCCTGATTGATATTAGTGTTCAAACCTCTGTTTAAATACCAACAATGACCTGATGACACTGATTGCCTTCTACAATGGCAGTTTTCTCATTTAGGCAGTGGGAAATCAGGCGGTGCACCATCATTTAAAGGCAGACTGCAGTCCTTAAAGGGGAAATTACTTTGCAAAGCTGATCATTGAAGAGGGTGGCATTGAAGGAGAAAGAAATGTGATGTTATCCAGAGCAAACCCTCCCCCATTTCTTGAATTCTCTGATGCAACAATCAAAGTGCTCGTAAAGCAGGTAAGGGACAGGAAGGAGGTCTTGCTATTTATCTCCGGGTGACAAGTTGCCCAGAAAATGTTCAAGTCTATACTATCAGAACTGTTCTAAGGACCTGTCTGCAGACTTCATTCATACTGTAAAGATAAGACCCTTCTTCATCTCTCTCTGCACAGTCATATAATTAACTGTAGCACAAGCAATCTTTCTCACTTCTGCTTCACGATAATTTTATGCAGTGATAATGGGACATTCTATTTCCACTCACATAGACTGACAGTGGTGATACCACCTGACTGACTGTAATCCCCTTCACCCCACGAAGGACTGTTCCAATTTGATTTTCACACATCACGGTTTTCTTGGAGCACCTGCAGTGTGTTTGCCTCATAAGCTGCTGGTATATGCTGCAGCTCTAATGTTAATGTAGCACAGTGCTGCAGTGTCATGTCTAGTTGATGTCTGACTGATAGATTGACTGTCACAAGCTACCTGTCACTCTGTCTGGGCTAAAACGCAACCTGAATTGAAGACGCTGGCAGCTGTACTCAGCACTAAAATCAGTGAATGCTAAGAAGCTAAGACCTATAAGATGTTTATGCCCATTTTAGCACAAAAGCATTCTGTAAGAAATATATGGCTGTCTGTGCATACAAAGCAGAAGCATACAAGGTGTAGGCTTACATCAGCTCCAAAGTAAAGTGTGGAAGGCCTGAGTTGTAGTCAGAGTTGGTCCGAGAGAAAGCGTAATGTTGGTGATTTGCTGATGTGAAGTTAGATGAATGAAGGGTGGTGGCCATGGACCATGAAATGATGTCATACAGAAGAAGCAGCGGCCTGATGGCAGGGAAGCATTTGGTGATTGTCAACAACAGATACTCATTCTATTCTGCCTGCCTGTCAGGATTTTGTGCCATCTCATTCCTCAGTGGAGGAGAATTGGAAATGGAATGTAAATAGTATGAGTTGGGGCTTTAATAAGATTCAAATGCTTGAAAATCAGGTAGTTACCACTCAAAGGTGAGACTTTAAAGCCACCATTTAAGACTTGAGGGGAAAACCGGGAAAACTTTTGTTAACATTGATAATCCAATTTTTTTTTCATTCTTACCCTATTTTGCCATGATAGTCAACATTTTCTCACCATAGGGAGGGGTAGTTCCAACCCTAGCCTTGCATGGTTGTTTTGGTTTATGTTGTGTATTGGTTAGGTTTTGCTTTTTGCTTCAATATCAGATGTTACCCCAGCTGAGCAGCTCTCAGGCCATTATTATTGGCAGAACCTGCCTTTACCAAATAGAAACATAGAAGGTAGGAGCAAGAGGAGGCCATTTGGCCCTTTGAGCCTTCTCTGACATTTGTCGCGATCATGGCTAATCATCCAGCTCGATAGCCTAATCCTGCTTTCTCCCCATAACCTTTGATCCCATTCACCTCAAGTGCTATGTCTAGTGTAACTATAGCTGACTGAACTTAGCAATTTCAAAACTTATCATTATCGGCATTTACTGCCAAGCTATTGGAGTAGCAACTGTTCAAGTGCCAATGTTATAATGTATTTGGCATCATTACTTGTACTGGAATGTCTGTAGGTGGTGGCCTGTTGTGTTCAGTGCTACGAATCTAATAATACGAAACCAGAAACAACTGAAGTCACGTGCCCATTGGAAAACAAACCCAATAAATTTACTCAGTTTTGGAACACAATGGAGTAATTTTTCACCTTCATTACTTAGACATAAATCTGGAATGGATAGATTGGAATGATAAATTCAGTAACAGGCAGGTTATCTGTGCTGCCAGTTTCCTGTCCATTAGGTAAAAGTTACACATGTGTAAACCTCAATGTTTTGTTGACAAATTCCCAAATGTTGATTATTAAATAAAAATTATATCCGGTCTTGTTTGACTATTGGACTATTTGGTCTGAGAGATCGTAAATTTGAATATATCATAGTGCAAAATGTCAAAGCAGAAATGAGATTGAAATAATATTTTGCGAGGGAGATGAGGCTATTAGTAAGTGATGAACCTAGCAAGCCCAATCTAGGGCAGGTGATGGCCTAGTGGTATTATTACTGGACTATTAACCCAGGGACCCAGGTAACATCCTGGGAACCCAGGTTCAAATCCTGCCATGGCAGATGGTAGAATTTGAATTCAATTAAAATCGAAATTAAGAGTCTAATGATAACCACAAATCCATTGTTAATTGTTGGAAAATCCCATTTGGTTCACTAATGCCCTTTAAGGAAGGAAACCACCATCCTTACCTGGTCTGCCCTACATGTTACTTTGGACCTATAAGAATGTGGTTGATTCTTAACAGCCCTCTGGGCAATTAAGGAATGAGCAATAAATGCTGGGCTAGCCAGTGATGTCCTCATTCTATGGATGAATAAAATAAAAATGAATTGCAGGACGTGATATGAATAGGTATTACCTTACATATTGCCCCAACACCTATATTTGGCTGTTGGGTGGGAGTGCAAATCATGCAGCAAGCAGCTGTAGTCAAATTCTGTGAAAACAATCCTCAGTTGTCAGCTGTGTAGGGAGGATAAGGCTTTGGTCGCAACTGAGAGCGAGGATAGTCCAGCATAATAGATGCTTCAGGCTTCCTTGTGAGACTCAGTGAAGCTGACCTGCTTTCCTGTGTGAACCACACGGAAGTCTAATGTAAACTTGTACAACTTACCGTGGGCACAGCTTCTGATTCACCACTCAGCTCAGAAGAGGCTTGCCAATGGGGAAGGCTCCACACATGCTTTCAATTGCAGTTCATGTCCTGATGGCAATCCAGCTACTTCCTCCTATAGCACTGAGGTGTGGGTTTGAATAAATCACCTCCCACTATTTTCAAAATGAGTAAAAGACACCCAAGCTTAGAAAAAGGACAGGAACAATATTGATACAAAGTTGGCAGAATGATAGGAAACAGAGAGTACTGGTTCATGGTGTTTTTTTAGGTTGGATGAATGTTAGTAGTAGAGTTCACCAGGAACTAATTATTAGGGCTTTTGCTTTTCCTGATGTATTAGTGATTAGATCTTGGAGTAAATGGGGACAATTTCAAAATCCTAGATGATACAAGACTTGGAAATTTGAAACTGCAAGGAGGACAGTGTAGAAATTCAAATGTACATTGACAAAGTTATGGAGCGGGTAGTCAGATGGCAGATGAAGTTCAATGCAGAGTGAAGTGATAAATTTCAGTAGAAAGAATATGGAGCATAGAGACAGTATAACATACATGAGGCTACAGTAAAGAGTGTGGAAGAGCAGAAACACCTGCATATATGGCTGTCTATTCATTCACGGAATGTGGGTGTCACCGGCTGGGCCATCATATATTGCTCATCTCTCATTGCCTCTCACAGCCATAATCCTTTAAGGGAGAAAGTTTCAGGATTTTGACCTAGCCACACTGACAAAACAGTGGTACGTTTTCAAGTCAGGATGGTGAATTACTCGGAGGGAAACTTGCAGGTGGCGGTGTTTCCATATATCTGCTGCATCTGTCCTTTTGGATGTTGGTTGTCAAGGCATCCAAAGGTGTTGTCTGATGAGCCTTTGTGAATTTCTGCAGTGCATCTTATAAATGGTATACAATGCTGCCCCTAAACGTGAGTAGTGGCAGGGTGAATGTTTGTGGATAAGATGCCAATAATGCAGGCTGATTTATCCTGATGGTGTCCAGATGATTGGATCTGCACTCATTTAGGCAAATGGCAAGTATTAAATCATACTCCTAACTTGTGCCTTGTCGATGATGGACAGGATTTGCAGATTCAGGACGTGAGTTACTTGCTGCAGTACTGCTAACCTCTAACCTAATATAGAAGATGTAACATTTTTATAGCTGTTGCAGTTCAATTTTTGGTTAATGATGACCTACAAAATGTTAATAGTCGGGAATTCAGTAATTATAATGTGATTTATAGTGAAGAGGCAATGATTAGATTCTCTCTTGTTGAAGGTGGTCATTGCTTGGCACTTGTGTGGCATAAATATTACCGGATACATATCAGCTCAAGACTGGAAATTATCCAGGTCTTTCTGCATTTGGACATGAACTGCATCAGTATTGAGAATTCATGAATTATGCTAAAGATTATGCAACCATCAGTGAACATTCCATTTCCGACCTTGTGACAGAGGGAAGGTCGGCTGCATACAGTTCTGGGCATCATACTTTAAGAAAACATGAATGCATTGGGCGCTAATGCAGAAGAGGCTTATAAGAATAGTTTGAGGGATAAGAAGCTTCAGTAACAAAGATACAGTGGAGAAGCTGGAACTGATTTTTTTTCATGAGAAGGAAAAGGCTCAGAGGAGATTTGATTGCAGTTTTCCAAAACTTGAGATATCTGTCGAGAGTACACAAGGAGAATTTGTACTCGCTTCTAAAAGATGAAGAATGAGTTGGCATAGATTTAAAGTGATTTTCAAAAAAGTAAATGTGATGTAAGAGAAAACATTTTTACACAGTGAGTGGTTCACATCTGGAATCCAGTGCTTGGAGCTGTGGTGGAAACAGGTTCAATTGAGACATTCATGAGAACATTAGATTGGCATGGAAGTAGAAATAGAAATGCTAAGTAGAAATAGTGTGTAGGGCTTCAAGGAAAAGGGTGGGAGAATGGCATTAAGTCATGATGCTCAGTCAGAGACCCGGTACAGATATGATGAGCTGAATCATCTCTTTCTGAGCGACAATTCCATGATTCTTTATATTAGTTTCAAAAAGACTCTAAACTGCACCACTTCACGCATTGATTGATCTGGCTTTAATGTGTATTTCGTACAGTCTGTATGATCTTTCTGATACAACAAATTCTATTAAAAGACAACACCTAGACATTGCTTCTTAATAATTCCTGTACTTGAAGCAACAAAAAGTATCAAAAATCTTGAACTGTGACAAGAAGTGAAAGATTTATCTGAGAATCATAATCCATTTAGTCTGAAAAGAAACCATAGATTTTCTAGTACAGAAAAAGGCCATTTGATCCTATGATTCTCCTGGCTCTTGAACTGAAGCTATCCACTCTAATCCCATTTCTCTGCCCTTTTGCTGTAATCCTTTTATTTCCTTTTCAAATATTTATTCAATTCACTTTTGAATGATGTTATAGTCTGCTCTGCAGCCACTTGTGGTAATGTAATTTATAATCTAATAACAATCTGTGTAAAACCATTTCTTCTAACATCAGCCCTTATTCTTTAAGAGCTAATTCTGAGTCTTTGCCGATGAGCTACAAAATCACCAACTAGTGAAAAAAAATTACCCCAAGATTGCTGTCAAAATAATGGTGAGGCTAAAAGCACTTACTTATTTATGTGTGAATGCCACAGCAACTTCACATGAAAGAAGATGCTTGATTAAATGCAGAAATTGCCATGTTGCTGTCTGTTTTATACCAGTCTGCTGTAAGCTTCACAAAAATAGCATTTTACTGTCTGGCTCACTTATTCAAATTCATTAGACATTGCAAGTAAACTCACCAGAAATAGTTAGGTCAATTCATACCAAGTCTAAGTATCCTTCTAATGACGTGACACCTATAAATTCTGCCAGTCAATCTTTCTGAAAATGAATAACTCCTACAACCACTGATTAAATGCCTTTAAATCTCCTCACTTATTTTCTCCCTAGCTTTATATTTCCATACATGAAATGCACACATTGTAATTTATTCTTCTTTGTTCAGAGTTTGGACTGTTCATTTCAGAATTCTTTAATCAGATTAGTTAAGGAGCTCCACAGTTGCTTTTTGCTAATCAGTCAGAATCAAGAGGTGACTGTTGCCATGGAAAATACTATTGAGATTAAAGGTGCAATGGCAAGTTATCTAACAGCAGATGCCAATCATTGGCCAATTGAAGGAATTTTATGCCAGTTTTAAAGGTGTGCTATGCTGTGCCAGGGCTTTAGAGCTCAAGACCAACTTTGCAATGATGCAATGGAGCTGGTCCTCACCAGACTTAAATAACACAGTGTAGGTGGAGCCAAATAGATAACAGGTGGAAGATAAGAGTTCAGGGAATAGTCTCTCAACAATATAACAATCTGATTAGAGCCTGGTTTAAGTCAGATTGTCAAGTATAAGAGTATTTTGTATTAATATGCAATTACAGAGTCCCAAAGAAGTCTGAAGACAGTTCTTTATTTTGTCTTCTCCTTGACAAGTTAAAGGATAAATGGAAAATGAGATTGTGTGAGGAGTAAACCAATTGTCCTATCCGAACTTCTCACTTTCTCTTCAGGTTAAAAATAGATCCAGTCATCTAGGAACGAATTAAAAAAAACAGCAATTTCATTTCATTTTTGATGCTTTTACTTAAATTATTTGTGTGTTAATCATCACAGAATGGGAATAATATCTCGTGATGCAACTGAAAGACATTTACAATGTAAGCATATTGAATTTTCTACGAGTAAGCAGATCCGTGATGAAACATATCATTGTTTGTCAGCTTTATTATCTGAAATCATATGACTCAGAAATCAAAACAGAAACTGCTGGTATCAAACAAGGGAATGGTTCTGAAAGGGTTAGTATTGGAGACTGTGTTAAGCTCCATCTCATCTAATGATGGCACATGGATGAAGAGACAAGGAGTCTCCTTCAAGATCTTGATGAGGTCTCATGTGTTACCCGTGGCTTCTGATAGTCTTAATAATTATGTCAAACTAGCCAATGTAATTTGTACTTAATGCTATCGAGTAATAAGTTGTATCTTGTTATTATGCCAAGTGTTTTTGCTTGTTAAAACACAGCAGTAGTTCATTGTTTGTAACTAGTAACCAAATCAGTACATTTCGCCAACATTGAAAGGAACGGAGTGACACAACAGAAACATACTGGACCTACAAGCCAGCAGCTAATGAATCAAAACCATCCTCTACTCATTGTAGTCTTCCTATTACGGAAAAGAAAGCTTTGTGTTTGGGTGTATCATCACCACTGTTAATGTTATCTTAATTTAGTAAGTTTCCGCTTCCTTCTATTAGTGCCCTTAAGCCTTTAATTTGTATTTTGCTACTGTGGCTATCAAGGCTGTTTAGGAGGCTTTACATTCAGTTTAAAGCAGTGTAGGAAGCTTTACTCTTTTTGTTACCCCGTGCTGTCCCTGTCCTGGGAGTATTTGAGAGGGGACAGTATAAAGGAGCTTTACTTTGTGTCTAACCCTGTGCGGTCCTGAGAGTGTTTGATGGGGACGTTGTGTGGGAGCTTTACTTTCGATCTAAAAGAGTAAAGGGAGGATTGTTTTCAGCTTAAAAGAGTACAGGGAGCTCTCCTCTATCTAAGGCGATGGTGTACTTGTCCTGAAAGCGTTTGATGGGGACAGTGTCGAGGAAAATTTACTTTTGGTTTAAAAGAGTAGAAGTAGCATTACTTTTACTTTAAAGAAGTAGAGGAAGTTTCACGTGTATCTGACATTGTGCCACACTTATCTGAGGAGTGGTTGATGGGGAAAGTGTCAATGGACCTTTACTTTTAGTTTAAAAGAATAGAAAGGAGGATTGGTGGCAACATTCTACCCCAATCATTCACTGGTATTAGTTGGTTCTGCAACAGCTGAAATTTCACAGCAGATCTATCAGTATCCCTTAGGTTGTTGAGTATCTCACCTTCATAAGTACTCGAGGAAGGGTGAATTCTTTAAAAATCCTGACAAAATGGTTGGAATTTAGTTGTCCACCTTCAAAGACAGGTTCAGAGGAGAGACCTGTGATATCAACATTGCACTAGGACCGTGGGGAAAAACTCCCCTCACACAAGCCAGGACACCCCATGACAGTGTCCATTCAGGTCTTTATCCCATTGGGCCTCTGGATAATGACTATGGTGAGATTATTACCAGTTTTCTAACTGGCAGATCGAGTCTCTGTCATGATTAATGAATACAGGCCAATGCTTCTACCCGATGTTATCATTTTTTATGAAGTTGAATGTTGAACTTTTCAGTTCCTATCAATTCATTTATAACATTAAAAAGTAGTCAACAAAGGCACCCATTGCCTTTACTTTTGACTGGCTCAGCAACATTTGATGAAATAAAGGAGAAGCAGGAACAAATATTTATTCAATAATAAGGAATTATGTGACCTGTAATGTTTGCGAGCATCAGCAATAAAAGGGTTAAATCAAACCAAACTAAACAATTTTGCCTTTTTCTTCTTTGCTTTCCCCTTCCCCCTTTATGTCTTAATGGATTGTTAATTGACTTTTTTGTTTCTATTGCTGAACATGAAAAACATTAGTGCCTACATTTATTGGTTTCTACAGGGAACATTTACACTATTCTGTTTAATCAGTAGATACAGAAGTAAGTGTCTCATTGCCTAGCAACGGGCCCACACAGCTGTCTCAGAAAGGTTGCAAATTGCTGGAGTCAAACTCTGGATTTAACGGAGATGTGACTGTGACCTTTATGCAAGGTTAAAACAACATAAAAGCTGCCTTTCAAAAAATGTACTGGGTCTTATATAAATTTCACGATTCACCAAATGTAAATGCAGATGTAAGTAAGTCATTGTATCAGCTGAACCACTATCAGTTAATATTTATGCAATAATTGGCAAAAAATTTGTATTATTCTTCAGTACATTTTAGATTATTTCATTCACTAGGTCGGTGTGCATTCACTCACATGGCTGAATAAAATGCCCTCCCCCTCAGAATATTTCACACCATTATATTTCAAATGATGACTTTAGAATGAATTTTTTAATGTTCATGTGAAGAGATTATCAGTGCTATACATCAGGTGTAACATAAAGTACCTCTGTACGTCATGGTTCCCATGTAATTCCATAAATAGACACCAATTCCCTAACAAAAAATATCATCTGAAATGATCTGCATTATAATGAATAGACAACCTTTCAGGTTTTTAAATACCCAACAGTGGACTGAAGAATTTCAACCAATGATATGTAAAACTGATATATAAAGGAAAAACGTCAAAGTTGGAAACCTATAACAGATTTGTCAGCATATGAAAAAGGAAAATAGATTTTTTTTGACTTGAATTCTTCCTAAAGTTGAAATACCGTAATCATAATTGATTCTTAGTCTGAACTTGCAAAATATGTTACAGTAAGACATATCGTTAAGCTATTCCAAAGCTACAAGCTTAGGATTGATGTATAATGGATTCAATATGTGTTGAAGGAGATCTGACATTATAATCTGAGAGGTCAGTTCAAATCTAACTTCTGGTTGCTCTAAAGCCAGGGGACTCTAACCAGCAGCATCTCCAAGTGCCTGTCTAATACTGAATTTTCTTTGCAACGAGTGCAACTTCAGTTCAATGTAAAGCTGAGAGCAGAAAGTGTTAAGGTGGTCCATTGAATCCACAAGATACATTTTAGATTATTGGATTGGATAGTCCTCAGAATAAAAAGTGGAGATTGCAATTTGTATCAGAGATAGTAGGAACTGCAGATGCTGGAGAATCTGAGACAACCAGGTGCAGAGATGGATGAACAGAGCAGGCCAAGCAGCATCATAGGAGCAGTTTTTTGTGTCCGTTTAAAGTTATGGAGGCAGCATGTCAACTTTGTGCTGCCTGCTAACTATAAAGATTGTGATGTGCAGGGAAGCATTGTTGAATGTCCAAATGCCACGGCAAGGGACCCAAATACATATGAGGTGAACAACATTTAAAGTTAATCTACATTTCTTAAAGCTCATGCACATTCTGGCCAAAGTGAGAGCGAGAAATGGCTAAGAAGTGGTTTTGATCAGGAAGAACCTTGAAAAATTAGGCAACAAGCTACAAAACCTCCAATACAATGCTGGAGATGGAACCTTATTAAGGATCTAACCAAGAAGAAAATTCTCCTTTTCTCTCCAGAAGCAAGGATACCCTCAAAGCAGATATTAAGAAGATAGTACAACCGCGTACCAATTGTAATCAAGACCAGCATCTAGCCCCAGAAACCTGAATGCAGTGCTGCAAAATATTAATGAGCTCATCTATGTGGAAGAGGTCAGTGAGTACATCTTCACCTACTGGCTGGGATTTTGTAATCTCACCCACTGGATGTGGAACACATAGCATGTCTATGGGAGAAACTTTATGCTTATCAGCCATTGTTGGGCCTTCTCTGTGATTGAGGGCCTTGGTGGACGTCCCAGCATTTCATCATTATCACCACTATCAGCAAGTGGCTGCTGGTCGCACTGCATCCACACAAGGTCCATGATCATAGAGGGGCTACAAACCATTATTGAGTGAAGGCAAGTCTGGGATCTTCAGATATGGAGCGCAGAAAGGGGGAATCAAGATCAGAGACAAGGGCAAGGGACTGGTTTTCAGTGGCTAATCCTGCCTGATGCCAAGACCCTCAATCAGATACAGAGTAACTTATATTGAGGCCATCCAAGAAACCTCCAAGACAATGGAAACACATGGAGCCTCAATTTGAGAAAAATTCGCAGAGTGAATAGTAAGGGAATGGAATGCACTGCCTGGAAGAGTGATGTAGACAGGTTCAATACAGAGCATTGGATGACTATTGAAATAGAAATAACATGCACAGTTACAGAGAAAAGGCAAGAGAATAGCACTAACTCGTTCTTACCTGAGCCACCACTGAATTCTGGTCAGTTCAAAGATAATGGGTGTGAGGTCTCTCCTATGATTAAGTGCTGTCCTTTTCAGCTTTATAAAATCCATATGAGGTTTCATGTTATAAGGTCTCCAGGAAAGTCAGGGACCCCGGAACGTAAGAGCAGGAGTAGGCCATTTAGTTCTTGAGCCCATTCCAATATGCAGTGACAACATAGCTGATTTATGAACTAACTCATGTACCTATCTTTTCCTTGTAATGATTATTATTTGATTACAAAAGAACTATCCACCTCAGATTTAAACTTACAATTAATCCAACATAATTTGCATTTGCAAAATAGAGTTCCAAACTTTTACAGCCATAAGGAGCTAATGATTGAACTGATTAAGTTCTAAGGTAGGTAGCCACTAGACTGGGTCTGTGGCAGATGATGAGGGAACCAACAAGAAGGAAAACCACACTTCACCTGATCCTTGGCCAGCCAGAACTGCATCTGTCCATGGCAGTATCCACAAGAGTGACCAAAACACAGTCCTTGTGGAAATGAATTTCTGTCTTCAAATTGAACATACCTTATATTGTTACAAAGAGAGTAGGAACTGCCGATGCTGGAGAACCTGAGATAACAAGGTGTAGAGCTGGATGAACACAGCGGGCCAAGCAGCATCAGAGGAGCAGGAAGGCTGACATTTCGGGTCTAGATCCCTCTTCAGAAATGGGGGAGGGGAAGGGGATTCTGAAATAAATAAGGAGAGAGGGGGAGGCGGACAGAAGATGGATAAAGGAGAAGATAAGTGGAGAGGAGACAGACAGGTCAAAGAGGCGGGGATGGAGCCAGTAAAGGCGAGTGTAGGTGGGGAGTTAGGGAGGGGATAGGTCAGTCCAGGGAGGGCGGACAGGTTAAGGGGGCGGGATGAGGTTAGTAGGTAGGAGATGGGGGTGGGGCTTGAGGTGGGAGGAGGGGATAGGTGGGAGGAAGAACAAGTTAGGGAGGCAGGGACGAGCTGGGCTGGTTTTGGGATGCGGTCGGGGGAGGGGAGATTTTGAAGCTTGTGAAGTCCACATTGAAACCATTGGGCTGCAGGGTTCCCTAGTGAAATATGAAATGCTGTTCCTGCAACCTTCGGGTGGCATTGTTGTGGCACTGGAGGAGGCCCAGGATGGACATGTCATCCAAGGAGTGGGAGGAGGAGTTGAAATGGTTCGCGACTGGGAGGTGCAATCGTTTGTCGCGAACCAAGCGTAGGTGTTCTGCAAAGCAGTCTCCAAGCCTCCGCTTGGTTTCCCCGATGCAGAGGAGGCCACATCGGGAACAGCGGATACAGTATACCAGATTAGCAGATGTGCAGGTGAACATCTATTTGATGTGGAAGGTCTTCTTGCGGCCTGGGATGGAGGTGAGGGGGGAGGTGTAGGGGCTGGTGTAGCACTTCCTGCAGTTGCAGGGAAAAGTGCCGGGGGTGGTGGGGCTGGCGGAGAGTGTAGACCAGACAAGGGAGTCCCGGAGAGAGTGGTCCCTCAGGAAAGCAGATAAAGGCAGGTAGGGAAAAATATCTTTGGTAGTGGGGTCAGATTGCAGATGGCGGAAGTGCCAGAGGATGATGCGTTGGATCCGGAGGTTGGTGGGGTGGTATGTGAGGACGAGGGGGATTCTGTTTTGGTTGTTATTGCGGGGAGGGGTTGTGAGGGATGAGTTGCAGGAAATGCGAGAGACCCGGTCGAGGGTGTTTTCGACCACTGTGGAGGGGAAGTTGCGGTCCTTGAAAAACGAGGACATCTGAGATGTCCGGGAGTGGAATGCCTCATCTCGGGAGCAGATGCGGCGGAGGCGAAGGAATTGGGAATAGGGGATGGCATTTTTGCAAGAAGGTGGGTGAGAGAAAGTGTATTCTAGGTAGCTGTGGGAGTCGGTAGGCTTGAAATGGATATCATATTGTGTTGTGCGGCACTATCACTATGCTGAATGGGATAGACTTTGAACACTTCTAGCAGCTCAAGACTAGACATCATCAGTAGAATTGTACTCCAACAGAATCTGCAACCTCATGGCCAACCATATCTTCCACTCTTCTGTTACCATCAAGCTGGGGGATTGATCATGCTTCAAGAGCAGCAGTCAGACCTAAAAACCAGGTGCTAACCAGGTGAAACTACAAAACTGGGCGACTTGAATACCGCACAGCGTAAGCTGCACGAGCTGAGCAATACCACAACCAACACATCCAATATAAGCTTTGTCACTTCCAGTCATGAATGGTGATGGACAATTAAACAACTCACTGGAGGAGGAGGCTCCACAGATATCCCCACCATCAATGATGGAACAGCACAGCATATCAGTGCAAAAGACAAGACTGAAGCATTTGCAACAATGATCAGCCAGAAGTACCGAGTGGATGATCCATCTCAGCCTGCTCCAGAGGCCTAAGGCATAATAGGTATCAGTCTTCGGCCAATTCGATTCACTGCACATCAAGAAATGGCTGGACACACTGGATACTGCAGAGATTTTGGGCCCTGATAACATTCCGACAATAGTTCTGAAGTTGTGCTCCAGAACTTGCCACACTCCTAGCCCAAGGTATTCCAGTACAGCTACAACATTGGCAGCTACCCTGTAATGGCAGTAGATTGAGGCTCCTGTGCCAGAGCTTATGCACTTCATCTGTTTTCTGTTTTTCTTAAGTTTTGGTCATGTGTTTTTTTTGTTTTTAAAATTTTAAACTTACTCGGATACGAATGGAGGAGGTGAGTCCCGGACTGAAGGCTGTCACCTGGAAATGAATCCCGGACTGGAGGCTGCCACAGGGAGATGAATCCCGGACTGGAGGCTGTCACAGGGAAATGAGCCCCGGACTGGAGGCTGCCACAGGGAAATGAATCC
>NC_063335.1:84568314-84568832 GCF_021869965.1 Rhincodon typus
GACTGGAGGCTGTCACAGGGAAATGAGTCCCGGACTGGAGGCTGTCATGAGGAGGCAAGGCTCTTTGCAGATGGAAGGTGAGACCCCAAGTTTTGGAGCCCAGTGTGGTCTGGACACTTGGCCCAGTGTGGTCTGGACACTTGACCCGGTGTGGTCTGGACACTTGGCCCAGTGTGGTCTGGACACTTGATCAGGTGTGGTCTGGACACTTAGCCTGGTTTGGTCTGGATGCTTGACCCGGTGTGGTCTGGACACTTGACCCAGTGTGGTCTGGATACTTGACCCGGTGTGGTCTGGACATTTAGCCCACTGTGGTTTGGATACTTGACCCGGCGTGGTCTGGACACTTGACCCGGTGTGGTCCGGACATTTAGCCCAGTGTGATCTGGACACTTGACCTGGTGTGGTCTGGACACTTGACTCGGTGTGGTCTGGACACTTGGCCCGGTGTGGTCTGGATACTTGACCCGGTGTGGTCTGGACACTTGGCCCGGTGTGGTCTGGACACTTGACCCGGT
>NC_063335.1:84568842-84570159 GCF_021869965.1 Rhincodon typus
TGTGGTCTGGACACTTGGCCCGGTGTGGTCTGGACACTTGACCCGGTGAGGTCTGGAGTCTAAGTACCGGCATGGACGGGGGCAGAAAGACTGAAAATTGAAGTTTTTTTGCCTTTTTATTCTTATGCTGGATGTTTTATTTCTTATTTTTTCTATTTTATGCCAAATACTTAACCATCTAAGATGGCATTGCAATCTTTTAACTGCACTCATTTGAGTGCGTGCGACAATAAACAAAATTCAATGCAATAATATAGAAAATTGCCCACATGTGTCCTGCACACAGAAAACAAGACAAATCCAACCCATCCAACTGCAACCGAGTGAGACAAAGTTTACAGATCAGCCACATTCTCAACGGATTGTGGAACAGACGAAAGAAAGTTGCTGTTCTACACAGCTATGAACAGGAGTCTTGAAGGCGTGTTTCTGCAGGTGCCAGGGTTAAGGACATCTACTTGGGACTGAACAAAAGCTTGGACAAGGAAGGGAGGGATCAACTAGTCGCCATTCTGGGACCAGTGTCCTGGTGAATCAAATAACTTGGATTGTTACACTATTTTGCACTTGCACTATTTTGTTCTTATTCTGCTACCTAGTGCTATTCAGTTACAGTTCCATCTGGCAATCTTTGATTGCAATATACCTCTGCCAGATCCATTCTCCCACAGATACAGATCCATTCTCCCCACCATTCCCAATTAATTACTTTGGGTTGGTCCATGTCTTTTCCTCGGCTTATAATACCTTGAAAACACGTCAGATAATTAAAGCTTTTCCAGTATTGCAGTTATGTCATTGGAGCTATATACCTCATATTGACTTCTGCTACTGTTTCTTCCCATTGTCTCCTTAGCAAGGGACCTCCTGTCTCACTAGTATTACAGAATATCTATTTTTGCTCCACGTCTTATACCAAGGCACCTATTGCATTATGAGAAAACCTGAACGCACAACATACATACATAAAAATTAGGAACAGAAGTAGGCCATTTAGCCCTTCAATCCAATCTACTATTCAATAAGATCATGGCTGATTTCTTTCTCTTTCCACATTCCCATCTATCCCTGGTAACCTTTGGTTCCCATACTGAACAAGAATCTATCTACCTCTGCCTTAAAGATATTCTGTGACCATGCTTCCACATTGTGATTCTGTCACCTTGAAAAAAAATCTTCTAAAACAATTAACTATTCTGAAACAGAGATTGTAGGAACTGCAGATGCTGGAGAATCTGAGATAACAAGGTGTAGAGCTGGATGAACACAGCAGGCCAAGCAGCATCATAGGAGCAGGAAGGCTGACATTTCGGGCCT
>NC_063335.1:84570559-84673360 GCF_021869965.1 Rhincodon typus
TCATCCAGCTCTACACCTTGTTATCTCAACTATTCTGAAACCACTTCCAGCATTCACACTGGTCCTCACCTTGAACAAATTTAATCAACTTTGACAAAAACAGTAATTGCTGAAGAAAGTCAACAGGTCTGGCATTATCTGTGGAGTGAAAGCAGAACAGTTCTGGACTTGAAATGTTAACTTTCCTTTCTATCCACTGATTTTTCTCCAGAAATTTCTGTTTTTTGTTTCAGATTTCCAGCACCGGCAGTTCTTTGTTTTAATTAGCTTTAAATTGCAATGCTAGGCCTTTTGCTGATGCATGCAATCAATGGGAAGTGTAGATAGGCTGACTGTATGCAGCAATTGTGGAAATTAGCAGGCAGCACGTATGTTACATCCTATCTGCAGCATAATGAATAAATGATGCACTATAATCCCTGTGATCAATTTTGACTCTTTTCTCAATTTGATCCTTGTAATGTCAATACACATTGGAAGTTCTCAGCTATAACCTATGGTGTGAAGTAAAGATAATCTATTTTGACCCTAATGTCATCATGAGAGAAAACATAGCAAAGTGGCAAGATCCTCCATACAGTCTCGTTCCCACAAAGCAAGACTCCCACTTGATTTTATAACCTCTTTTTCTTTATTTACTTTGCATTTGGATAGCTACAAACTACCCATATACATCTCATCAAGGCACAATTTTTGTTTCTGTACTTTATCCATTATAACTCTGTTTATCTTTTGTGCCACAAATTTTTTGTTAGTTAATCTTCTCATCACTCTGTCATAGATCTTCCCTTTTGATCTTCTTCCCCTTCATGCCTTTCACTTGTTCAAAACCTATTACTTCTCTCAATCAGTCAAAAAGTCACAGAGATCTACAGCATAGAAAAGGCCTTTTGGCTCATTATGTCCACATCAGTCAAAAAGAACCACCTAACCATTCTAATCCCTTTTTCCTGCTCTATGCCTTATGTTGCTTGAGATCACAACCACACTTCCAAATACTTCTTAAATGTTGTCAGGGTTTCTGTCTCTACCATTCTTACATCTAGTGAGTTCCTGGTTCCCACTACCATCTGGCTGAATAAGCTTTTCCAGACATTTCTCTCAATCTGTCCCCTGGTTATTCATTCCTCCTACAAGAGGAAAAGTTTCTTCTTGTCTACCCTGTCTATGACACTCATAACTTTATACTTCTTAACCACCTACCCTCTCAATTTCCTCTGCTCTGAGGAAAACAACCCCAATCTGTCCAATCCCTTGTCATAACTGAAACTCACCAGCCCAGGCAACATTCTGGTAAAACTTTGCTGACACTTTCCAATCTCTTATCATTTAAGAAGTGCTCTGCACATGTGTTGGCTGACCAAAGTGGATAACCTCACATTTTTCCACATTAAATTCATTTGCCTTATCCTTGTCCATTCACTAAGCCTACCTACATCCTCCTGAAGCTGCTTTGCATCTTTGGCACAACAAATATTTCCACTTTGCTTTATATCATCCTCAAATTTGGTCCCCATCTCCAAATCATTGATAGATATTGTGAACACCTTGAGCCCAAATATTGATACTTATGGTGCCCCGTTCATCACAGTTTGTCAATATGAGAATGCCCATTTATTCCTAACCACAGATTTCTGTCTGTAGGTCTTCATTCATCCATGCTGGTACACCACCTCCTATCCCGTGGGCTTTATTTTTTCTAAACAGCCTCATGTGCGTCATTTTATCTGAAAATCTAAGTATGCTATGTCTATTGACTCTCCTTTATTAAATTGTTCATAACATCTTCAAAAAAACCTAAGTTTGTCAAACACAATTAAGTACCACTGAGTATTTTCAACATTTTCTGTTTTCACATCCCCTCTGTGATTTGTAAGAGAAGGTGGAAATACTCAAAGGTCTTGAGTAACCTGCAAAATGATTTTGGTTACAACATTTGTGGCTTTCATTGCTCTAAGGCATATCAGAGTAGCTATCATTCCATTAAAATTAATTGCATCATTGTTGGATTTATTTTATTTGTGCCCACTAGGTGAGAAAGGAACAGTGTGACCATCCATTTGCCACCTCAGACAATATTTCCTTCTATTGCGTTGCTGGTTGGCCAGCATTTATTGGCTATCCTTAGTTGCTTTTGAAATAGCAATGGAAAGGAAAAGTGCAAAGAGTACAAAGTGGGTAGCTAATCCTCCTCACCCCTTTGCCTGCTGACAGAAATAATTTTTCAGTGTGTGCTATATGCTGGCAGTGTATTGCATAGCTGAGAACCAAAACAGCCCAACTTCATTATTTTTGAACATTGTTCTCTTCACTCTAAATGTAAATATTCAAGACTCATCTTTTCATGACAAAGATGGATGGGCTGACAAAATGAATGGCGAAATGTTTTGCTGCATGTTTGCTAAATGTTGAACCATGAATCATTTAGAGACTTTAGTGGGGAACAAATAGCTTCAAGATCAAACACAAGATGCTGTGTTACAGGATGATTTTTAGTCAGCAGAAAAAAAAGGTATTTTGGATCACTCAGGTTTTCCTCAACAATAACATTTTTGGAGCATTGAAAGCTCTTCTGAAGTAGAAGTGACCTATATAAGGACAGATTGCACCTGAATTGGAAGGGGACTAACATTCTAGCAGGCAGATTTGCCAGAGCTGCTCAGGAGGATTTAAACTCATAAGGGGAGTGGGGATTGGGACCCAGGATATAATGAGCAAAGAGAGAGACTGATACAGTTGAGAAAAGGAATAAGTCAAACAGTCAGGACAGGTAGGAACAAAGCAGAGAATGAGGTAGGACTAATAAATTAAACTGCATTTATTTCAATGCAAGAGGCCTAACAAGTAAGGCAGACGAACTCAGTGCATGGTGGGAACATGGGACTGGGATATCATAGCAATTACAGAGACCTGACTCAGGGATGAACAGGACTGGCAGCTTAATGTTCCAGGGTATAGATACTATAGGAAGCATGGAAAGGGGAGCAAGAGAGGAGGGGGAGTGGCGTTTTTGATGAAGGATAACATTAATGTTGTGCTTAGGGAGGATATTCCTGGGAATACGTCCAGGAAGTTATTTGCGTAGAACTGAGAAATAAGAAAGGATGATCACCTTATTGGGATTGTACTATAGACCCCACCAATAGCTGGCAGGAAATTGAGAAACAAATTTGTCAGGATGTCTCAATTATCTGTAAGGACAATGGGGTGGTTATGGTAGGGGATTTTAATTTTCCAAACATAGACTGGGGTTGCCACAGTGTTAAAGGCTTGGATGGAGAGGAACTTGTTAAGTGTGTACAAGAAGTTTTTTCTGATTCAGTATGTGGATGTCCCTACTCGAGAAGGTGCAAAACTTGACCTGCTTTTGGGAAATAAGGCAGGGCAGGTGCCTGAGATGTCAACAGGGGAGCACTTTGGGGTCAGTGATCATAATTCTATTAGATTTAAAGTAGATATGGAAAAGGATAGACCAGATCTAAAAGTTAAAGTTTTAAATTGGAGGAAGGCCAAGTTTGATGGCATTAGGCAAGAACTTTCAAAAGTTGATTGGGGGGGTGGGTGTTGCAGATGTTAGCAGATAAAGGGATTGCTAGAAAATGGGAAGCCTTCGAAAATGAGATAACGAGAGTCCAGAGACAGTATGTTCCTGGTAGGGTGAATGGCAAGGCTGGTAGGTGTAGGGGATGCTGGATGACTAGAGGAATTGAGGTTTTTGTCAAGAAAAAGAAGGAAGCATATGTCAGGTATAGACATCAGAGATCGAGTGAATCCCTAGAAGAATGTAAAGGCAGTAAGAGTATACTTAAGAGGGAAATCAGGAGATCAGGAAAAAGGGGACATGAAATATCTTTGGAAAATAGGGTTAAGGAGAATCCAAAGGGATTCCACAAACACATTAAGGACAAAAGGGTAACTATAGAGAGAAAAGGGACCCTTAAAGATCAGCAAGGCGGCCTTTGTGTGGAACTGCAGGAAATGGATGAGGTACTAAACAAGTGTTTTGCATCAGTCTTTACTGTGGAGGATATGGAAGATATAGAACGCGGGGAAATAAATAGTGACATCTCGAAAAATGTCCATATTACAGAGGAGAAGGTGATGGATGACTTAAAATGCTTAAGCATGAATAAATCCCTGGGACCCGATCAGGTGTACCCTAGAGCTCTGTGGTGAGGGAAGACATTGCTGAGCCCCTTGCTGAAATATTTGTGTCGTCGATAGCCATAGGTGAGGTGACCGAAGACTGGAGGTTGGCTAATGTGGTGCCACTATTTAAGAAATGTGGTAAGGAAAAGCCAGGGAACTATAGACCGGTGAGCCTGACATCGGTGGTGGGCAAATTGTTGGAGGGAATCCTGAGGGACATGATTTACTTGTATTTGAAAAGGCAGGAGCTAATTAGGGATAGTCAATATGGCTTTGTACATGGGAATTCGTGTGTCACTTAATTGAGTTTTTTGAAGAGGTTTGAAGAGGACAGAGTGGTGGATCTATATGGGCTTCAGTAAAGTGTTTGACAAAGTTCCGCATGGTAGACTGGTTAGCAAGGTTAGATCACATGGAATACAGGGAGAAGTAGCTATTTGGATACAGAACAGCTCAAAGGTAGAAGACAGAGGATGGTAATGGAGGGTTGCTTTTCAGACTGGAGGCCTCTGACCAGCAGTGTGCCACAGGATTGATGCTGGATCCGCTGATTTTTGTCACTAATATAAATGATTTGGATGTGAACATAGCAGGGATAGTTAGTAAGTTTGCAGATGACACTAAAATTGGAGGTATAGTGGACAGTGAAGAAGATTACCTCAGATTACAACAGGCTTTGATCAAATGGGCCAATAGGCCGAGGAATGGTAGAAGGAGTTTAGTTTAGATAAATGTGAGGTGCTGCATTTTGGTAAGGCAAATCAGGCCAGGACTTATACACTTAATGGTAAGATCCTGGGGAGCGTTGCTGAACAAAGAGACCTGAGAATGCAGGTTCATAGTTCCTTGAAAGTGAGTTGCAGGTTTTATAAAATCATGAGGGGCATGGATAGGTTAAATAGACAAAGTCTTTTCCCTAGGATGGGAGAGTCCAAAGCTAGAGGGCATATGTTTAAGGTGAATGGGGAAAGATATAAAAGGGACCTTAAGGAGCAACTTGTCAGGCAGAGGGCGGTTTGTGTATGGAATCAGCTATCAAAGAAAGTGGTGGAAGTGGGTATGATTACAACATTTAAAGGACAGCTGGATGAGTATATGAATCTGAAAGGTTTAGAGGCAAAAGGGATAAATGCTGTCAAATGGGACTAGACTTATATAGGGTATCTGGTCAGCATGGATGAGTTGGACCAAAGGGTTTGTTTCCACGCTGTATATTCTATGAATCTACGTCTCTACAATAAGAGAAAAAATTAGCCATACTATTCAGGGGTGATGAGTCAGCCAGATTCTTGAATGTTGCAGGTGATCAGAGGGTCATTTTTCCCTCCAATGCTTGGGCGGTAAACTGGAAGAGTGGCTCACTTGTCAAGTATAAACTTGAACGATTTTAATTTCCACTGATTTCAATTAATCAACGTGCATTACGTTTTCCTGTCAATGCTGCTGTTAAAAACCCAGAGTGATTTTAAACTAATCTAGCCAATTGAAAACTGACATTCTATACACTGATCAATATCACTTTCACTTAAATCAATGGGAACCAAAGTTTGGCTTCTGACCTAGTTTTGTTATTTTACAAGCAGACACATTAGGTTACAATTATCCACTAACTTCATCACTACTGCATGTCTGCATCTGTCACTCAAAGTTATTCTACATTTTGACTGAAGATGAAAATCTGGTGGGTTTTATAAGGACTAACAATCTGCTCCATCAGTTTACTGCCCAAGTGAAAACTATCAATAAGCAATCAGAAATGGATTTAGTTTGCTTTCAGCAGCTGAGGTGGTGTGTGTGTGTGTGTGTGTGAAAATGTATCATTAATACATAAAATTGCTCCTTGTGTTCTTCTTGAAGTTGGAAAATTTGTGAAGCCTGTCACAGTGTTCACAAGTTTCCAAATCCAACTATGAGCAAAACCAGACACAAGAACTGTCTGCAGCTAATTATTTTTGCTTCAAATTTCCAGCATTGACTGCACTTTGTTTTGATTTACTGACAAACACATAAAAATAAATGTTCCATTTGCCTGAGGAAGAAAAAGAAGTAATTTAATTAAGCCTAAAGAATGCACTGTCTCTAAGAGCTGAGAGAGCAAAACTAAGGGGAAAAGAGCACGAAGCAAAGTCAGAAGCTAAACAGGATAAACTGAGAGAAAAAAGGTCAAACTTGACAACACTGCAGTGGATGGAAGTGATGGGAAGCTAAGTATTAATTTAGTTTATAAAATTGTTTATTTTTCCACAGTTGAAATTCACTTGGAGGCAGCAGCCTTCGGGTGTCATTGTTGTGGCACTGGAAGAGGCCCAGAATGGACATGTTGTCCAAGGAGTGGGAGGGGGAGTTGAAGTGGTTTGCGACTGGGAGGTGTTGTCATTTGTTGCGAACCGAGCGTAGGTGTTCCACAAAGCAGTCTCCAAGTCTCTGCTTGGTTTCCCCGATGTAGAGGAGGCCACAACGGGAACATCGGATACAATATACCACATTAGCAGGTGTGCAGGTGAACATCTGTTTGATGTGGAAGGCCTTCTTAGGGCCTGGGATGGGGGTGAGGGGGGAGATGTAGGGGCAGGTGTAGCACTTCCTGCGGTTGCAGGGAAAAATGCCGGGGGTGGTGGGGGTGGTGGGGAGTGTGGAGCGGACAAGGGACAACGGTCAGTCCTCAGTAAAGGATTCACCTTTATCCCCCTTCACCCTAACATCAACGAATACCATTCACGCTTGGACGTTGAACAGTTTTTCCTCTGCCTCCGCCTCCGCGCTTACTTCTTTAATTGTGAGCCTAACCCTCTCTCTACAGACCCCTTCTCCCACCCCCAACACACCCCCTCCTCCTGGACACCACCCTAAGCCCTCCTATCCTCCATCGATCTCTTCATCTCCAACTGCCATCGAGAAGTCAATCGCCTCAACCTCTCCACCCCTCTCACCCACACCAACCTCTACCCCACAGAACGTGCAGCCCTCCGCTCCCTCCACTCCGACCCTAACCTCACAATAAAACCAGCAGACAAGGGAGGCGCAGTTGTAGTATGGCGCACTGACCTCTACATTGCCGAGGCCAGACGCCAACTCTCCGACACCTCCTCCTACCGCTCCCTTGATCATGACCCCACCCCCGACCACCAAAACATCATCTCCCAGACCATCCACAACCTCATCACTTCAGGTGACCTCCCACCCACAGCCTCCAACCTCATCGTTCCCCAACCCCGAACCACCCGTTTCTATTTCCTTCCAAAATCCACAAACCTGACTGCCCTGGTCAACTCATTGTCTCTGCCTGCCCCTGCCCCACCAAACTTATCTCCACTTATCTCGACTCCATTTTCTCCCCCTTGGTCCAGGAACTCCCCATCTACGTCCATGACACCACCCACGCCCTCCACCTCCTCCAAAACTTCTGATTCCCTGGTCCCAAACACCTCATCTTCACCATGTCCCTATACACTTGTATTCCCCATGCAGATGGCCTAAAGACCCTCCGCTTCTTCCTGTCCAGCAGGCCCAACCAGTCCCCCTCCACTGACATCCTTGTCTGCTTAGCTGAACTCATCCTCACCCTCAACAACTTCTCTTTCAATTCCTCCCACTTCCTACAGACAAAGGGGGTGGCCATGGGTACCCGCATGGGCCCAAACTATGCCTGCCTGTTTGTAGGATACGTGGTACAATCCCTCTTCCAAAGTTACACTGGCCCTATCCCCCACCTCTTCCTCCGTTACATCGATGACTGTATCGGCGCCGCCTCGTGCTCCCACGAGTAGCTCGAACAGTTCATCCACTTCACTAACACCTTCCACCCCAACCTTAAGTTCACCTGGACTATCTCTGATACCTCTCTCCCCTTCCTGGACCTCTCTGTTTCCATCTCTGGCAACCACCAGGAAACTGATATTCATTTCAAGCCTCCTGACTCCCACAGCTACCTAGAATACACCTCCTCTCACCCACATTCCTGCAAGAATGCCATCCCCTATTCCCAATTCCTTCACCTCCGCTGCATCTGCTCCTGAGATGAAGCATTCTACTCCTGGACATCCCAGATGTCCTCGTTTTTCAAGGACCGCAACTTCCCCTCCACAGTGTTCGAAAATGCCCTCGACTGCTTCTCTCGCATTTCCCGCAACTCATCCCTCACACCCCCTCCCCGCAATAACATCAAAAACAGAATCCCCCTCAACCTTATGTACCACCCCACCAACCTCTGGATCCAACGCATCACCTTGCGGCACTTCCGCCATCTGCAATCTGACCCCACTACCAAAGACATTTTTCCCTCCCCACCCTTGTCTGCTTTCCGGAGGGACCACTCTCTCCGTACTCCCTTGTCCGCTCCACACTCCCCACCAGCCCCACCAGCCCCACCACCCCCAGCACTTTTCCCTGCAACCGGAGGAAGTGCTACACCTGCCCCTACACCTCCCCCCTCACCCCCATCCCAGGCCCCAAGAAAACCTTCCACATCAAACAGATGTTCACCTGCACATCTGCTAATCTGGTATACTGTATCCGCTGCTCCCGATGTGGCCTCCTCTACATCGGGGAAACCAAGCGAACTCCCCCTCCCATTCCTTGGACGACATATCCATCCTGGGCCTCCTCCAGTGCCACAACGATGCCACCCAAAGGTTGCAGGAACAGCACCTCATATTTCGCTTAGGATCCCTGTAACCCAATGGTATCAACGTGGACTTCACAAGCTTCAAAATCTCCCCGGTCCTGACTGCATCCCAAAACCAGCCCAGCTCATCCCCGTCTCCCTAACCTGTCCATCCTTCCTCCCACCTATCCGTTCCTCCCACCTCACTGACCAACCCCCACCCCCACCTCCTATCTACCAGCCTCATCCCCGCCCCCTTGACCTGTCCGTCTTCCCTGGACTGACCAACCCCCACCCTAACTCCCCACCTACACTCACCTTTACTGGCTCCATCCCCGCCTCCTTGACCTGTCCGTCTCCTCTCCACCTATCTGCTCCTTTATCCATCTTCCATCCACCTCCCCCTCTCTGTCTATTTATTTCAGAATGCCCTTCCCCTGCCCCATTTCTGAAGAAGGGTCCAGACCCGAAACGTCAGCCTTCCTGCTCCTCTGATGCTGCTTGGCCTGCTGTGTTCATCCAGCTCTACACCTTGTTATCTCAGATTCTCCAGCATCGGCAGTTCCTACTATCTCTGGATATTATTTCCAATGTTCTTAGTTAACATTTCACTCTTTCAGTATCTCAAACGTTCAGACATCAGCTTCTTAGAGTTTTAAATATCAGTGTCTTAGAAGGCTTGGATTTTTAGGGTTCAATGTCATGTTTCAATTGTCAGTGCAGTAATGTGAAGTTTGGTGAGTTAACAGGAGCAGACTTTATTAGTCATGACTATTTGAAAGGAATGGTGAAAGAGGACATCTTCTCTGATTCCTCAAGACCAAAACTTCAGTTCGTCATGATCTACTGTCACTTAGACAGCTCCTTTCACACATGCTCAGTAGTCATACTTAGAGTAACCTTTACACTACATGTACCTCAAGTTCTTGCGCAGTACCACGTTTTATCATTAACATTTAACCATGAACATTTACTTGACTTTTTTACTTGATTTTACCCTGCCGCCAACAATTCTCTTTTGATTAGGGAACTAATCTCCAATAACACTCTCTGTTCTCTTTAAGAACATGAAGGATATATGTGTTTTCTTGCCATTTCCTTGCAGTGTTAAAACATGGGTGATTCGAAGTGGCAGCTTCTGACAGCTGAGATTGGGGCTATAATACTCATGGAGCAATGGATGTAGCAGCAGTGATGACCAATCAAGGAAAAGCTGACTCAAAGGAGAGGACTCCAGGAGTTGAATGGTCACAGCCACTTGTAAAGGAGTCTTATTTTCCAGGATTTTTGTTTGAAAGATTATGTCATCACCCATTAACTGTAGCAGGAAGTTATCTTTACCTAATCATCACCTGTGATTTTAAAGTTTTGAGATTTCTGCAACTAGTAATCTTTATCATCAATCAGAATCTCTCTCTCTCTACGCTGTTTCACTTGGATGAGAAGAAATCTTGTCTGAGGGCCACAATTTTAGTAAATCATCTGCAGATTTCTGGTTTTCAGTCTAAAAACCTTGATTGCACTGCTTGACTGCTAGCAGCTGAACTTTTACCTTAATAGCCTCATCGGGGTAGTTAGATTGCTCTAATTTTTGTGAGTTATGATCTGATCAAGCTTGTTTTGAAGTTCAACTTTAAACTTCATCAAGGCATTCTCTGGTTCCAGAAGCTCAATAGTTTTATCTTGTAGGTTTTGGCTGAGAGAATTCCTTTCTGCTTCTGTAACTTACAGATGGGTTTCTCTTGCAGCCTTTAGCTGTCATTTATGCAGATCAACAACCTCTGCATGTTAAACATTAGCATTATCTACTTTAGACTTAAGGATCTCATTCTCTTTGGATAGTAACTTTTTATTAGTTACTTGAAGATTTTATATTTGTTCTTGATGCGCTTTCTCTGAGGATTGAAGTTTTTCTATAAACATGTCAATCTCTTGTTGATGTTCTCTGTATTTGTTTGCAACATGTGCAGGCTACAAACGGCTTCTATGTGCACAGATATGGCACCATCTATTCAGTCTGAAGCTTCAACAGTCTTGAATTTGGCTTGAAACTCTGAAACCTCTTCTTTGCATGATTTGTAACTCCATAATTCTAAATCATTCTGAATTTGTTATCACCTCAGTGGCTGCAGACATTTTTGAAGCTTCTCTTGCTTTCCTTAGTGATTGAAATTGTACAATGCTTTTTCTTGCTTCCCAATAGACATCTCTTTTGCACAATATCATAGCGAAGAGCTAGTATCACGCAACATTCACCTTTTGGTTTGCTATGGCAGCTGAAATGAAGATGGCACAGTGAGTTCCCAATAACAGCATCATGATTGTTGTCAGCATGCTGGTCATTGATTGATATACTTTACTGCTTATGGTCAAACACTACCTGAAACACTTGGAAAATGGAATCCCTTTTGACTACAACATGGAGCAGGGTTTTTAGGCAGCAGTATCTGCTAAGCAATTTGTGTGCAATGAATATCATTGTACAACATGGGACAGCCTGAAACCTCATGGGGGAGTCTGAAATTCTACCGAAGCTTTGTTCTCACTCTGCCTGCTTGCTTCTGGCAAGAAAGAATGACAGGTCGTTTGGACTGTCTGTTCAAAGCCTTTTGCATCAGATGGCAACTGCAAGTTGTTGCATGTGTCTTCAGATCTAGGCTAGAAAGAATTAAACATGTAAATCTCATCACCATGGTCTACTTTGCAGGCATTGAAAGTATAGTTTGTGCTGTATTTGGAGATTGTGGCTGCAGCTGCAGCAGCTGGAAGAGCTCAGTGGGGACATCCTTATTGAAGGGCAGTTATATCTTCTCATACATTGTTCCTCACTATGGTTCAGATAGGAGAATTGTTCCCTTGGCATCGTAGGCTGATATGACCTCCTGCTGAGAGCTCTCCTTTCTCTCTTCCAGCAGCTTATTCTGCTTTGCAAGTCCTCTAGTCCTTCCACAAGTTAAGATGTATTCTAAGTTCATAGTTCCATGAAGGTGGAGTCACAGGTAGAAAGGTAGTGAAGAGGGCATTTGGTACACTTGCCTTTGTTGGTCAGTGCATTGAGTATAGGAGTTGGGAGTTGATGTTGTGGCTGTACAGAACATTGGTTGGGCCACTTTTGGAATACTGCATTCAGTTCTTGTCTCCCTGCTAAAGGAAAGATGTCGTTAAACTTGAAAGGTTGCAGAAAAGATTCACAAGGATGTTACCAGAGTTGGAAGGTTTGAGCTATAGGGAGAGGCTGAATTTGCTGGGGCTATTTTCCCTGAAGCATTGGAGGCTAAGGAGCGACCTTATAGAGGTTTATAAAATCATGAGGGGCATGGATAGGGTAAATAACCAAGATAGTTTTCTCAGAGGAGGGGAGTCCAAAACTAGAATGTGAGAGGGGAAAGATTTAAAAGGCAACTTTTTCACACAGAAGGTGATGTGTGTATGCAATGAGCTGCCAGGCGCGGTGGTGGAGGCTGGTACAATTACAACATTTAAAAGGCATCTGGATGGGTACATGAAAAGGAAGGGTTTAGAGGGTTATGGACCAAATGCTGGTAAATGGAATTAGATTAATTTAGGGATATCTGGTCAGCATGAAGGAGTTGAACCGAAGGGTCTGTTTCTGTGCCGTATATCTGTATGACTCAATGAGATCACCTATTCGTGCACCAAATCTCACTTTATTCAGAAGCCTTGAGTCAGCAAAATGTCCTTTAGCACCTTTCATGCCATTACATTTAGACATTTATGAACTTGAAGCAACTATAGAAAGCACCAAACTTTTGTGGAAATGTAGTTAGAGCTAAAATAAATCAACTAGCAACTAATCTGGAAGAAGTTGATTATCTCTTTAAATTACTTTGTGGAGGAGATTCTTCCTGCTCCTGAATGCATACATGATTCAGAAAGTGCAACGTCTGGACTATTGAATGTCAAAGTATGTAGTGCACAGATTCATATCATGATCTACCTGCTTTTCATACTTTTTGTTATTCACTCATGAGGCATAGGCATCACAGCCTGGGCCTGTCCCTAGCTGCCCTTGAGAAGGTGGTGGTGAACTACCTTCTTAAACCATTGCAGTCCACATGCTGTAGGCAATGTCCTTAGGGAGCAAATTCCAAAATTTTGATCCAGCAACAATGAAGGAATGGTGCTATATATCCAAGTCAAAATGGTGACTAGCTTGGAGGGAACTTGCAGGTGTTGGTGTTTCTGGGTATCTACTACCCTGCCCTTCTAGATGGAAGTGGTCATGGATTTGGAAGGTGCTACCTAAGGAGCCTTGGTGAATTTCCACAGTGGATCTTGTAGATATTACACACTACTGAGCATTACAGGGCGTGGATGCTGTGGACGTGATGACAATCAAGCAGGTTGCTTTATCCTGAATAACATTAAGCTTCTTGAGTGTTGTTGGAGCTGCACCCATCCAGAAAAGTGGGGAGTGTTCCATCACACTCATTACTTGTACCTTGTAGATGTTGAATGGTCTATAGGGAGTTAGGAGGTGAATTACTCATCACAGTATTCCTCACCTCTGACCTGCTCTTGTAGCCACTGTATTTATACTGTGAGTCCATTTGGGTTTCTGGTCAAGGGTAACCCCAAGGATGTTGATGAGTGGGGGGATTCATTGGTGACAACATTGAATGTCAAGGGGCAGTGGTTAGATTGTGTTTGATATGGTCATTCCTGGCATTTATGCAGCAAGAATGTTACTTGCCACTTTTAAGCCCAAGCCTGGATATTGTCCAGATCTTGTTGCATTTAAACACGGACTGCTTCAGTATCTGAGGAGTTGCGAATGGTGCTGAACACTGTGCAATCATCAGCGAAGATCCCCATTTCTACTATCTCTGAAATTCTCCAGCATCTGCAGTTCCTACTATCTCTGAGATTCTCCAGCATCTGCAATTCCTACTATCTCTGAAACCATTTCTCACCTTATGGCAGAGGGAAGGTCATTGATGAAGCAGCTGAAGATGATTGGGCCTAGTCACTACCATGAGGAACTCCTGCAGAGATATCCTGAGTTATACTTAGTTGAGCTCAACTCATTTCCCTATGACAAGATATTTCACAGGAATGGTCCTGCCAGCAGCTATGGAGACTTTCAAAGCTTTATTTTTCTTGAATGACTATTGACTTCAATCAGCCTTCTTTTTGAATTCTGTCAAATACTGAATGCCAACATACAGTTTACCTTACTACAGCAGTATGCCAGCCTTTGTGATTCATGAACAATGACACCCAAATTCTTTTAGACACTGTACTTTCTATCCTCTCATCATTTAAAAAAATATTCTGCCTTGCTGCATTTTGTTTTCATCAAAGTGAACAACTTCACACTTATGTACATTATATTCCATCTGCCATGTTCTAGCCTATTCACATAACTTCTCCAAGTTCTCGTGAAGCCTCCTGGCACCCTTCCCACAGCTTAGATTCTCACCAAGTTTGGTGTTATCTGCAAATTTGGAAATATTACAGCCCATATCCAACTATTTATATAGATTGTGAGCAGTTGTGAACCTAACAGTTACACTGACAGTAACCCACCAGTAACAGCCTGCAATCCTGAGAATGAACCATTTATTTCTAATCTCTGTTTTCTATCTATTAACCAATTTTCAATCCATACTAGTGCATTGTTACCCAAACCCATGTACTCTAATTTATTTATCAATCTCGTTTGTGGGACCTTATCAAAAGCCTTCTGAATATTCAAATATACCATATCCATTTTTTCTCTTCTTCTGTGCTATATGCAACATCATCAAAAATCTCCAATAAGTTCATCAAATATGATTTCCTCTATAAATCCATGTTGACCCTGTCCAATTTTGCAATTTTTTCCTAAATGTTCAGTTATCATATCCTCGATATTACATTCTAACATTTTCCATACAATGAATGTCAAGTTAACAAGTCTGTAGTTCTCCATTCTGTCTCCTTCTCCCTTCTTAATTAGTGGTATTTCATTTGCAACCTTCCAGAATCTATAGGATTATGAAAGGTAATCACCAAAGCATTCATTATCTCTACTGTTGCTTCCTTCAACACACTGGGATGAACTCATTTGAGAAGATTTCTCAAAAGATTTATCAGCCCTCAATCCAGCTAATTTTTCATACACTACCACTTCACTAATGCTAATTTATTTTAGCTCTTCAGTTACACAAGTTCCTTGGTCATTTTTTTAAGGGAAATTTTCTATATCTTCTTTCATGAAAAACATATGCAAAGTAACTGTTTACCTTCTCTGCCATTCCCCTGATCTCCATTGTCAATACCAGTAATGGGTCCACATTTATCCTTGCTAATGTTTTTTCTTTTTATATATTGGTAGAAGCTTTTACAGTCTATCTTTACATCCGTGCATTCATATCCTCTGTCTCTTTCTGTATCAGGTCCTCCTTTGCTGGTTCCAAGATCGCTCTCAATTCTCAGGCTTACTGTTAATATCTGACATTTTCATATGACACTTTCTTTAATCTAATGCATTCTTTAACATATTTTGTTAACCATAGTTGAATCATCTTTCTATTTGGGTATTTGCACCTCAGAGGAATATATGTCTGTTAGTGACATTGTTGTATTTTTTAAAAATAATAGCCATTGCCTATCTACTATCAAGTCTTTTTGTGTATTTTCTTAATTAACCATTGCCAACTTGTTCATCATACATTCAGTTTCCTTTGCTAGATTTCAGAGCCTAGTTTCAGAATGAACTATGTTGCATTCAAGTTTCATGTAAAATTCTACCATTTTATAGTCACAATTCCAGAAAGTCTTCTTTACAGCAAGGTCATTAATTAGACAGCTTTCATTACACAACATCAAAATCAAAATTGCCTGATCCCTAGTTGGCACCTGAACATTCTGTTCTAGAAACCCACCTTGTAAACACTCTAGGAATTTGGCCTCAACAGCATTAGTGCTGGCATGGTTAACCCAGTCTATATGCAAATTGAAGTCATCCATTATGACTATCTTTTCCACTCTAAAAACATCTCCAATTTCTTGATTTATAGCTTGCCCAGAGAGAAACAGAGTTAACAATTCAAGTGCAGTATGATTCTTGAGTTTCTCTAGTATTCTCTGTTTGTTTTGATTTCCCTAGTTATTTCTCAGTTTAACCCAAACTGATACTACATTTTGATCCTTTGATTGAAGAGTCCTTTACTAATAGACTGTTTTGCTAAGTACTGTTGCATCCTTATTAGGAATGCTATCTGACTTCCTTTTCCTTTATATAAATATAAATATAAAACATCCATGAATATTCAGTTCTCAATCTCGGTCACCTTGTAGTCATGTCTCTGTAGAGGTAATTGTTTGGAAACTTATCTGCAAATTTGCTTCAAAGGTGCTTCAAACTTTAAAATGTCAGTACGACACAAGCTTAAAATTAATACAGAAAGAGACACAACAATGACAACAATAATGACAAAGGGTTTCCATCACGATATTCTGTTTCTTTGTTAAGTAGGCAATGGCTCAAATCTCTTCAACTGGGTCAGAATCCTTCTTTCTGATTCAGTTCAGACAAAAGGTTGCATAATTCCATGCCTGTGATGTTTCAGGTCTGTCTTCCAATGAAAGGTCCTACAGAAATCTCCAAAAGCAGGAACCCTCACAGAAGGAAATCTTCATGAAAGTCACATCCCATTATTACTGCACTATCTGTCATATTCCAGTAGGAAATTAATAGGCAAGATAATAGTTATCCTAGCATGGAGAGGATTTGCACATGGAAACTTACAGAATCCCCATTGTAGCAGACTCTAAAGGAATTGGTTGGGATATTGAATTTTTCTCTGGCAATCCTGTATGCCTGGAATCCTGCAAAAATCTCCACAAAAGTCTGATATTTTGGATGAAATGAAAGTGAGTAAAATACTTATTGAGGAAATATTAGTCTATTAAAATGTGTAATTATCTCACATTTACCCAACTGCACCAACCCAAACTTATTTCGTCCCCAAACCTCGATCTGACACCTCTAGGTCCCAACACGCATCCCCCACTCCTGGGGGCACAAGCCCCTGCCCCAGGATTTTGCCCCTGAACCACGAACCTCTGTCTTTAACCTGACACACCATACTCTGCTGCACTCAGCACCTGATCTCCTCCCTCCACTGCCATTGGACCAGACCCCCACATCCCCCTCTTCTCCTCAACCTGCCATTAAACCCATCAAATACTCCCCTCTCCCTGATGGATCAGACCCAAGACTCTCTCTGTGTGCCCAATTCGACTCCCTACCACCAAATGAGAGCAGGCCCAGACCCGCTCCACTCCGGCTACAAACATATTAATCTGACACCATACCCAATACCCAACTGGCACCTAATCTCCTCCCCAACTGGCGCTCTGTCTACCTAGCACTTTAGCATTGCACTTACTGTCAGTATTTACTATTTGACAGGAGCTGTCAAAGTGGCTGTCTGGATCTTTATATTTCAGAACAAGGCAGCTGACTGCTCTAAAAAGGGGTGTGGTTTACTTTCCCTTCTGTTCCTGTCGTTGCTGTGAAAGAACTGTCAGACGAGAAGGACGTCTCCTCATTTCTGAGGCAGATTTTCCTCTCAGAAGTGAGGGGCTCCCTTATTTCATTAAAAAAGGGGCGAGAGTGGCAATCTGCAAGAGTTTGCTAATCCCCAGAAAAAGTGGCTCAACATTTAAAACTCCTGAATTCCTTTGAACGTTTTGGAGAGAAGGCAAGCGGGAGAGGTAATAGGGAAGTAATCTGGTGTTGGGACCTAAGGAAGTAATCTGGTGGCAGGAGGGTCACAATCAATTTGGAGACTCTGGTTCTGTAAAACGCACAGCAGCTGACAGATATGGTCCTGTGCTCCAAGCTACTTCCATAGGTACAGGTGTACCTTCTTCAGCCTAATCTGGTGGAAGCAATAGAGTCACTGAGATAGTTGGTCGTGTATCAGGGCACCTCTGGAATGTCCTGGGATGAAACCGACAGTGTGTGTCTGGCTGGAGCTCCTCTTTCCTGTCAGTGTATAACGGCAGCTCCCTGATGCTTGCGAAAGGGCACAATGAGAGAGGTCAGATTGCCTCATTTCCATCTCACCTAGCCATTTCTGCACTACATGTATGGAATAGTGACAGAGTGAAGTTCTGCGAGCATATCTGTCAGCTGCCAAAGTAATCAGATTCAAAGGGGCAGAGCAGTCAGCAGCAGTCTTCACATAAGCTGTGGATATCAGGGCTAGTAATAGGCAGAAGACAGGAAATTATAGGCCAGTGAGCCTGATCTTGGTCAATGGTAAGATTTTAGAGTCCAGTGTTTAGACTACAATGGATGAGTTTGTAGGGTACCTGGAAGTACATGGTAAAGTTGGGGCCGAGTCATCACAGCTTCATCAAGGGGAGGTCATGCCTGCCAAATCTGTTGGAATTCTTTGAGGAGGTAAGAAGCAAATTAGATATGGACAGCCAGTGGACTTACTTGATGTATTGGATTTCCAGAAGGCCTTTGACAAGGTGCTGCACATGATGTTGCTAAAAAGGAGCCCAACATGTTGGAGCAAGGTATTAGCTGGATAGAGGATTGGCTGACTGGCAGAAAGCAGAAAGTGGGGGAAAAGGGGTCTCTTTCAGGATGGCAGCCGGTGACTAGTGGAGTTCCACAAGGGTCAATGCTTGGACCACAACTATTCATGATATACATTAATGCAGATGACATAAAGATAGATGAGGGATGGGTTGGGTTGAGGAAATGGGGAGCTTGCAGTTGGACTTGGACAGGCTAGGACAGTGGGAAAGGAAGTAACGGATGGATACAATGTGGGAAGGTCTGATGTTATACATTTTGGTAGCAAAAATACAGATATCAACTATTTTCTAAATGGGAAATATTCCGGAACTCTGAAGCACAAAGGGACTTAAGAGTTTTAGTTGAAGATTCTCTTAAGGTTAACATGCAGGTTCACTTGGTATTTAGGAGCGTAAATGCAATGTTAATATTTATTTCAAGAAGGCTAGAACACAAGAGCAGAAACGTACTGCTGAGGTCAGATCACATTTGGAATAATGTGAGTAGTTTTGGGCCCTGAATCAAAGGAAGGACGTGATGGCTTTGGAGGGCATCCAGACAGGTTCACAAAATTCATCCTGGGGATGTAGACCTTGTCTTATGAGGAACTGTTGAGGACGCTTGGTCCATACTTGATGGAAGTGTTCCGCAGGGATCGGTACTGGGTACAGTTGTTTGTCATTTTTATTCATGATTTGGATGAGAACATAGGAAGCTTCATTGATAAATTTGCTGATGACACCAAATTTAGTGACATAGTGGACAGTGATGAAGGTTATCTAAGATTACAAAGGGACCTTGATCAATTGGGCCAATGGGCCGAGGAGTGGCAAATGGAGTTTAATTTGGATAAATATGAGTTGTTGCATTTTGGTAAGATGAACAAGGACAGGACTTATACGGTTAATTTTGGGGCCCTGGAAGTGTTGTCAAACAGAAAGACCTAGGAGTTCAAGCACATAGTTCTTTGAAAGTTGCAACATAGGTAGACAGAGTGGTAAAGAAAGCGCTTGGCACGCTTGCCTTCATTGCTCAGACCATTGAGTATAAGAGTTGGAGCATCATGTTGTACAGGACATTGGTGAGGCCACTTTTGGAGTACTGTGTACAATTATGGTTACCCAGCTATAGGAAAGATATTATTAAATTGGAGAGTGTGCAGAAAAGATTTACAAGGAAGTTACTGGGACTGGTGGTTTGAGTTATAAAGAGAAGCTGGATAACCTGGGACCTTTATCATTGAAGCGTAAAGGTTGAGTCATGACCTTATAGACGTTTATAAAGTTGTGAGGGGCATAGATAAGGTGAATACCAAAGGTCTTTTCTCTTGGGTGGGGAATTTCAAAACTAGAGGGCATATTTTTAAGGTGAGAGGAAAAAGATTTAAAAGGGATCTGATGGGCAGCTTTTTCATACAGAAGGTGGTTTGTATGTGAAATGAACTTCCAGAGGATGTGGTAGATGCAGGTAAAATTGCAACATTTAAAAGACATTTGGATAGGTACACAAATAGGAAAGGTTTAGAGGAATATCAGCAAAATGCAGGCAAATGAGACTAGTTTAGTTTGGGAAGCCTGGTCGGCATGGACAAGTTGAAGTGAAGGGTGCATTTTCCTGCTCTATGATGCTATAGTCAGCATGGACGAGTTGGACTGAAGGGTGCATTTCCCTGATATATGATCCTATAGTCTGCATGGACAAGTTGAGCTGAAGGGTCTGTTCCCCATGCTGTATGACGGTATGACTCTAACAGTTTAGAAGAATGAAGGGAGATCTGATTGAAACTTAGAGAATATGGAAAGACCTAGATAGAATGGGCTTGGAGAAGATCTTTCCATGAGTAGAAGAGACCTGAGGGTACAGACTCAGAGTGAACAGATGACCCTTTAGGACTGAGATGAGGAGGAATTCCTTTAGCCAGAGGGAGGTGAATCTGTGGAACTCATTGCCCCAGAAGCCAAGTAATTTATTGTATTTAAGAGAAGGACCCATTAATTCCTACTCTTTGTTTTCTCTCTGCCAACCAGTTTCCTATCCATTTCAATACACTTTCCCCAATCCCATGAGCTTTAATTTTGCACGTTAATCTCTTATGTGGGACTTTGTCAAATGCTTTCTAAAAGTCTAAATATACTACATTGACTGGCTTTCCCTTGTCAACTGTACTAGTTACATCTTCAAAGAATTCCAACAGATTTGTCAAGCATGATTTCCTCTTCATAAATCCATGGTCACTCTGTCTGATCCTGCCACTGCTTTCTAAATGTTCTCCTTTATATAGTTCCTAGCATGCCATGCTATAAGCTCAAATGATGTCGATGTAAATCCTCACATATTCAGGATTATTCAACAAATGTTCAATTACAAAATCTCATCTAGTGTTTGACACTGTGTTGCAAGTTTTGCAACTGCATGTTGATTGATATGGTCAGTATTTTGCTTATTGAAAACAGCTGAAGGGACAAGCTGTATGATATGATCCATCAGGTTTTGGCATGTCCAACTTACATACCTGGCATCACACTGTCTTCAGCATAAATGGTGCCTTTTCCTAGCTTCTATCAGTTCTGATGAAGAGTCATTGGACTCAAAATATTAACTCTGTTTTCTTCCCACAGATGCCACCAGACCTGCAGAGTTTCGGCAGCAATCCCTGTTTCTGTTTCAGAAGGTAGCAGCTGTCTGCTGTGAAAAGGGGGTGTGGTTTGCTTTCTGCTGACAATCCTGCACTACAATAAAACTTTCAGAATGGAAGCATCGCTCCACATTTCTGAAGGAATGCTAATTGGAATCCTTCTTTGATAAAAAGGAAGGACTGGCGAGGGAATCTGTGTGAGATTGCTACTCCAGAAATTCTGGTCCATTATTTAAACAATAGTAGCTTATTCTTTATGAAATGAGCATCCTATAGTTTGGCTGATTGTGTACATCAGTCTTTCTCATTAATACCATAACTTTACTTTGTAAAATCTAACAAATCCTTTTGCAACTGTAGCTATTGAGGAATGACCCAAGTAATAGAAACATTTATTACAAGCATGTAAGAAGAAACAGAAATTCTGTTCCCAAGTACAAAAGAGCTTTCTTCGCTGAACAAATGATTTATATTCTCAAGAAGTAGAGTGTCTTATTGTGCAGGTAATTGGTGAAGAGCTTGACATGAGAATGAGGTATTGTATCTAATCACCTGAGTCAAGGGAAGCAATAGAAAGGAAAGTAGAAGCCCCATCTGTCAGACTGTAATGATTGTGCTATTTGACGGCAAAAAGGTTTGTCTGCAGCAGCTGGTATCTCTCTGAGTGACCTTTTACCATTTCTCTTCTTGCAGTCTGACAGATGTGTCAACTCGATAATTTCAAAAGGCCTTGAATAAATAACCAATTGTGAACAAGGATGACCCAAAGCGATGACAAAATGGATGCACGCAGCGCATTATTGCAAAGAACTCAAAACATTATATAGTAAAGAGTCTTTTGCTCTTTATTTTTGGCTAAATGACTTTCATGCCTACAGATCCAGTTTTTGTCTCTGGAAAGAAGGAATGCGTAGTGAATTGTAGGTTGTTATAATGTGTTTGCCCTTGAAGGAGTGCTATTAGCTGGTCACAGGACTCAGCTGGTGTGTCAGAACACAGAATGGATTCTTGCGCAGACACACAGCCACAGCTGAAGAAGAAGACTTAGCCAAACTAATTGGCTCTGTGAGTTATTGGAGAGTTGCAGAGAGGTGACTGCAATCAGGCCATGTTTTATAGAGCTTAAACCTTCTAAATACTTGGAGAAAAACTGACATGACTGCCTCACACCATTGCCAGCACACCTGCGACAGACTTTATAAAATGGGATCAGCAATAAAAGGTCTGAAGAAGCTTATTTGCCTCCCTGTCCCCTCAGGTCAAGGAGGTTGTTTGGAATGTGAAATACCAGGAGTGAGCAAACCACAGTGAGGCTCCTAATTTTGATTTTGTGTGATCGTGTAAAATTGATACTATTGATTCAACCATTTGTTAAACATCTTTCTTGACTTTTATTTCTATTTAATTCAATTTGGTAGGGTGTACAAAGGGCGGTAGAATTGATATCGTTAGTTTTAAATTTTCATCCACTCCCCCACTGATTGAGCTATGGGATGTGAACTATGCTTTAATTTGCCAGGTTCTGCAGCTGTGGATTTAAGTTCTATTATAGAATAGCTAATATACTTTATATTCAAAATGAAAAAGCGGTTGTTATGATCATGATGTTCGACTAACCCGGGATTCATAATGATTAAATCAGTTTTGCTGCATTCTAGTTTACACCAATTAAAGCATTGAGATCTTCTGAATATGGCTGAGCATTAAAGTATCACTTCTCATGAAAGAATGATTTTAAGTCCGCAGTGTAATTTACTGTTGAAAATATACAATGTGTTTTTTATACACCCTAGCTTTGTAAATCCATAAAATTTGGACTCAGTGTTTAAAGTGACCTGTATTGGGGAACAAATGCACCATATGACATTTTATGATATAAAAATGATGAAAAATGATCACCTTGTGCTTTTCTGATTTTAGCAGCTTGATTCTTAATGTCAATTTTTTTTATTCAAAAGAAAGCTATAACAAGATTTTCATGCACTTACCTAATATAACTGATAAAGATTACCGATACTAAATTATTCATTTACTTCAGTTTTAGCGTTCTTTTATAGCTTCTTTGAGATATTTCATAGCTCGGACTGGGAAGATAGTGTATCTTACTGAACTGTGGAGAAGATGTATTCCCCTAATTCTAAAACCCCTTACATCTACCTTTTCACTATTCTGCTCCTCATCCCTTACTTCACAGCCACCATTCCCTCTCTACCCAAACCTCCATCCTCAAACTGTATTTGTTTTTTTTTATTCATTCACGGACTGAGGGCTTCACTGGCCAGGCAGCATTTATTGCCCATCCCTAATTGCCCAGAGGGCAGTTAAGTGTTAACCACATTGCTGTGGGTCTGGGGTCACATATAGGCCAGACCAGATAAGGATGGCAGTTTCCTTCCCTAAAGAAAATTAGTGAATCAGATGGGTTTTTCCAACAATTGACAATGGATTCACGGTCATCATTAGATTTTTAATTCCAGATATTTTATTGAATTCAAATTCCACCATCTACCATGGCGGGATTCGTATCCAGGTCCCCAGAACATTAGCTGGGTCTCTGGATTAACAGTCCAGCGATATTGCCACTAGGTCATTGCCTTCCCCTGCTCATTGATGCCCAGAAAAATGTTTTGGCTGTCCTTCCCGCAGTCTTTCTTCTCATACGTAACATGTACCTCATAACAGATTTTGGTTTGTGGTTACCCCTTCCTTGTTTTGACTGGGATACTCTTATATTTTAGCTGTCAGCAGCACATTCCTATGCTGAAATTTCCTTTTGGCCTCCCCAAAGATTCTTCTTCACTAACTTACTCCAAACCACTCCACAACTGATTCCCATTGGGCCTTTCCCACAATGATTCTCCACAAAGTAATTATGCTTTTCCAGAACAACAAACTGAAAGTTCAACTAAACTTTCACCCTTTAAATTACTGAAAGCTTTAGCCAAGAACAGCGCTTATAATACTTTAAACCTATCAAATCATCACAATGTTTTATCTTCTTGATTTGTACCTGTCAATATGCATTTTATGGATCCTTAAGCAAATGTAACTTAATGAAGTCAGAAACATACAGAATAGCATTTAGAATATTTTTCTTAAATATGCCCACCTATTTAAGCTGAAAGAATACATACCAACAAAATGTATTCAACAGCATACGAGAAGTTCAGTATTATCATATTATAGTTCCAATAAATTTCTGTTATTAAATGTGGGTCAGTACCCTTTGGTCACATAATTCATCAAGTAATGCTTAACTGCCTATGGTGAGATCCCAAACTGTGTTACCTGAAGAGTCACTGGACGCAAAATATTAACTCTGATTTCTGTCCAAAGATGCTGCCAGAGCTGCTGAGATTTTCCAGCAATTTCTGTTTTCGTTTCTAATTTCCAGCATCTGCAGTTCATTTGATTCTTTTTTATACTGTAAAGAATGGGTATTTCTGGGTCCTTTTGTTGGCATGACCACTTTGGTCAATTGTCATTTAACAATAAATTGGAAATATTGAGATTGATTGACAGAATATACAGAGTGAGAAATTACATCTGTATCAATGTTGAATATTGGATAACGGGAAATGAAAAGGAATAAATCAATTGCAGATGAGGAATAACAATGAAATATTTTTAAATCCTTCAAAATGTGATGATTGATTCAACCAAGAAGAATGTAAGCAGAAGCCAGTATAAAAATTGTTAAATTCAAACGAACATGATGAAACCATGACTACCTACAAAATATTCCAAAGCGACAATCTGAAAATCCCACAGAGGAGCTTAAGACTTCTGCCAGTCTAGCGTGGAAAATTAATTAAAAGGATTTAATATCCTTTGAAATCCATTAATCAG
This sequence comes from Rhincodon typus, assembly GCF_021869965.1. Taxonomy (NCBI): domain Eukaryota; kingdom Metazoa; phylum Chordata; class Chondrichthyes; order Orectolobiformes; family Rhincodontidae; genus Rhincodon; species Rhincodon typus. Next base: position 84,595,343 of record NC_063335.1, read on the forward strand.
ATGAGCTGATGTACAACAAGATTTTTCATTTCAAATTTACTATTTACATATTAGACATTATTTTGTTGCATTGAAAATAAACAATAGTTGTTTTCATAAAAGATTTGAGTTTTAATTATTGATTGATCTATTCATAGTATGATTGCTTATTTCTATATTTGCCAGTGCATGATTTGGATAATAACATTAAATGAAAACATATCTTTTTGCTTTTATTAAATCAATATGTTGCAAAATGAACTTCATATTCACAGTGACTGGTTAATCATTGGATTTGAATGGATATCTTGAAATGCTTGTATCACCTAACTAATAATATCCATGGCTAATAAGTTTGTCAAACTGCCACAAAAAATATAGGATTAACTTCTTGGCAAATCATTTAATTCAGTTTAATGCATGAATATATTATTTACAAGGTGAGGGCTAATTATTTAATTGAAAGCAGTGACTTACAAGTTGTTTACAGTTACAAGAAAGTTAATGATCCAAATATAAATGTTTAAAAAAAAAATTGAACCAGTTTTTGTTTACCCTGCTCCCAAAAAACCATCACAAGGCTTACATTTTTGTGTGAAGCCAAAGAGATTATTGCTATCCATCCTAATTGATAAACTGATAGTCATTTTTTTAAAAACAAGCAGTGGTTTTGGTGCTTCTTTATTTGTTGCAGGTGTTAAATTTGCTTTACTCTTATTGCTGAAGTTATAATCTGGTCTCTTATTAACCACCAATTTTGGAAGACTTTTAAAGAGGCAAACATGAGTGAATGGAAATCAACTACAAGTATTTACATCCCTTGAACATGTTAATTTGATCCAAAACTGAGGTACCAATATTTGTTTGAATCTTAACAATAAGGATTTTCCAATCCAAACCTTACTCCTGCTTCATGCTACATAAACAAAAAAAAACTCAATTTCAAGCCATCCTTAATCTTCCATTTCTCCACTAATATTCTCTACACCTGCATTGATTCATCTACCTGATGCTTGACACTAGTGACACCCTCTTACCACTTTTATTCATGGAAGACTGCAGAGATGCCAAAACTGTTGCTTGACTAGCTTAGCACAAATTTGTTCACAGAAGACAATACCTTTCAATTGTCATTGCATGTATAAATGAAGTTATGTGGGTACTTTAACTCATCAGATTCTGGCAATACAAACTTTCTGCCACATCATCTTTGAAGTTGGTAAGTTTTCTGGCTTTTCTCAGTGTGATGCCATTTGACCTACCACACAGACATTGCTGCAGCATTTAAAGCCAAGCTGTTGTAATTACCTATGACGGAACACCTCCAGCATTGTCCAAAACTTGCTTCATTTTTCAAACAATGAGATGAGTAAGTGGACTATAGAGCACAATTGATTTGTGCTGGCTGTGATGTGATTGCAGAACCATTTGAACCTTTCTAGAGTTGTTTAAAGTTGCTAAGATCCACATGGAGTGTATTGACAGGTGCTGAAGGCAAACTCTACACATACCAGTTCTCCCAATAATAGGTGCAGTAGTAGGCATTTCCCTCAAAACACAGCAGGATTTGGAGAATAAGCATTTGCAGTGCAGAGCAGAATAATCTGCTAGAAGATGAAGAATAATGAGAAGGGTTGTTTGCTAAAGGCCATATCCACTCTGGGTGTTCAGGAAGCAGTTGTCTTACCTCAACCTCAGCCAGGAAGAGACAATAAATTTTTCAGTGGGGACATTTTCACAGAAATCTGCTGCTGACTGCAGCCACAACAGTAATCTCAGAGCAGAGTAAGAACCATATTGCCAATGGCTGTGGAGGTGACCATGAACTTTCTTCATTATACTGCTGTATAAGTGAGATTACTGATGTTTTGTATTGAAAAAAAACTGAATACTTCTCAATTTCTCTTGCCAGAGAGCATCAGGTGGCGAGAACATGTGCCTTTACTATGATTGCAGGCTGCCTATTATGTAGAGTGCAATTGACTGCATTCAGAACCACACTACGGGTCCACTCTGAGCCGTACTGCAACTGAAAGGAATTCAAATCCCTTTGACTAGCAGGTGTGTGATCATACCATCAATGAAGAAAATTCAGATGAAGCAATCAATAAAGTTTGTACGAATATATAGACAATGAGAAAAGATTGAGAAGAACAACTCATTTGAGCTCACTGACAAATCTTTAACTACATTTGCTCAGGCACTAATACTGCTGAACAAAATATAATCATAGATTTAAATATGACATCAGATAATGAAACAACACAAGTCCAAGAGAAACATTTCAATTCTTCATATGATGAAGAATTATCAGCGACAGAGTTAAATCAACAGCAATCTTCAAATAACCTGACTGAAGATGTGAATATCTTGAGTTTAGCAGTATGACAATCACAGAGGGCAAAAGATGACTTTCAATCTAATCCACAAGTTTAAAAAAAAAGACCTTACCTATTTCAACACAGATATATCAGCAGATTGAGAATAAAGATTTACTTACACATTTTGGTGACATGCTGCACATGACTCCATGGAAGCCGACACTGAGGTGGGAAGACCAATATCCACAGATTCAGGATATGGTCCAGACATCCAGGATACTGAAGAAAGAAATACCTGCTTGAATAGAGCAACCTTAATCTCAGAAATATTAAAGGTGCCCAGATGATGTTTTGAGGCAACTATCCAATTCAGTGGGGAACAGGTCCTCGGCAAAAGAAATTCAAGATAATAGGGTCCACCAGATGGACTACCTTGTTTAGCAGGGATGATGTCCTCAATGAAGAGAATCCAGGAAATAAGAGATCCTCCTGTGTAGAGAACTTTCCAAACCACACAGGGTCAACAACAAAATCAAAGTCAAGAGTCCTCAAAACAAAGATCTATCAATCTTCCAAGTCTGAAGAAGATGAATTCATATGAATAACATTTATACATGAATGTACAAACGTTTACTGTAGAAAAGCCTTGGAGGTCATGCTTCTATAGGGTCACATTGGAGAACATATTAAGCTCCACCAAATCTGATGATAAGGACTTGGGTAAGAAAATGCAAAACATTGTAGGGTAAAGTCTTATATCCACATGTCTCCCAATACTCTGAGTAACATTAGAGCATAAGACTTAGTAGCAGGAGTAGGCTGTTCAGTCTGTTGAGTTTGATCCTCCATTCAAAAAGGGCAAGGCTAATCTGAAAATCCTCAATTCCACTGTCCTGCTTTTTATCTTTAACCCCGATTCTCTTACTGATTAAAAATCTGTTTCAGCTTTAAATATACTTTGTGACTGAGCCTCAACAGCCTCTGTGGTTAAAAAATGGAACACAGCAGACATCCTAACAGAATATAAAATGTTTAAGTGACATACAGAGCTATGATTTTTTGATTCAAGTGTGTCCAATGCAGAAAAACAAGCCATTAAGATTGTCTTATCAATGGGATTGAAGTTTGACACAGACTTAACATGTTAAGATTAATAGCCAAGGAGTCAAAAGATCCCCAAAAGATGTGAATCACATGAGAAGACTAATTCAAAAACTGGTTCTGTATTAATTGACTAGAATTCATGTCATTTTAGATACAAGCTTACAAAATTTATGGATCACTTTGTGAGCAGATACAGAGTAAATGACTCATTGTGATTTTTTTTCAGTTAGACTTCCAAAAAGCAGAGTTGTTGAGTGGTCACAGACATGCTCATGGAATATTTCCAGAAAGGTTTTCAGGACCAACCTAAAACTTATAGTATCAAGGTGCTACCGAATGATGGTCATAATTATGATTGACACCATGGCACCCCACATATCTGTATTGGCTGCAATGGTTTTTTTCTTTTTTTAAGCCAACCTTTGAATTGAATTGAACTAGCCTAAAGTAAATAGACTGATCACACCTCTTTGCTGCTAATCCAATGGCCTCCTTATACAGCTCCTTACAGTTCCAACCTTTAGATAGTCCTTTACCTCTTACAACTCATTGGGAGATTTTGCTTCCTTCACAGAGTCGCAGGTTAAATCTGGTACACTTACAACATTCTCTGCTTCTTTGACATTGCCATTTTCCAAAACCTGCGGAGCCCTTCATAGTTCAAAATGTTGCTACCACTTTATATCTGTGTTTTAGAAGCTCAATATCTTTGAAATAAACTACCAATATGATATGTTTCCCTCTATCCTTCAAACACAAACTCTATAAACTTGAAAACTATATCACATGTGATTTAGTCAAAGTATTTAGCAGAAGTATATACTTGTTGCTAAAGAGTTCTTACTGGTATATCTTACTTGGTCAACTAAAACACTCCAATTGCTTTGTCACATGACAAAATACACCATATCCTGTGTTACAATGTATACAACTTATGGACTAACCCACATAAAACATGCTACAACACTAATAACATGGAGACAGTAAGAACTGCCAATGCTGGAGTCTGAGATAACACAGTGTGGAGCTGGAGGAACAGAGCAGGTCAGGCAGCATCAGAGGGGCCGGAAAGTTGATGTTTTGGATCAGGACCCTCCTTCAGAAATAACAAAGTTTTCAGGCTATTTAATTGCATCGACTTCTTCAAAAGAAGTGTTGAAGAGCTCGGCAATCATTCTAGTAAATCAATCTGTACATTTGAGAATATTTTATATGGTACTGTTTAAATTTACCTCAAGACTCATGAAAAATAGTCATGCAGAATTATTATGCCGTGTTAAAGCATTGGAGATCATTATGGAGGAAATTAGATTCAATGAACATGACAATCCAATCAATATTATCAACACATTTTCTAGAAATAATTTTGTTCCACATTTGTTGCCTATAAAGAAAAATAAAACTCTGCAGTGATTAGCAAATAGGCTAATTAGATTGAAGCAGTTTATCAAATGTTAAGCTGCAAATTTTGTTAAAGGAAGTTCTGTTTAAGAATAGTGATGAGTGGTGCTCTGCAAGAATTAACTCTGGATCATTGACAGCTCAGGCTTGTTTGTAGTGTATTATATGGCCTATGTTGAGAACAGAAAGTATAAAAGAGGATTAATTGCCTACAAACCCTGTGGAACTCTTCATAGTTCAAAATGTTGGTATTACCTTATATCTGTTTTAGAAGCTTAATGTCTTAGAATAGAAAGCAAGGGAAATCTTTTCATCTAGCAAGTATATCCTAACTTCTGAGCTGGAAGATTTGAGCCCCACTCCCAGATTTGGTGGCCATGGAAGGCATATTCATAATGTGGCCAAAAAGGTTGATTATCAGCCTGTTAATCCTCTGGCAGGTGGTAAGAGTGCGTCGGTCTCCTGGTCGGCCATGATTGATATTGTTTGTCGATCTTCAATTTCTAGCCTGTGGTGAGAGAAGAGTAACCTGTTCCAGGATGAACTAGCCATGGAAGCATGCAGAAGCAGCTGTGCTGTCTGCTTCTTACACCAAGAGGTGTGGGAAGAGAATGGAAGAAGAAGATTAAAAACAGGTTAATTGTTTACTGGCACAGATCAAGAACATGTGATGGACGTCATTCTATTCCAATCTTATATTGCCCATTTGCAAAACCACATTTTTTTTTAATTGATTCATGGGCTAAAGGAAATCAATGGCTAAGCCAGCATTTGTTGCCCATTCCTAATAGGCCTGAAGTGATGGTGAGCTGTTATCCTGAATCACTGATGTCCATGTGGATTATGTACATCTGTAGTTTTGATAGGGTGGAAGTTCAGGGTTTTGACCCAGTGAAAGTGAAGGAACATCAACAGTTCTAATCAGGTTGGTGCATGGCTTAGAGGTGAACTTGAAGGCGGTGGTACTCCCAAGTATCACTGCACTTGTTCTTCTAGCTGGCAGAGGTTGCAGTTGTGGAAAATACTGCCTGAGGAATCTTGGTGAGTTGATGTAGTGAATCTTGTGCACTGTGCACTAATGGTGAAAGGAGTGAATGTAACATATGGTGGATGTGCTGGTGTAGCTAGAAAGGCTAAAGGCAGATAAATCACCCAGACAGGATAGACTACACCGCAAATTCCTGAAGTAGATAGCTGAGGAGATTTTCAAGGCATTGGTGGTGATCTTCCAGGAATCTCTGGAGTCAGGGAGGGTCCCAGAGGACTGGAAAATGGCCAGTCGGCAAAGAACAAAATACCATGTAGCAAAGTGTGAGGTTATACATTTTGGTTCAGAAGAATAGAGGCATAGATTATTTTTAAATAGGGAAAGGTTTCAGAAATCTGAAGCACAAAGGGACTTGGGAGTCCTAGTTCAGGATTCTCTTAAGGTAAACATGCAGGTTCAGTTGGCAACAGTGAAGGCAAATGCAATGTTGGTATTCATTTCAAGAGGGTTAAATAACAAAAGCAGAGATGTACTGCTGAGGCTGTAGACAAACTGCATTTGGAATACTGTATCTAACGAAATATGTGCTGGCTTTGGAGAGGGTCCAGAGGAGGTTTACAAGAATGATCCCAGGATAACATGCTTGTCATTTGAAGAGAGGTTGAGGTTTCTGAATCTGTACTCAGTGAAGTTTAGAAGGATAAGGGAGGAATCTGATGAAATTTACTGGATACTGAAAGGCCTGGATAGCATGGACATGGAGGAGACACTTCCACTAGTAGGAGAGACTAGGACCCACGGGCTCAGCTTCAGAATGAAGCAACAACCATTTAGAACTGACATGAGGATGATTTTTTTCAGCCAGAGGGTGGTGACTGTTTGGAAATCATTGTCACAGAGGGCTGTGGAGGCCAAGTCTTTGAGTGTATGTTAGACAGAGATACATAGGTTTTTGATTCGTAAAGCGATCAAGGGTTACAGGGAGAAAGCAAGCGAATGGGATTGAGAAACATATTAGCCATGATCAAATGGTGGTGTAGACTCATTGAGCTGATTGGCCTAATTCTGCTCTTATGTCTTATGGTCTTATGGGCAAAACTTAAGAATAAGACAGACCTTAACCATCTGCCAGACACTCACTAAACAGTCGGCTTCTTCCACTGCAGAACTGCAAGAACCAATTTCAATCCGTTCAAATTAATTTGTCTCTGACTATCTGTCCCATGATCCTAACCTAGGTCCTCTCCTATAGATGATACTTTTTAATTTTAAAAATGTACCTTATTCGTAAAAATCTTTATACACATACTTAGCCACTAAAGCAGTTTGGTTCTGTACAGTCTTAGCATATTGAGAACAAACAAGCATTGGAGTTGGACTCTTATGATAGTTCCAAACCACAAACCCCAAAATCATTTATTACTTATGCAAGATGTTATTTACATGTATTTGAGGCCCCAGAAGAGTTCAATAACTGAACAGACTCCCATTGTAGTTTGGCAGAAGGACCTAAGTCTTTTGTCACTGTGCCTTGGCAGCAGCTGCCCAAGCTTTAGTGCTCCCTCAGCCTGCAGCCCTCGACCTTGGAATATGCCAGTCTGCAACTCTCAGTCGAGGTCAACTCCTTGCACTGGAAAACCAACAAGTTTCAGGCAGAGCACAGGGCATTTTTCACCGAATTTAATATTTGTCTCAGTGTTTGTCCCGGAGAATAGCCTGTAGAGCGCAGAGTCCCGCATCACAGAGCTGCTCTGGAAGAACCTCGACAAGAAACATTGCATTTCTCTCCAGACTTCCTTTGCAAAGGCACATTCTAGCAGGGCATGTTGTGACAAGCTGTACTACATGCCCTACCCCCACAACCCCCAACAGCTGCTTTGAGGGCAGAGTGCGATGGCGCACAGAGACCAGGCATACAAGAAGGATCTGTCAAGTCGTGCCCTCCTCACCACCAGCCAAACAATGTCTTGGTACTTGCTGGAAAGTTCTGATGATGACGCATTCTGCCAAATGACTTTGACAGTCTGCTTACAGAACAGTTGCCTGTGTTGGAAGAGCAGCTTCTCTCATTGAATGCAAATGTGTACAGTTACACCAATAAATCTGATCATTTGCCCCGTACAATCAAGGTGACAACAGCTTATCACAGGTCCCAAGTTTTATGAAAGGCACTCTGACTGGCTCTCCAATCCTCAGTTCTGACAAAGTCTTATCAGGTGGATCAAACTGAAATTTGTCTTCCTGTCATTTCGCCCTGATTTTGTCACTTCCACATGTTATTACTTCTGGTATCAGTAGTTTCTTTCACTATTGGAAGTGTAATTATGGTATGGCGTGACATTAGTTTTTGGACAAGATTATGTTCCATGTTTTCAGTAGGTCTATTTCTGCACAATAGGATTGCATTGTACAATTCTGCATTTGTTTTTCTCGACAGTCTTATGATCCCTTTGCCAAATTTCATTGCCACCTTAGCTTTACCACTGACTAGAGATAGAGTGGAGATGATGTAAGGTGTTGAATTTCTAAATACTTTATAGAGTACCAGATGTCTTCACTTGTGAATTGAGGGTCATTGTTGTTCTTCACCCTCTCCAGAATGCTATGACATCTGGTGTGGTTTGACGTTTTCTACAATCTCATACATAGTTGTTGACATTAACTGGTCTCATTCACACTGGTCACAATAGTAGCTAATGCCAGGGATTTTGTGGCACAGTGGTACTGTCCCTAGGTAGTGCCTGGGTTCAAGTCCCACCATACTCAAAAGATGTGTCATAACACATCTGAACAAGTTGTTTTATAATATCCAGAAGTCAATGTTAAGTGAAGTGGGATGTTTTGTTTCATACTAAGTTCCATGTTACGACCAGATCCTTTTGATATTCTCTAATTCTTGCATTTACAGCTTGGATACCCCAAACTGTTAGGTTCCTGAGTGAGGAGGGATGAATTGTCTCCTTTATCTTATTCACCTACCTACTCAGTTGGTTGCAATAAGTTTAATTTAAAATGGATCCTTTCCCTTGTTGATACATTTCTCCCAGGCTTAAATGAACTTATGTTTCAAAGGCGGCCAATTTGACCAGGATCTCTTGAGTTAACAAAAAGTGATTTTTTAATATACTTAACACAGGAAGAATTTATCACAGTATACATACAGATTACAAATAAAAGGTGTCAAAAGGATAAAGTTAAAAAAAAATCTGTGGATCGGCCTTTGAATTGTTCATGAAGAGGGCATAATTTAACATTGCGTGAAGGTTATCAGTTGCATTGATGTTGTTGAACAGACAATTATTGCCATTCTTGATTTTTAGGCAAATTGAAGATCCTTTGTTCCTGGTTTGCAGTTCCTTTAAACAGATTTGCAGCACTTAGAGTGAGAGAGGACTTTCCTTTTGTCTGGCCACTAGCTAGCAAATGCCCAGCACTCACAGGAAGAGAAGGTAATTAGTCCTGCAACACCATGGTAATTAGAGGATTGCCCTTTGACTGTAACCTCCACAACACACTGTTGCTTAAACCTAGACTGGCGCGCACACACATGTTCAGTCCCACTAATCCACTCCAGTAGAGTTGAAACTGAATTGTTAATTCCAGTCATTCTGTATTCTTTAAAAATGAAAAACACAAATGGTGGCAATAGGGTGCACAGTCAGTGCGAGAGGGATTTGCCTGAGTGAGACAAAGACTAAAGGAGTATAAGTGGAAATTTGTTCAAAATGAGAATTTGGTATAGATGGAGAAAGAGGTACTTTGAGTACAGTTTTCTGCATATATAAAAGGTGCTAAAAGAGAATTTGGTGAAGGATAGCAGGAAGTACATGCTTTCTTGTATTCTGTTTTAGTGAGTTCATTGGTGGTAAGAAATCACTGTGATGGACTGTGTTTAAATTACTGTAAATTTGAAAAGTGTATTCAAAGGAACAAACACAAAAATGCGTGTTCATTTTGAGATATAATCCGTAGGGTGTGACTTGCTGTTGAGCAAACTGTCATCAGTCCCTCATTATTTTTATAGTCACAGGAGATCACAGTAAAGTCTGTTTGTAGTTTCTGTGACACATATACATGCTACACCCCATCATTTCTTTCTCTTTAGACAGCCACTTAATCTAAAATGAAGAACTGTGGGAGCTGGAGACCTAAAACAGAATGGAAATTGCTGGCAAAAATCAGCCAGTTTGGCATTTTTGCTATTTTGGGTCTTGTAACTCTTCATCAGAGCCATTTAATTTACATGTGCAGTTGGCAGCATATGTCATCTTCTAAATAACACATCTTGGAATTACAAGTTTAAAAATGTTCACAATACTTCAGGGTTCTGATCTATTATCATGATATTAGCTTGGTATTTATTACAAGCATTGCAGTGGTTGATGTGGTCCTTAAATTTATTTCTCATGTTTGGCCACTGTAGCACTTTGCTTGCCTTTGTCAGACTGGACTCATTCCATGATGGCTCACATGAAATGTGTTTCAGTTTCTTGTTTCCCATTTCCTTGTTTTCTGCATAGTCTTTGGAGCTTACAGAAGCAGTTTGAGGAAGATTTTTTGAAGTGATCTCTGGCCAGTCTCCACAGTCCCTTCATCTCTCCAAATTAGGTATTGATTAAAATGCATACAAGCAAACTCTTCCTTCATCTGAGTGCAGCATTGTTCAGTTTGTGGATATAAATGCAACTGGTTATTTGTGCTGCATAAAGGTTGCTCTAGGTTATGCCTTTCTGGGATGTCATTGAAATATGATTTTGTCATTGACATTGTAACACTGGCATTTTCATCATTAATTGTTTGATTCTAGTGAAAGCTGCTTCTTGTTTTGTCGTCCATACCATTTTGTATCCTTAGCAATGAGCTTGAGGGCAGATTCACGCTCATGAGAAATTAGACAAGAACTTTGCTAATAACTTGCTACAGCTCTCACCTTGTAAGGATTCAGGCAAATTTCTTTTGCAGTCAATACATGACCTATGTACTTGACTTCAGGCATCATCAAATGCATCTTTTTCTTATTCAGCTTCAGGTCTACAAAGTTCATGATGCACCTGGGTCTATCTGACACTTTACATCTGCTTGATGCTGTCCTCCTGCAGTCATCATTCTAACATTCACAAACCATTTGTCATTTTTATATCTAATGATGCCAACTTTTTACATGGTGTTGAGTAATTTGTCAGAAGCATCAGCTGACAATTCTCCAGTAGCCATCTTTATAGTTTTGCTTTGCTCATTTCCAGCTAAACATTTGCATGCAAAATGACTCAGCTTCTTTTAGTTAGAGAACTGCTTTCTCCCTTCATAGAATCATAGAATCCCTGTAGTGCTGAAAGATACCATTCAGCCCACGTAGATTGTGGTTTTAATTCTTCCTTATTTCGTTTTTACTGTAGCTGGCTCTCATATAGCTCTGAAAATTTTCTCAATATCAGCTTCCTTTTTCTGACATCTTGATTCAATTATAATGTTTAATGATTGCTTAATGGTGCAAGTTACAGCAGAGGTAGAGATTACATAACTACGGTAAACCATCCAGTACACTGTGTATGAATGTATTCACCAATCACACATATGGGCTTTGTACAGAACCTAGAAAACATCTTTTTCAGCATGGATCTAGGGCAACTCAATCATATACCTCTTAATAGAACCAGTATATGGTGTCTGACAGCTTCTATTGCAATGAAAGAAGCAACCCCTATCCAAAATTGAGATACTGTAGTGAAAGCTCCAACTTCTGTCATGCAAGATCCACTTTTGTTTTAAAAATCATGTGATAGGATTATTGCTGACAAGGTCAACATTTATTGATGATACAAAATGCAAGCTCATACTGTAATCATCATGGCTGCAGGTGCCAATGCTCAAAGTGGCTAATGGGATCTCACACAGCCCAACAATCTCATTTTAATGTATTCATTCATAGGATGTGGACATTGCCTCCTAAGGCAGCATTTATTGCCCATCCCTAATTGTGCCAAAGCCTGTTAAGAGTTACCATATTGCTTTGGGTCTAGAGTCATGTGTAAGCCAGACCAGGTAAGGATGGCAGATTTTCTTCCCAAAAGCACATTAGCAAATCATATGTCCTTCTTAAGAATTAACAGTGTTTTGATGGTTGCCATTAGACTAGCTTTCTTTTCAAGATTTTTATTTAATTCAACTTTCGCCATATACCATCGTTGACTTTGTAACATAGAAACAGAGAAACTAGGAGCATGAGTAGACCATGCGGCCCTTTAAGTCTGCTCTGCCTTTCAATATGTTTGTGGTTGATTCTGTCTCTAAATGTTTATCAAATAATGGAGTTTCAGTTGCCAACCTCCAATCTGTCAGAACTGCTTCAGACTCTAGAGAATTTTGGAAGTTGGCCACAATGCATCCAATATCTCCAGGGCTTTGTCAGAATTCCACCCTATTAATTTCTCCAACAATGAAATTGTACAATAATTACAGACACGTCAGAGGCCATTTGGCCCATTATGTTGTGCTAGCCCTCTGAAGGAACAATTCACCTTATAAATTGCTGCTAACCAGATCAAAATGCTGCAGTCCAAATCCTACTCCCTGGGGCCAAAGAAACTTGAGATTGTTCAACAAAAACATCATTCCAAGACTACCTTCCGGACTGAAAATCAGCAACCTCCAACCAGCCATGCTGCAGTTACTGCAGTGGCATGTAATAGGAGTGCTGGAACTAGCAAAGGCACAGGAAGGACAGGAACAGAGGGAATGAACAGATGTGTATGTCTTTGTTTATCTTTAATATAGCATGCATCAACTTGTAAATTTGGTTTTAATTTCAAGTTGTGATTTTTGTTTCTACATTGCACAGGTGCTGTGATACTCAGTAAGAGAAGAAAAGTAACATATGATAATTGGGTGAATTATGGTAGTAGGGTAGTGTTCACTGGTATCATAGTCAAATTAGTTGCTCATGAACAGCTCAGCTAGAAACAACCTGGATTTGTTGCCTCCTCTTCTTCTTTCTATCCAGCTTACGAATAGCTGGTTGCAAGTTCTGTGACTTTATGATGGTGAGGTTATGCAGTGACAATCTTAACTCACACTTTGTTTTGTAACCTGGAACTTCTCTAGATTAGTCCTTTCAATGGGAACACTTTTTGAGTGTCCTTGTTACATTTACTTAGGAGTACAGCTTTGATTCTATACGTGCTGCCCGAGTGTGCATTATGTACCTAGGTCTTCAGCCGTAATATCAAAAGATAACTGTTGTAATTTAGTAGCCAGTTTCCAGTTTGTCACTGCAGCTCAAGTGCACTTGATGCAATGGGATGGTATTGGTTGTTTCCCCATAAATGTGATGCTGTGCAGCATAAAGCAGGCTATCATTTCTTTTGTCACTTACTCTGCTAAGCATTGCAGTGCTTCTCCAGATCAGCGCAACAACAGAAGTATTGTTTCAGCATACCAATGAACTTCTTTACAATACTTTGTGTGAAAACATCGGTTTTATTGTTCTGCCCACATTTACATGGCTGTATATTGTGTTGTGAGCTAAGTTATTTGGTTTTTGAGATATTGTATTATGATTCTCTTTACTAACTCCCACACTAACTGCTCTACGTTTACTATAATGTGCTTTCATTCATTCATAAGGCCATGTTTTTGTAGTGCATTTTACTCATGCAAGATAAACTAAATTAAACATCCCTTTCTAGGCTCCCAACCCATTATGTTTCTTTACACCTTTCGAATCTTCTCGACCCAGTATTTAGAAACTGTTTCTATATCAAAGGCTACCCCTGAATAAGTGTTAACACCGTAACCTACTCAGAACAATGCCATCCCCACCATTGTGTCTGCATAACTCACTTGAAACTATGGAAAGATCATAATATTAATTAGCCCTTAGTAACCATCTCTTGACATCAGACAGTTTCGACCACCAGCATGTCCCTACAGTCTGCTGTTTTTATCTCTGAAATTTCCTTATTTCTATAACATGTACTATCTATTTCTAACTTCTTTTAGGACTGCTATCTCTTACTAACATACGGATTTATACATTTTAAATACATATTAAATAGGACTGGTACCCACTTTGAGAAACTTACTATCAAAACAGTACTTCCGTGAAAATGCATGACTGATGTGTAGGAACTGTCAAAACTGGCAATAGTAGATGAAATTTCACAACCCAACTGCAGGAGATCAGCTTAATATCCTCCATACTTTTATTCGGTTCTCACTTATTTAGATCGTATAGGTCTAGTATTTTTACTAACATTACTTACCTTATAGATAAAAGGACTAACACCTCTTAATTATGCAAACTCAGACTGAACAGATATTCTAATCCCATCAGGAGTAACAGCCAGCATTTAGCAAGTACTTAAACTATCTCTTGCTTCCCCAGGACAGATGTCACACAAACTTATGTACGCTAGATACAACTACGTGACACCACAATGCTAAAATTTTAATGTATGTAAAAACTGTGTGTAAAAGAGGTTACTATAAAACTGTACTTTGGATTCCATCACCGGCTTGAACTGTGCCACTGTGGATGCTCAATAAGTAGGATATTTTCACCACTCACTGATCTCGGTCACTAATAAACATGATCCCACAGTTTGCAGACAGCATCTGGGGAATTGATTTACATGATTTTCTCTGTCTGGTTGCACACCAGCTGAACATTGAGGGAATGGGATCCATCTAGCTGTAGGACATGACAGAGTTTGCACACAATGGCCTCACGCAACTTGTGCAGCATCCTACACCATGGGGAAGCTGCAATCCCCACAAAGCTGCACCTCGTGCTTCCTGCTGCTCTCTGGCCAGCAAAAATAAATGTAAACATCACTCTTGGAATGCTGGGCCTCAGTGAATTCACCCATGCAACAGTTGACAGCAACATATGAGATGTAGCAAATATCACTTGGTCCAATATGTTCATCACCACAGTTACCTTCTCAATCACTGTGACGCAGTTCGTGTGCTGCTTTGAGATTTTAGTAAGTGGTAGATTTCACAGACAGTATCCATACAGAAACACAGATACCCAATTGACCCTTCCTGATCAACAGTTTGGTTGGAAAATTGAGTCGTGAGCATACAAACACAGGAATTATGAAAAGGAATAAGCCACTTGGACCATCAAGCCTTCTCCGTCATTCAACGAAATCACAGCTGATTTGTTACTCTGCATTACTTCCCACCTACACCTGATAACCTATCACCCTCCTGCTTATTGAGAATCTACCTATCTCTGCATTAGTAATATTCAAGAACTCTACTTCCATTGCCTTTTGAAGTAAAGAGTTTCCAAGATTAAAGATGTTTACTTATCTCTGTTTTAAATGGGTAATCACCTCTTTTAAACATCTAGTTCTAGCTTCTCCCACAAGAGGAAACATCCTTTCCAAAACTACCCTGCCCAAACTCTCTCAGGATATTATCTTTCAATCAAGTCACCTCATACTGTACAAACTCCAGCGATTATAAACCTAGCTTTTCCAATCTTTTCCCATAAGACAGATCCCTCATTTGATGTATTGATTAACTAAACTTTCTCTGATCTGCTTTCAACACGTTTACATTTCTTTTATAAATAAGAAGATCAGTACTGTACACAACACTCCACATGGGGTCTCATCAGAAGTAGCTGAAGCATAACTTCTCTACATTCTTTTCAATTCCCCTTGCAGTAAATAATAATATTCTATTAGTTTCCAAACTCCTGCTATATCTGTATACTAACCTCATGTGATTCTTATAACAGAACACCCAGATCTCAGAGCTTTAAGATTTTTCATTATTTTGATAATCTACTTCTTTTTATTCATCCTGACAAAATGGATAATTTCCCATTTTCCCACATCATACGCAATTTGCCAGATCTTTATCTGCTCGTTTAACATATCTACATCCTTTGTAGACAACTTATGTCTTCCTCACAATTTGTTTTAATAGCTATCTTTGAGTTATCAGTAAAGTTAGCAACCATACTTTTGGTCACTTCATCTAAGTTATTACTATTTATTGTAAAAGGGTG
This sequence comes from Rhincodon typus, assembly GCF_021869965.1. NCBI lineage: Eukaryota > Metazoa > Chordata > Chondrichthyes > Orectolobiformes > Rhincodontidae > Rhincodon > Rhincodon typus. The sequence continues at coordinate 84,611,160 of NC_063335.1, forward strand.
AGACCCCAGCACTGATCTCCATGGCACACCATTCATTTCTTTTTTATAACCATGAAATGTCTCATTTATGCCCACTCTCTGTTTCCTGTTAGCCAGTCAATCTTCTATTCATGCTAATTTGTCAACCTCCACACCATGAGCTTATATTTTCTGCACTAATGTTTGATATGGCACCTTTTCAAAACCCCCCAAGAAATTGAAATACATCACGTTATTGATTACTATTTATCCACAAAGCTTATTTTGTGATCCTAACTGATGGTATGGCTGGATAAGTCAGTTTGTAGAGTGAAACCTGGCTTTTTAGAGCACAGGTGTTTTTACAACTTGGTTACTAGGGTAGTCAGTTACTGAATATATTCACAACAGCATACCATGTGCATTTAGCAAAAGAGCATAAGTGTATTACACAAAGAAAATAAATAATATATGAATAAAAACCGAAAGAACTGTGGATGCTGTAAATCAGGAACAAAAACAGAAGTTGCTGGAAAAGCTCAGCAGGTCTGGCAATATCTGTGAAGAAAAAATCAGAGTTAACGTTTCAGGTCCAGTGACCCTTCCTCAGAAATATGAATAATAGTTTGATACTACAAAACTTGAGTGCTGCTGAGAAAAAAGACCAAGGTTCATAGTGTGGTGTATCTGCATGTACTGGAATCTACAAAGATTAACATGAAGTTTTCTACGCTTGCAGACAGAAATAACATGTATACAGGCTGTGCATGATCAATTCAACAAAATAGGAAACAGCCAATTGATGGCTTATTTCTCAGGAAATGTCTTGACCAATAAGCGTCAACATGCTTAGATTAAAATTTAAACAAGGCTTGGTAGTTAACTGTCAGTCATCATTTACTGGGAAGCAACCTACTCGATGTCAGGGCAATGAAAAAAAATTCTCAAATACAAAGGGAATTATAGCTCATTTAAAACAGCAGTCTGAAACATAGAAATCAAACATAAGTCAAGCGAAAGAAAATGGAGAAGCACCTGTAGGAAATTGTATTTCATTTTAAATTGTAGCAATCAAAAATTCTGCAAGTAAGAATGTAGCAAAAATGGGCCAGCAAATAAAATCCAAATAAAAAGGTAGTAACAAAAGTGCCTTTAAAAATTGACATGGTGCTTTCTTTAACAAGCAAACTTCCGAAATTTCAGAAACTGTCTTGCCTTCGTTTTTGATTTTACATGAGTGAACTGAATACAGAGCACAATCATCATAAGAAAATCTGGGAATCATGTTATGGTGTTTTGTAATGCCATTTCCATCAATTTAAATATGATAATAAAGCTCTTGCACTGACTGTAATTCAGACAGGGATGTGACAATATGATTTTCTGTGCAATTTCCTGGCTCTCACATGCCTGTTCCACCAACTGGAAAATGTATCCTGTGAATGGAGACATGCAAATTGTAGGAGCACCCACGCGCATTCCCTTGCATAGAAGAAAATGTTATCTCAGCTGTTCACGGGTCTTATCTCTGTCACTCATTATTTCTCCTGCACATGGTGGAAGCTGATAATTCACTGTCCTGCCCTACTCTTACAATACACATCTCACTTTCATACTCAGAATGCTATCTCCATTGTATTGAGAAAGGTTAGACAAAATTGTTTTAGCTGCAAGTGATGGATTAAATCTACTTTCTGCAGATACTCTACCACAATAGAAATGGAAGCTATACTGATAGACAGCTATGCAAAAGAATTCCCAAGGATGAGAATTGCGGGGGGAGGGAAGCACAGCATTACAGAGCAGAAGACTGAATTATAAATGGTAGCATTGCTCCCACATTATATCTTGTTCTGTTCTAATTTAATCAGATTTATCCATAGCAACCGCAGAGATGGTGCAATTGGCCTCAGCTTGTGAAGTGATGGTAGTGAATTTACTGTGCTAATGGTAAGTGTAGTGATTGGAACAAGATGGACTTCATTGACTATGAGGTTCTTGATTGTGGTTGTTAACCTGGGCCGATCAGGAAAGCCTTGGGTGACCAATATAACCAGGAGATTAGAATCACCTCAGTTGAGGACTGACTCCGAGCTGGCTGGCCATAGCCAGTGTACTGCACACTAGTAAATAAAGGGTGACTTGGTGATGGGAACCAGCCTCTGTGCAGTTACTTCAGTGCCACTGGGAGAAAAGAGGCCATGCCTGAAGAACATTCTCTTACAACTGTCATCTTGAGTTGGGGTAAGCATTTCTAGCATAATGCCTTTATTTGGGAAGTTTGACTCATTTGACCCTGCTGTTGAAGACTCGGCCCAGTATGTGGAAAGAATGTGATATGTTTTCTGGATGAATGATACTGGGGCAGATGAAAAGCAATGAGTAATCCTTCTGACTGTGTGTGGACCCACAGCATTTTCAGTAATAAGGGGTTTAACTTTCCCAGAGGCACCTGACACTGAAACCTTCCAAGAACTGACAGAGTTGATTAAGGAATACTATGATCCCAAGTCTCTAATCCTGATACACTATTGGTTTTATTTGGATGTTAGAGAATTGGGGAATCTGTATTGGGTTTTTTTTTTGGCAAGATTATCATGACTGGGAGAGGCACATAATTTTGGGTTAACACTGAATGAGATGCTGAAAAACTGTTTGGTATATGGGATTAATGACATAGCATGCAGAAGTGCCTACTAGCTGAAGCCCAACTGGACTTCAAACAAGCACTGCAGCTGACCTTGGAGCATGGGAGCTACAGGGGTGTAGTAATTGGAACCAGGTGGACCTTATTGACTACAATGTTCTTGATTGGACCAGGTTAACAACCCCAATCAGGAAAGCCTTGACTGACCAATATAGTCCAGAGATTAGAATCTCCTCAGTTAAGGACTGACTCTGATCTGGCTGGCCATAGCCTGTGTACTGTCCACTATTAAATAAAGGGTGACTTAGTGATGGGATACCAGTCTCTGTGCAGGTATTTCAGTCAGTAACATGATTAAGCAGCATGGATTCAGTTCACTTGAAAACCTCATACAGCTAACTTTCACAGTTCAAACTATAACTTGCAGATAAAGGTATACCTTTGTGTACTCCTTCTAACTTGCATCTGGTGAACTGCATCTGGCAACTGGTCATGTGACATCATCCTGGCTCTTAGCTCATTAGCATATAACTTAAAGCAGCACAGCTCTTAAATATACTTGATTTGGAGTTGGGGACCACGTGTAGTATGTCAGTGTTTGTGGATGACACTAAGATGAGTGGTAAAGCAGTGTGCAGAAGGCCCTGAAAGTTTGCAGAGGGATATAGATAGCTTAAGTGAGCGGGCAAAGGTCAGGCAGATAGAGTACACTGTTGATAAATGTGAAGTCATCCATTTTGATAAGAATAACACTAAAAAGGACTATTATTTGAATGGCAAAAAATTGCAGAATGCTGCTGTGCAGAGGGACCTGGGTGTCCTTGTGCAGAAATCGCAGGTTTGCAGGTATGACAGGTAATTAAGAAGACAAATGGAATTTCATCCTTCATTGCTAGAGGGATTGAATTTAAAAGCAGGGGGGTTATGTTGCAGCTGTATAGGGTGCTGGTGAGGCTATGCCTGGAGTACTGCGTGCAGTTTTGGTCTCCTTACTTGCGAAAGGATGTTCTGGCATTGGAGGGGATGCAGAGGAGATTCACTAGGTTGATTCCAGAGCTAAGGGTTGGCTTTAAAGTGGAGGCTGAGTAGACTGGGATTATATTTGTTGGAATTTAGAAAAATGAGGGGAGATCTTATAGAAACATATAACATTATAAAGAGAACAGATAAGACAGAAGCAGGGAGGATATTTCCACTGGCAAGTGAAACTAGAACAAGACGGCATAACCTCAAAATTAGGGGGACCAGATTTAGGACTGAATTGAGGAGGAGCTTCTTCAAACAAAGGGTTGTGAATCTGTTGAATTCCCTGCTCCGTGAAGTAGTTGAGGCTTCCTCACTGAATGTTTTTAAAGCTAAGATAATTTTTTGAACAGTAAAGGAATTAAGCTGGGGTGAAAGGGTGGGTAAGTGGAGCTGAGGTGATGTAAAGATTAGCCATGATCTTATTGAATGGCGGAGTGGGCTCGAGGGGCCAGAACTGAACTGATCAGTTCTGAGGAAGGGTCACTGGACCTGAAACGTTAACTCTGATTTTTCTTCACAGATGCTGCCAGACCAGCTGAGCATAACCAGCGAATTCTGTTTTGGTTCATGATTTACAGCATCCGCAGATCTTTAAGTTTTTATTAAACCTTTGGTCCCCAGCACTGATCCCTGTGGCACAAATTGACCAGAATGTTTGAGGAGGTAACAAGCAGGACAGAAATATGGAAAGCAATGGATGTACAGATTGCCATCCTGAAAATGCTCCCCTTGCCCCAATTCTGTGTTCTGTTATTTAGACAATTCCCCCATCCATGCCAATAGACTACCTGCAACACTGGGCTTGTATCTTATTTGTAGCCTCCTGTGTGTTAAATGCCTTCTGAAATCCAAATATATTACATTCACTGCTTACCCTTTTATCTGTCCTGCCTGTTGCTGCCACCTAAAAGAATTCTAATAAATTTATCAGAAATGACTTTTCCTTCATGAATCCATACTGATTCTGCTTGATCATATTATGCATTTCTAAATGTTCTACTATAACATTCTTTATAATGGACTCTAACATTTTCCCAATAACAGACATTAAGTTAACTGGCCTATATTTACCTATTTTTGTCTTTTTCCCAATTTACATGGCTTATGTTGGCAGTTTTTCACTCCTCTGGGATTTTTCCAGAATCAAAACATACCTGAAAGATTGTGACTAGTGAATCCATTATCTTCTTCCTTTATTTCCTTTTCCTTTAATATCCTGGGATGCATCCCATCAGTTCCAGGGGACTTGTCAGTCTTTAGCCCCCATTAGTTTCACTAGTACCTTTTCTCTACTGATAGTTATTGTGTTTTATTTCCTCTCCTTCTTTAGCAGCTTGAATATTTAAGTATGAAAAATTAAGAAAATTAAGTAATTTTGGAATGTTATTACTATCTTCTACTGTGAAGACTCCCCATTATTCAACTCCCCATTATTCAACTCCCCATTATTTGTTCAGCCTCATTCTCTAAGGGAAAGATGTTTACTTTGGCTTCTCACATTCTTTTTTATAGAGTTAAAGAAGCTCTTGCTGTCAGTCCTGAGATTTCTTCCAAGTTTACCCTCAAAGTTTATTTCCTCCTTCTTTCTTTTTGTTTGGTTGTCTTTGGCTGGGTTTTTTTAATCAATTTTCCTAATCCTCTGGTTTACCACTAATATTTGCCACATTCTGTGTTTATTTTTCTTTCAATCCAATGTTATCCTTAACTTGCCTGGTGAACTATATGCTTATCTCCTTCCTAAAATTCTTCTTCCTCACTGAAATATGTTTGCTCTGAGCCATGAACTATTTACTTAAAGTCTGCTCTTGTTCCTCAACAGTCTTTTTCTGCTCAATGCATTCCCCAGTCCACTCCAGCCAACTATGCCCTAATTCCTTTTTAATTACCATTAAGTTTAGCACAGTTGTCTCTGACCCAAGTTCATCCTTCACAAACCAAATACTAAATTTTACCATGTTATAATCATTGTTTCCAAGAGTATCTTTTACTCTGGCATCATTTATTAAACCTGCCTCATTATAGATCACTTGATCCCTGGGTGGATCCACAACAGATTGTTCTCAGAAATTGTTCCGAGTACACTCTTTGAATTTTTTTTCTGACTTCCTCTGCTAATCTGACTATGCAATCTACATGAATATTAATACACTGCCCTTGTCACATGCCCTAATTATATTCTGATTCATTCTTTATGCCGTCATACAGCTACTGTTAGGGGGTGTATAGACAACTGAGTTGGCTTAATTCTCCTCCGTATTACTCCATTCAGTGACATGACTTTGTAGGATCTAGTTTGACTGCACATTTTGTGAACCTCTGTGGATAATCATGTTCCCTGTATAGGATGCATGACTCTGACCTTCTGTCCTGGATGCAGATTAGGCAGTTGTGCACCTGCATGTTGGTCAGGCACCATATTCATTCTCTCTTGTTTTTGCAAAAGTTTGGCCTGATAACTGAGGCAAGTGGTGACTTGGCAGGTTATCATAAGTTTCTGTCTAAATGTGATTTACGCTGGTGACTGCAATCAAATGTCCAGAGGTGTCATATTTTGATATGTAGAATCATAGAGTGATAGAGCTCTACAGCATGGAAACAGACCCTTCGGTCCAACACATCCATGCTAACCAGCTAAATTAATCTAGTGCCACCTGCCAGCATTTGGCCCATATCTCTCCTGTTCATAAACCCATCCAGATGCCTTGTAAATGTTGTAATTATACCCACCTCCACCATTCCTCTGGCAGCTCATTCCATACATGCACCACTCTGCAATGAGAATGTTGTTCCTTTTAAATCTTTTCCCTCTCGCCTTAAACCTATGCCCCCTAGGTTTGGACTCCCCCAGCTCTCAGAAAAGACCTTGGCTATTCACCTTATTCATACCCTCATGATTTAAAAACTTCTGTAAGGTCACCCCTCAACCTCTGATGCTCCAAGGAAAATAGCCCTAGCTTCTTCAGCCTCCCCCTATAGCTGAAACCCTCCAAACCCAGCAACATCCTTGTAAATCTTTTCTGAACCTTTTCAAGTTTCACAACATCCTTCCCATAGCAGGGAGACCAGAATTACGTACAGCATTCCAAAAGTGGCCTAACTAATGACCCACACAACCGCAGCATGACCTCCCAACTCCTATACTCATTGCACTGACCAGTAAAGGCAAGCATACCAAATGCCTCTTTCACTGCCTTTCACCTGTGACTCCACTTTCAAGGAACTGTGAATCTGTACCTCAAGATCTTTGCTCAGCAACACTCCCCAGGACCTTACCATTAAGTGTATAAGTCCTGCCCTGATTTGCCTTTGCAAAATACAGCACCTTACATTTATCTAAATTAAACTCCATCTGCCCATTGGCCCATCTGATCAAGACCCTGTTGTACTCTGAGGTAACTTTCTTCGCTGCCCACTACACCTACAATTTTGGTGTCATCTGCAAACATACTAACCATATCTCCTATGTTCACATCCAAATGATTTATATAAAGCAATGGACCCAGCACTGCTCCTTGTGGCACACCACTGGTCAAAGGTCTCCAGTCTGAAAAGCTAATCTCCACCACCACCCTTTGTCTTCTACCTTCAAGCCAGTTCTGTTTCTAAAGGCTTAGTTCTCCCTGTATTCCATGTGATCTAACCTTGCTAACCAGTCCACCATGAGGAACCTGGTTGAATGCCTTACTGAAGTCCATACAGATCACGTCCACCACTCTGACCTCATCAATCCCCAATGTTACTACTTCAAAAAACTCAATCAGGTTAGTGAGACATGATTTTCCAGGCACAAAGCCATGTTGACTGTCCCTAATAAGTCCTAGCCTTTCCAAATACATGTAAATCCATGTTTGGAACTAATGTCAAAGTCAGATACCATACTTTTACAGGAAGATATTGTTATCTAGCTAGTGCACTTGAGTGGTTTGTACTAATAATTGTCAATGACTTGTGGATCAGTTTCCACAGTGAATTGCTTGCTAAGTAGGTTCATATGGAATCTTGTGATGGTAAACACCAAAGTAAGTGATTCACACTAATTACTAGAATAGTTGGATTTCATTTGCAATAGACTATGGATGTAAATGCAACTGGTTTGCCATTTTTCATGATATTGACTCCTAGCCACTTTTGAGAACCATTGACTTCCAGGAATATCCTCTTCCTTGTGGAACTGTAGGACATAAGCAAGCATCGTCAGCAAGAGCTTAAGTGTTCTGAACATCTATTGATAGTCTTCCTGCCATACATATAGATTATATTTCAGAGAATCCTCTAAACGATAATGTTATGTTGAACAAGTTTGAGCCTGTATGATGCTAGAAAGTTAAAAATCCTAGCTATTTCTGCAGATCATCTTTGCCTTGGTAATAGCCATGTGTAGTACATTTTTGACCTTGCCTCGGTCAAGATTGACCCCATAACTGAAAAGATAGTGACAAAAAATGCTAATTTGTCTTACAATTCCCCAGCACTTTTTGCTTTACAAGGCTAACCTCTCTCAACAAGCTGCCATTATCATTGAATGCAGCAATCACAGTATCATTAACAATGTATACACAGCCAGCAATATTTCCAGTACTTCTACCTACATGCTGCGAGGACAGATCTTGACTGACAGGTAGATCAAAAGCTAGTTTCTTGAAACAATTCCTTCAAAATGGTGTTCTGAAAGTAATGACTCCTTAAGGTTACTTTGTCTGCCACGTTTGGTATCCAACCTCGGAGAATAATTTAGTTCCTGTGATTTTGGGATTCGATTCCTCTAATTTTGGAAATTTGTGTGGGAATTTCTTTAGAGACAGCTTGAGTCTAGACATGCCCTGATTGTCATCTTCCTTCAACACTGGTAATAGACTGCACCATTTAAGTCCAGATTATTTATAGTAGGATTGCTTCTATAAGATCATTTTGTGTGCGTATATACTCAACAACGCAGCTGCAGTTCTTATAGTTTTTTCTCTGCCCTAAGGTTCCCAGCATTACAGGTGCCAGTCTTTGGCAAATTTGATTCACTCAAAACGGTTGGAGGCACTGGATACTGTAAAGGTAACAGATCCTGACAACATTCCGACTATAGTTTTGAAGATGTGCTCCAGCACTTGCCATACCCCTAGCCAAGCTGTTTCATTACAACTACAGCACTGGCATCAACCAGACAATGTGGAAAATTGTCCTGGTATGTCCTGTACATAAAAAAAAGGATAAATCCAAGTCTGCGAATTACCACTGCATCTGTCTACTTTTGATCATCAGTAAAATGATGTAAGGAGTCATGAACAAAGATATCAAACTGCATTTTCTTAGCAATAAGCTGCTTGCTGGCACTCAATTTGGGTTCTTTCAGGACCGCTCATCTTCTGACTTCATTACAGCCTTAGTTAAAACATAGATAATAGAGCAGCATTCCAGAGGGGAAGTGAGAGTGACAGCCCTTGGCATCAAGGCCACATTCAATCAGATGTGGCCTCAAAGAGTCCTAGCAAATCTGAAGTCAATGGGAACCAGGCAAAAAATTACTTGGAGTCACACCTGAGACAGTTGTGGTTGTTGGAGGTCAGTCATCTCAACTCGAGAGCATCTCTGCAGGAGCTCTTCAGGGCAGTGTCCTAGGCCCAACCATCTTCTACTGTTTCATCAATGCCCTTCCCTCTAACAAAGGTCAGAAGTGGGGATGTATGCTGATGATTGCACATAGTTCAGCACCACTTGTGACTCCTCAGGTACTGAAACTCTCCATGTTCAAATTACAGAAAGACCTGGGTAATATCCAGCAATATTCACATCACGAGTGCCAGGTAATGACCATCTCAAACAAGAGAAAATCTAACCATGTTCTTGACCTTCATTGGCATTATTAACACTGAACCCCAAGTATCAACAGCTTGAGGGTTACCATTGACCAAAAACTGAACTGGACTGGCCATTTAAAAGTGGCTACAAGAGCTGGTCAAAGGTTGGGAATACAGCAACAAGTAACTCAATTTTCAACACCCCAAAGCCAGTCCACCATCTACAAGGCACAAGTCAGGAGTATGTTGGAGTGCTCCTCACTTGGCTGGATGGGTGCAGCTCCAGCAACACTCAAGAAACTAGACACCGTGCAGAACAAAGCATCCTACTTGATCAGCACAGCATCCACAAACATTCACTCTCTCTCCCACCAATTCTTAGTAGCAGCAGTGCATACCATCAAAGTACAGAAATTCACCCAGGATCTTTAGACAGCACCTACCAAACCCACAAGCATTAACACCTAGAAGGACAAGGACAGCAGATACATGGCAACACCACTACCAAAAGACATTTGAAAGTGTGCCACATTAGAGGTTACTACACAAAATAAGACCGCTTGCTGTAGTGTGGTAACATATTAGCATGGATCTAAGATCACTTGGTGTTAGGTCTCATATCTTTCAATGAGAGTCCAAGTCACAATGTAGATTCAAAATATGACCTTTTATTTGATAGTACTGCTCAGGTACAGCATACAGAACAAAAAAGGCACAAAAGAAAACAGAACTCACAGGTTTCAAAATGTCTTTCTTTATACATTTTTAAGTTAGAACGCATATGCATCCCCGTGCCCCCGACCTTGATTATATTGGTCAGCAGAGCTGAACAGTTGCTCTGAGATTGGCTTTCTCCTGTAAAACATCTTTACTGAGATGGACAGGCTCATGGCTCAATCAATTACAATGATGTTTTTGAAACTTTTAACAATGTTTTCTGTCCGGGTACTATTTGCCAGAAGCACCAATTAGTTAGAAATTTCTCCATGCAGGTAAAACAAAAGAATATTGACTTTTAATCAGTGCCAGCACAGTTATGTGGTTCAGCACATTCCAATTAAAATTCCAATATCTTAAGTGAATGTGTGTGAGAGAGACAGAAAGAGAACCTTTCTTGTGGCTGTTGTTAAACATCTGTGGTCTGGTTTGAATCCCTTTATGAACTAATTTGGTTCTATAATCATTGATTAAACAATTAATTAATGTGAGGTCCAGAATTGTTCTATCTATGGTTTACAGAGTTGATTCAAATATTAAATATTGTTCATTGTAACCTCTAGTTACTATTGTTTCAGAGATAGTAAGAACTGCAGATGCTGGAGAATCTGAGATAACAAGGTGTAGAGCTGGATAAACACAGCAGGCCAAGCAGCGTCAGAGGAGCGGGAAAGCTGACATTTCCTGCTCCTGCTTTCCTGCTCCTCTGATGCTGCTTGGCCTGCTGTGTTCATCCAGCTTTACACCTTGTTATCTCTAGTTACTATCGTTTTATCTACAGCTTACAGAATGTTCTTCAAATGTATGTATGAGCTACAACTGTTCTATTGTTCAAATGTTGTTATCTGCAAATGTTAATTGTTTTATCAAATGTCAAATAGTGTTAGTTGCAACCAAGGAAAAATGTTGTCAGCAATAGTTGAGGACAGCCATGTTTTACTACTGGGTGATGGGCAACTGTCGGCAATCTTGTGCTACTGTGATGGCCAGCCCTAATACTTAGTTGACAGGAAAGTAAGGGTAGGGATTAATACACCATTTTCAAGTTGGCAAGCTGTCACTAATGGAGTGCCACAGTGCTGGGGTCTTAACTACTTCCATTCTATGTCCACCAAGTTTCAACCATGCATTCAAATGAAATAACCAAATTTTGGTTCAAGCACGTTCCTTTCTGGAGGAGCCAGCAGCAGGAACCAGAGGGAGGAGCCTATACCAAGGAACATTTAAAATCAAGTGCGGTGGTTCTCGGGCCTGGTTTCGGTTTAGGCACATTCCTTTCAGGAGAAACCAGCATTCCAGGGAAGCGTCCTACAGGTTCAGTCCCCTAGTGCTGCAGGACAGGATAAGTGTGTCTCAGTCTTTCTAAAGGGTTAGTACAGTTAGTTCATCTTCTGGTTAGTACATGGAGTTCAGATAGTGAGTTAATTGAGGGAGGTTGCTATTTGTTGGAAAGTTAATAACTGTAATTTTTAGGTAGCTAATTAAAATTTTAACTTGTAATCTAACAGCATACACAGGGTTAGTCATATCAGTTGGTGGGGTTTTCTGTTCCACCTGCGAGATACAGTCAGTCATAGATTCAGAGACCAATAATTATATCTGCAGGAAATGTTCCTATCTTCAGTTGCTCACTAAAACAGTGGATGAACACATGAACGGCAGTTGGAGACACTATGGAGCACACAAATGGTGGAGAGAATCATAAAAAGAAGTTATAGAAAGGTGGTCACAACTGAGGTACAGAAAGATAGTTGGGTGACTGCTCGATGGGGCAAGCAGTTAGTAGAGGAGCCCCTACAGCTGTTTCCCTGTTTAACAAGTATTCAGTTTTGGATACTGGTGGGGGGTGGGGGTGGTGGTGAGTGGTGGGGGGGTGTTCACCCATCAGGTGACAATAGCAGCTAGAGCAGTGGCACCACGACTATCCCTGCTGTATAGAGGAGATGGACAAAGCGTAGTAGAGCAATAGGAATTGGAGATTCAATGGTCAGGAGCACAGGCAGGTGCTTCTGTGGCCGTGAGAGCAACTCCAGGATGGTATGTTGCCCCCCTCCAGTACTAAGTCATGAATTTCTCTGAGCAGGTACAGGGCATTCTGAAACAAAAGGGTAAATAGACAGAAGTAATTGTCCATATTGGCACAAATGACATAGGTAGAAAGAGTGAAAGGTCCTATATTGACAGTTCCAGGAGTTAGGTAGCAATCTCAGGATTACTCCTCATCCCATGTGAGGCTAGGAAGAGAGACAATTGAACATGTGGTTAAAGACATGGGTGGAGGGAGGGCTTCAGATATGTGAATCATTGGGATGTCTTCTAGGGAAGGTGGGACCTGTACAGGAAGGATGGGTTGCCCCTAAACTGGAGGGGCACCAATATCCTGATAGGGAGGTTTGTGGCACTTGGGAGTGTTTAAACTAGTGTGACAGGTGTGAGAACCAGAGCAGTAGGTCAGTAAGTATAGAGACTGGGGAAGAGCTTGAGACTAAAGCAAATATAGCAAAGATGAAGAGCGGTCAGGGAGATGTTGCTGAGCTCAGCGGAACTGGAGGCTTGGACTGTATGAAGTATAACATGAAGTATAATGCAAGAATTATAACAGGTAAGATGGATGAATTTAGAATGTGGATTAATGAATGAAGTTATAATGCTATTGCTATCGCAAAGACATGGTCGAAAGAGGGGCAGGCAGCTTAATGTTCTGGGATATTGATGTTTTAGATGAGACAGAGGAAGAAGCAAAAGAGGTGGGGAATTACATCACTGGTTAGGGATCCAATCACAGTTGTGTTGAAGGGGGATACCCTGGAGAGATCTTGCAGAAGGGTACAGCTCAGGAATAGGAATGGTGCAATCACATTGCTGAGATTATACTACAGGCTTCTCAGCTGCCAGTGGGAGATAGAGGAAGAGCTATGTAGTCAAATTCTAGAAAGATGTGGGAAAAAAACAGGGTTGGTGTGGTGGGTGATTTTAACTTTTTCCATATTGACTGAGAGTCCCTTAGTGCCAACTGTTTGGATGCGGAGCAATTTGTTAGGTGTCACCACGGGTTTTTTGACAGTGTGTGGATAGTCCAACAAGGGAGGGGGCCTTACTGGACCTGGTAGCGGGAAATGAGCCTGGCCAAGTGATCAAAGTTCCACTGGGGGTACATTTTGGAAATAGTGACCATAATACCATAAGTTTGCTTTTGGATAAGGACAAGAGTGGAGCTCTGATGAAAGTGTTAAATTGCCAACTCTAACTGAATTAGGCAAGAATTGGAAAATATAGATTAGGAGTGGCTGTTTGATGTTAAATTCACATCTGACATTTTAAAGACCAATTGATTAGAGTGCAGGGCAGGCATGTTCCAGTGAAAATGAAGGACAGGAATGGCAGCATTCAGGAACCTTGGACGAGAGGGGAAATTATCCACTTAGTCAAAAACAAAGGAATTTACCTAAAGTCTAGGCAACTAAAAACAGATGAATTCTTTGAAGAATATAGAGAAGGTAAGAAGGAGCTCAAACAGGAAATTAGGAGGGCTAAAAGGGGTTATGAAAAGTCCTTGGCCAACGGGGTTAAGGAGAATCCTAAGGCATTTTATACATTGATTAGGAGCAAGAGGGTAGATAGGGAAAACTTATGTCTAATCAAGGATAAAAGAGGGAGGCTATGTGTGGAGCCAGAGGAAATGGGAGTTGGTTGTATGAGGTAATTTCATTTGATTAATCATTTGGAGACCCAGGCTAACGCTGTGGGAGCATGAGTTCAAGTCTCATCACAGCAACCAGTCAAATTTATATTCATAGGGCAGCATGGTGGCTCAGTGGTTAGCACTGCCGCCTCACAGCACCAGGGACCCGGGTCGATTCTATCCTTGGGTGACTGTCTGTGTAGAGTTTGCACATTCTCCCTGTGTCTATGTGGGATTCCTCCCACAGACCAAAGGTGGATTGGCCATGCTAAATTGCCCATAATGTTCAGGGAGGTGTAACTTAGGTGCGTTATAGGGGGTTGGGTCTGGGTAGGATGCTCAGAGGGTTGGTGTGGACCAGTTGGGCCAAGGTGCCTGTTTCCACACTGTAGGGATTCTATGAAATGGGTGAAATCCTTAATGAGTACTTTACATTGGTATTCACCAAAGAAAGGAATGTTGAGGTTAGGGAAAGATGTGTGAATACTTTCGGGCAGGTCAACGTAGTGTGGGAGGAAGTTTTGGGTGTCTTGAAAGGCGTTAAGGCAGACAAATCTCCAGGGACAAATGGGATGTATCCCAGGATCCTGTGGGAGGCAAGAGAGGAAACATCCCGGGCCTTAACAGATATCTTTGCATCCTCTTTGGCCTCAGCCAAGGCTCCAGAGGACTAGAGAATGGCCAAAGTCGTTCCCTTGTTTAAGAAGATAATCCAGGTAATTACAGATTGAAAGAATAAAAATGCTTGTGGAGAGGAGAAAGGTAGTAAGTTATAGGGTAAGGATGAATAGGCCAGGGCAACTTTCCCTGGAGTGTCAGAGGCTAGGGGTGACCTTATAGAGACTTATAAAATCATGAGGGTCATGAATAGGATGAATAATCAAGGTCTTTTTTTCCCAGTGTAGGGGACTCCAAAACTAGAGGGCATAGGTTTAAGGTGAGAGAGGAAAGATTTAAAAAGGACCTGAGGGCTAACTTTTTCATATAGAGCGTGTTGCGTGTCTGGAATGAGCTACCAGAGAAAGTGATGGAGATGGATACAATTATGACATTTAAAAGTTATCTGGATGGGTATATGAATAGGAAGGGTTTAGATGGTTGTGGGACTAGGTCAGATTGGGATGTCTGGTCAGCACACACGTTGGACCAAAAAGTCTGTTTCTGCGCTGCATGACTGTATGACTCTATGAAAGTGGAACGTACCAGAAACAAATGTCGACATCAAATAGAGTCAAAAGGTTGTATAATTCTAAAAAGGCAGAATTAAAGGCACTCTACTTGAATGCACACTGTATTCAAAACAAAGTAGGTGAACTGAAGGCTCAGATAAAAGTAATGAGCATTATCTAGTTAGCACTATGAAGATTTGGTTGGAGGGTGATCAAGGTTGGTGAACGAACATTGAAGGATATTTCATGTTTTGGAAGAATAGACAACAAGGAAAGGAAGTGGGATAGTGTTGTTAATCAGGGATAGAACTAGTACATTAGTGAGAATATGGCTACATTTACCCAACTTGGTTATCTGCAAGTTTAATTATTGTGCATTGAGATTATAATTCAAACTATTTACATAACGTGAACAGAAGAGGTCCCCCTTCTGGGCATCTCTCAGAATTGTCACTTCACTCCATTAACTACAACCTCATCACGTCTTATCTTTCATATGTATACCCAATGTCAAGGAATCATTCAAACTGCACTTAATAATGCCTTTTGGAAATCTAGAAAGATTCCAACATCCAGCTTTCTGCAAATTGAGGTTTCATCTCCTTACAAAGACCTGTGAAACAAGTCAAGCATAATATACCCTTCCATTATTGGCTGTCACTTAAAAAATTATTTGGCCCACAACATTCTTCCATGTTCTGATTATTGGTTGGTTTGCAAATTGTCGCGATCAGCCTGATGGGTCTGTCATAGCTGGGTATTGTTCTGTCACCTTTCTGAATTTTAGCAGTTCATTTGCATCCATCCAGTTAGTAAGAAGCTCTCTACTGACATTTGAATTTTGTAAAGATCTCCCTTTCTTTTCTAAAATAAAACTATGTAAATAAATATAATTAAAGTAAGATTACAACCATTTTTAGAACCATGCTTTTGATTGAAAAAGATGCAGTATTAAAACAAAAGGCTGGATAGACTATATTAGGCAAAGAAAAGGAGGATACATTGAGCTACGGAATAGAATTAATTTTAGTATTTTAAACTAGATTTATTTTTAAATGTATACTTTAGTATTGAAGTTAATAATGTACTAATAAAGTCATTCTGATATTTGAGCAGGTTTTCTGCTGTAGTATCACTGTTATTTTCAGCCTTGCAATATGTGAACTGAAATAATTGGTTCAAGACTTGCTGGCAATGCATGTTCTAATTGCTCTATAATTGTGAACCTTTTAGATGGGAATCTTATAAATGCATGCTATAATTTAAGATGAATTTTTAAACAATAGAGTGATTAAGCATATTCTGCATATTATGACTTTATGAAAGGATCAGACGCATCTATCAGCAGCTGATTCTTTCCTAATTTTTATCAAATTATTTTGAAAGAATTTGTTTTACAATTCATTATGAGTAAACCTTGCCATGTTTAAATTTGAAATAAAATTATGGAATTATGAATACAATAAATTATGTTACAGAAATTATTTTTTCTCAATTATTTGGGATGTAATATTTTATCTTTACATGCCATTCACAACAGCTATGATTTTTTTAAAAACATAAATACTTAGCACCCTGAAAACTTTTAATTCAAATTATTGCAGAGTTGGTTATAGTAATTTGACGATAACAATAAGAATAATCTTGAAATAGTTTATTTCTGTGATCAAAATGTATTGTTTTTGCTGCAAGCCACAAAGGACCTTCAGAACTCTAGACATTAAGCATTATGTTTTCCTGAAAGAAAAACATGATGCCAGGCTGCCATCTCCTGAATTTTCATCTCTTCCACTTGCTGTGAAAGCTTGGCCTTGGTTCCACTTCTTCAAGAAGCTCACTAGATAACAGAAGAAGTTTGTCTTCCTACTGTCTGCCTATGATTTAAGCGAAGCAATAAACAGAAATGAAAGCGTGAAGGTACTTAGTTAATTGACCTTTATTGTGCCTTCTGGTTCATTTGGGAATGGAAATTAAATTAACATGATAATTCAGTCCTACTGTGTTAAGCCTGCCATAAACCTTTTGGTTTTATGGCTCTTGATTTAATACTTTTTTTGCTAACTGCTTTTAATTTTCAGTTTGGCCATGTATTTCTCAGGCTCATGTTGTGACTTTAAGTTTTACGTGTTCAAAGAGTGAGTTTCAGAAAAAGATATAGTGCATTTTGGCAGCATGTGGTAAGTTTTTTAAGAATCCAAAAGCCTACCATCTTTTATTTAGATTTTTTAATAGCTACTGTTTTATACTTCCTAATTTTCCTGTGGACTTTTTTAATAAGTACATAATTCTACAGTCAGGGCATGTAAGACAAATGCATATTAATATGCGTTTACATCTGTTTCATATTAATATTCATGCCTGAATCCACATCTCCATGCACAAAGCCAATTTTCTGACCATCTGTGTGATGGCTGGTGGATGCAATGAATAAATTTTATTTGTGAGGGGAAGAATAAATCTTTTATATGTATTTCACTGCCCAAATTTTCCTTTCATAAAGACTGGATTTTTGTTGTTGTTGAGATACAAATTATTCAGTCAATAAAGCTGCTTTTTTATTTGGCAACTTTATTCGGACATCAAAGCGTGTTCCTGATCTGATTTATTGTAATAATTTGTATTTGTGTATGAATATTTTAGTGGCATTCATGTTGATGTCAAAGAGGAGGCATTTGAGAATGTGCTGTATAGATTTAGCGCATGAGGTTGAAATTATATATTTATTTTATGCAAGATATTCTAGTGTAATTTTTTTAGCTGTTCATCTCAAAGATTTGTTTCCAGTTTGATGGTCTTGGAGACATTAACTCTTCAAGTACTGAAATTATATTTGTAATATTTGAAACAACAGCTTTAATTTTGGCTCACCCTATTGTTCCACATTAGGTTACAATTTGTGGCTTTCTGAAGCCAGTTCTGTTACAAGTGGGCAGCACGTGGACTTGTGCTGCCATTTCATTTCCATGATAGTAGTGTTTGGCTATTTTGCTGTTCTGCTGGGGGTCACCTAACATTTTAATGATAGCTCATGGCGCAGGCTACCTTCTGCTCTTTGAAACAGCTTGTCTCTGTTAAAGGGAAATATCACTAAATAACACTGTTGCAATTTTTAAAACCTTTAAAATACAGAACACCAGAACAGAGAGAAGGTTCCAGAGTGATGAATGCTATACTGGAGGCTTGAATGATGGGGGTAAAAATGAGAACAGATCAGCAAAACTCAGGCCAGCATGATAACAAAATTCAGAAGGGAATATGAACAGGTCGTCAGTAGGGTCAGTTCATGTGGGTGTGTCTTTCTTCACATACAACAACCTATCACTGTACCAACCCTGTCTCACTGTGTGCAGTGGACCATGCCCCAAACACTCAGCCAGTGCCATTCTCTGACTCTCCAGATGTTTCACTATTGTCTACCTCTCACTCACATTGCTCCCACTGGCTTCATACCCACCACTGCACACATCTCCACCTAAGCAGCTTGACAGGCATACCACCCAAAAACATTGTGACAGGGGCCCAGAAAGTTTGCACTCTCTCTTGATGATTAACGTAACAAGGAAAAGAAAAGAGTAGAGCATAACAGGCAGTTGTCAAAGAATCCTGCATCTTCTAAAATTTACGGACTAGCTGTGGGCAGGTCACACCTGCAGCAGGTATTGAGGGAACTAATAAGAGGTAAAAATGCACTTGACAGTGTCCTCACCAATCTGTCTGTAGCAGATGCATCTGCCCCTGACAGTTTTGTTAGCAACGGTGACCTCGTAGTTTTTTTTTTGAAGATGGAAGTTCTGTCTTTACATTGAGATTAATCTGCAGTGCGTTGTGCGCCACTCCCACGCTGCTAATTGGTGTAGATTTCTAACTGATCTAGAAATGCAAGGCTAGGCATTCATGAGGTGCTAAGTACAATCAACAGCAGAATTGTATTCAAAACAGTCTGTATCCATATGGCCCAGCAGAATTCCCACACTATCATTACCATCAGTCTTGGAAATGAACTTTGGTTCATTGAAGAGTGCAGGAGAACAACTCTGATTCAATGGACAGTGCAAGAGGGCATGCCAGGACCAGCACCAGGCATACCTAAAAATGAGGTGTCAACCCAGTAGAGTTACCAAACAGGACTACTTGTGTGCCAAATGCTATAAACAGCAAGTAATAGGCAAAGCTAAGCAATCCCACACAAGGATCAGATCTACGCTTTGCAGTCCTGCCATATCCAGTCATGATGACAGTGGACAGTTAAACAACTCACTGGAGGAGGAGGCTCCACAAATCCCCATCCTCAATGGGAGCCCAATGGAAGAGCCCATTGCATCATTGCAAAAGATAAAACTGAAGCATTTATAGCAATCTTCAGCCAGAAGTGCCAAGTGTATGATCCATCTCAGCCTCCTCCAGTGGACCCTAGCATCACATGTACCAGTCTTAAGCCAATTCAAATCAATCCATGTGATGTCAAAAAACAGTTGCAGATATTGGATGTTCCCAAGGGTATTGGCCCTGACAGTATTCTGGCAATAGTACTGAAGACCTGTGTTCTAGAACTTGCAGCTCCCCTAGCAAAGCCGTTCCAGTACAGTTACAGCACTGGTATCTACCCAACAATGTGGAAAATTGCCCAAGTATGTTCTGTACATAAAAAGGACAAATCCAATCTGGCCAATTACTGCCTCATCAGTCTACTCTCGATCATCAGTAAAGTGATGGAAAGTGTCATCAACAGTGCTATCAAGCAGTACCTGCTCAGCAATAACCTGCTCAGGTGATGCCCAATTTGGGTTCTGCCAGGGTCAGGCCCTGACCTCATTACAGCCTTGGTTCAAACATGGACAAAAGAGCTGAATTCCAGGGATGAGGTGAGAGTGACAGCCCTTGACACTGAGGCTAAATTCGACCAAGTGTGGCATCAAGGAACCCTAGCAAATCTGAAATCAAGGGGTATCAGGGGAACAAACTCTCCACTGGTGGGAGTCATGCCTGGTACATAGGAAGATGGTTGTGATTGTTGGAGAACAGTGATCACAACTCCAGGACATCTCTGCAGAAATTCCTCAGGGTAGTGTCTAGTTGCACCTGACCTTAAGGACTGACTGTGGCAAACTGCCTGAGTAGGAATCGGGTGAGCTCCTTGGCCTACAAAATACAAAGTTGCTGGAAAAGCTCAGCAGGTCTGGCAGCATCTGTGAAGGGCAAAACAGAGTTAACATTTCAGGTCCGGTGACCCTTCCTCCTTGGCCTACTGTGGTGGTACCACCTGACTAACCAGATTGGGGAAATTCGATGTGTCACAGTGGGAGAGGTTTGTGGATTGGGAGTCAGGACTAGGAGTCAGGGAGATGGGATTTGAGGGGTCAAGTTGAAGGAGCAATTCAGGGGTCATTCCACGGGCTCTGTGTTGGAGGTAGGAACTGGGGGCCAATTTGGGGGTCTGTCGGGTTCAGGAGGGAAAGCCTTTCTGCAGTTATGTCCTAGTTCATGCCAAGCGTCATGCGGTATGCCTGGGATGGACATGTGTTGGTGTACTGAGCATAAGTGTTAATGTGGGGCCAGTCTCTATCACCTTGTAGTGAGCAGGTGAAGCACAGAACTCTGTTAATAGGTTTCTTTGTCCATTAGAAAGGTGGAGCCGATCCTGGTGTTGAAAGGGTTCTGAGGAAGGGTTACTCGACCTGAAATGTTAATGCTGATTTCTCTCCCCACATGCTGCCAGACCTGCTGAGCTTTACCATCACTTTCTGTTTTTGTTCCCTGTGTAGAGACTTAGTCACCTCCTAGACACAATTACTCCGATCTGGGATATGTTGCCTATGCCACCTGTTACAGCCTAAAAAGAGCCAGAGGCTAAAAAGCTAAAAGCCACAGTAATTTTGACAAACACAGGCAGAGCCCTACTTGCCATAGTTTAAGGTTTGTGTTTTGGCTGCAGCAAGTAACCTGGCTTGCCCACAGTGGTTTGTGTCTGTTCATTGCTTCTCAGTGAAGCTGAGCCCTCCTCCTCGCCTGCAAAACCTCCTCCCTTATAGCAGCTCATGTTGGTCTCTGTTGCCCTTCATTGCCTCCCTTCCTGTCATCCAGCCCTGAAAGTAGCACCATGTAACCACCTGTGACTATATAGTTTGAGCACTGTGCAACATCAGCAGAATTTGCTTTTTGGCAGGTAAACCAGAATCATAATATGAATCAAAGACATCAAAGTTAACCAGCAATCTGAAATTACAAACTAGCTACCAACCGGTCAGCTTTGTATGATCCCTCGAATATTACAGGCAAAGGGCCCTGTCTGCCAGTTGCCACAACTGTTGCTGGCAAGTCCAGCTCAGCAAGTCAGGCCCTGGAAGAGGTCAGGTCCTGCAAAATCCTAATTTAAATAATTTTTTATTGTTTCCTGTGGCCAATATGCACTTCTAACCATAAAATGCACATGTTTTCTGCTGTCTATTTTAGAAGTTTAAATGTCCATGAAGTGTAAGTAAAATGGGCTCTGAATTTTGAGGCCACTGCATTTTGCAACTCCTCCCTTCCTCATTCCTTCAATTGCCAACTGGAAGAGAAGAGCTTGCACAAAGTGTCACTCCATGTGTGGGTGGGTATGTAGCACATGGAATAGCTTGCACGTTTACTAATGTAATGAATCAGAAAACTTCTCAAGAGCATTCATTGTTTTAAATGTTAAGATACTCATTATAAATTCTGAAATACTATATATTAACCATATGTAATCTACGCTGGTTTTATTTATAGTCCCTTTGGTGTGGTATGATGTATATGTTCCTTTCAAGGTTCAGCTCCTTAAACTAATGTCAATCACTAACACCTTGACAGAATGTGATGATTTGGTTCCATGTTTTGAATCTAGTCTACAGCAACAGATGGTAGGAGTCAGACATGAAAATTTAACCTCCTAGTTAACACTATATGTGTGTAGTAATTCTTACAAATAAAAAATCATATTTTGTCATGGCTAGATTTATGTTGAAGCCAAGAAGAGGAGAGCTACTTAGGACAGAATTTGAGTATTGCTGAAGAAAAGAAACATGCTGTGAAAGTTTATTTTTCTTAATTATTTAGCTGAATGAAAATTTACACCTGGGTATCAATGTTTCCAAATATTTTATGGTTATGATAAATCTTTGAGTTGCACTTAAAAATGGATTTTGAAGTTTTAATGTTTTTTTCATCTTTATAGCTTAACCAGGGTTCTAAATGATTGGCCCTTACCGTGTCCCAAGGCTCTGTATGACTGATGGCTTTTATGAGGTAGAAAAGTTATAAAGAACCAACTGGTCCAACTGCTATGTAAATTGACTTTTCAATGGAAATAACTCCTTTTGATCTATATACATGTTCCATTGGGAATCAAGAACATGCTGGTATGCAGCAGTGTAAAAAGCCAAGCGCCTCCATATTTGTTAAATTATTAATCCAGCCAAATTTCTAACAGGGTGAACAGACTGATTCTCATAAGACCAGCAATTTCTTGTTATTTTTTAAAAATGTCAATTTGGACAATATTTAAAGGGAATAAATATACATGTCAATGTGAGAAGAGTAGGGTGAATCAGATACAGTAATAATGCATTTTGAAGACTGAATTATTTGGCTTTATCACTTCAGTATTTTGATACAAGGAGCAAATGTTTTTATTTTGTATTTAACATCAACCAGATTCCCAAATCACTTACTAAAAACCGAAAGAACTGCAGATGCTGTAAATCAAACAAAAACAGAAATTGCTGGAAAAGCTCAGCAGGTCTGGCAGCATCTGTCAAGAGAAATTAGTTAACATTTCAGGTCTGGTGATCCTTCGTCAGAACCCTGATTTTTGTCCCAAATCACATATCCAGTCTTAATGCTGGTTTTCAATAATATTGAACAGCATCAAAGTGCATTGAATTCTTTTTAGAATATTTCATGCCATTGCTTATTTTCCACGTGGGTTCAAAGAGACATTTTGCACACATCCCTCGTGATGAAAGACTTCTAAACAGTAAAAGTTCTAAAATAGCTACTTGCTAGAAGGAAAATATACCCCAGTGAATGTAGTTGATGTGAGAAGCTTGAAATGAGAATATCAGATGTCGTTGATAATGAAAAAATTCTGACATGCAGGAAAAGATTAGATTAAAATGTTATGCAAGTTTAAAAATGAATTTTTTTTGATCATCTAAATTATTAGATATCTACCTGGTTCAAAATGAAAATGTTTTCATCTTTCCGTGCAAGATTGTTTTAATCAATAGAAATCATTATGCATTTTAGGAAGCTGAAAAGTGTCTTCTTTTAAACTAATAATATTATTTCTTCAATTTGTGATTAAAAATAAACTTAAAAATTCAATAAACATGTTTAAAAATAACTTAAGAATAATATTATAAGATTTCTGCATCCATTAGATAAATGGTCACACGTGCCAAAGCACTTCAGAAACAGATAAACCAATTTACAATTCTTAATTTCCCAATACCATTATTCATTTTAACATTCTAAAACAGCAACTGTTTAGATGAAGAAAGAGACCAAGGATAGAAGGAATGAAAAGCAGCATTTTTAGCAATCCTGTGAGGAGATTCCTCAGTGGTATAGCAGTAAAAGCATTGCCAGATATGGTGCTGGATCACATAGACTAGAAGGGGCCAGTTTTGATTTCAGATTTTTGCTGACAAACAATTGGGCTCAACAATCCTACACTAAGAGTGGAAAACTCAGCCAGGACTTCCCATGTCTTCCTATACAGTGGAAATGGACACATGTAGATGTCAGTTGAGAGCAGGATTGAAATCAATTGTAATATACTGTGGAGTGACAAAACCTGTTGACACTCACTTAGTCAATATGGTATAAGAGTTTGAAAAGGTTAATGTCAGGCACTGTGAGTAATAACGCCCACCGTGATGGTGGAAGAGATCACATAGGAGAGAGATCCTCAGACAGGGAATTAGCTAAGACTTCAGTAGAGGAATCGGATTTGTTAAGTTTAATATATTTCCTTAAAATGTGATGAACTGGTTATTGTCTAAACCTATCAAAGCTGGACTAACTAAGCATAACACATAGTGATTCCTACCAGACAGCATGGTGGCAGAAGTGAAGAATGAAGAAGACCTTTGAATAATAACTTTAAAGAAGGTTGAAAAGTCAGACCTGCGAAACACGGCACCAAAGCTGCATGACTCAGGAAGAGGCAGTGAAGAACTCCAAGACAGCTCCATAGATGAAGTGGAGGCATCGCGTCAGAAAATCAGGTTTCAAAAGCATTTAAACTGGACTACAGTCGTGAACGAAAATCCCAATCCAGCAAATCAGAACTGAGCAATGGTTAGAATCTGGTTACCAGATCTTGTAAAAGGGGCAAATCAAGATAATTTAAGAGTATGCTAGACAAGCAGCATTGGGACAGCTTGTTTCCTAGAAAGGGTGGCTTAAAATAACAGAAAAATTGAACCATGCCAATCCAAGTGCCATTACTAGTAGGCACTTTAAAGCAGAAAAGAAAAGCAAAGCCAAAAATGTGGCTACAAATGTGCAATAGTTCAGGAGTATGGAGTGAAGACATTGAAAACTGCTGTGGTTTGGTTTAACAATGTTTCATGGTTTCAACCAGAAACACTTAGTTTAACATTGAGATTCATCAAGGTAAGACAGCAGATACAGCATGAGTCAGTGCAAGACTGAGGAGCACTGGAAAATGTTTGGTATAAGTACATCAAAGGTAAATTTAAAACAGCAAGTAAACTATCCAGAAGATAACCTTTTAAAAAAATCATGGATAACAAAGTAATACTAACAGAGAAACTGGCACATATGAAATGACTAAATCAAATTCAAACTGGTCCCTTTGGAGAAAAAGATGTTGGGGTACAGAATTGCTTCAACATCAGACAACAAATGTGAACATAGGAACAGAGAAAAAGGAGTAGGCCATTCAGTCCCTTCTGCCATGGGATTAAATCATAGCTGTACATCTAATTTAATACCATTTTTCCACAGTACACTTGATTTCATTTTGCTCCAAAAATATATCAATTTTTGTTTGAATACGCTAACAGATTGAGCTTCTTCTACCCTCTGAGGTAGGAATTCCAAAGATTCATCATGCTCTGAGTGAAGAAATTCTTCCTCATCTCAGTCTGAAATGGCTTACTCCTTATCCGAGATTATGCCCCTGACTTTAGGCTTTCCAGCCAGGGGAAATATCCTACACCCAAGCAGTCACATTCTGTGTCAGAATTTCTTAACTTTCAAGAAGATCGCCTCTCATTCTTTGAAATTCTAGAGAATACAGGTCCAGTTTTCTAAAATTCTCCTCATAAGTCAAATCTGCTAGTCTGGGGATTAGTCAGGTGAAGCTCTGTTTCATTCCCACCATGGTAAGCATGGATATCCTTTGATAAAGAGGCCAAAACAGCACACAGTACTCCATGTGCAGTCTCACCAATGCTCTATACAACTGGAGCAAGTCACCTTTACTTCTGTATTCAGATCTCCTCGCAATGAAGGGCAATATATAATTTGTCTTCCTAAATGTTAACAGCAGCTATGGCTAGTTTTCAGTGACTCATAAAGAAGGATACCTGGGTCCCTTTGAACACTGCAATTCTCAACCTCTCACCATTTAACAAATAGCCTATCTTTTTTACTTTTTCCAGCAAAGTGAATAGCTTCACGTTTAGTCACCTTATAGCCCATCTATCAGGTCCTTGCCCATTCACTTAGTCTCTCCAAGTACCCTTCAAACCTTTTTGTATTTTTCTCACAACTCACAATCCCACCTAGTTTTATATCACCAGCAAATGTGAAAATATCACAATAGGTCCCACACCCAAATCATTTATATAGATTATGAACAACTGAAGCCTGAGCACTGGCCCATGCACTATCTTGCTGCCATCCTGAAAATAGTGTGTCTATTCTTCTCTCTATTTTCTCTCTGTTTATTAATTCTCAATCCATACGAATATAATTCTTCTAATTTCTTGCATTCTAATTTTGTTTTGACCTCCTTTGTGGGATCTTGTAAAAAACTTTCTAAGAACTGCTTCTCCTTTACGTATGAGTTGAGTATCATCCTCATAAAAACTCCAACAGGTTCAAAAAACTTGATTTCCCTTTCATAAACCAATGTTCACTCCACCTAATTCAACTATTCTATCATCTGTTATAATATATTCCAATATTTTTCCTACTACTGACATTTAACTAAAAAATCCTCTAGTCTCACCCTTCTTCTCTATTTAAACTATTATTTACATTTGCTACATTGCAAGAGTCAGAGAACTCTTCAGAACCTATAGAATCCATCTCTTCAACACTCTGGTGTACAGCTCATCTGGACTTTTAATCCAGTTAACTTTTCAAGCACTTTACCTCCTTACCAAGACTATTTTTTTTAATGTTCCTCAGTGCCACAAGTCCCTTTAATAAAAACAAATTACTCAGATGCTGGAGATCAAAAACAAAAATAAAAGGTGCTGGAGAAACTCAGCAGGTCTGGCAGCGTCCGTGGAGAGAGAAAGAACTAACATTTTGCATCCAATATGAATCTTCTTCCGAACTCCAAAGAGCTCCTAACTTGTGAGTTCGTATGTCCTTATGTAAGCTAAACAATTATTTTGTAGCTGTCTTCAATGAGAAAATTACAAAAATCCCCCAGGAATGCAAGGCAACCAAGGAACTTGTGTAATAAAAACTGAAATTGCTGACGGAACTCAGCAAGCCTGGTAGCATCTGTGGAGAGAGAAACTGCGTTAAGGTTTCAAGCCCAATGACTTGTCTTCAGAACAGATCCAAAGAAGAATGATATTGAACGCAAGACGTCAATGCTGCTTCTCTTTCTACAGATGCTGCTGCATCTCCAACATCCACAGTATTTTGTATTTATTTTAGCCCAGTCCACAGTCAATTCTTCAATGTATTCTCCAGAAATTCTCATACATACTCCAGGAATTCATCTTCCATGCTACTTGCGATGGTTACATTTACCCAGCCAATATGTAGGTTGGGACCTGAATATTGAAGGGACATTTGGAAGGAAGATAAGAAATGGTTGAGGAGTGGTTCTGTTAATTAAAGGTGATATTAGCATAATAAAAAGTGCTGAACTACAGCATATCTACTGCAATGTTTCAAGGAGGCAGTTTCTCACCACCTTCTCGAGGCATCCAGGTCTGGGCAATAAATGCTGACCTAGCCAGGGACATACATGTCCCACAAGAGAATAAAACAAATTCAGAAAACCAGGATGTAGAGGCAAACGCAGAGAATCCTGGACAAACTCAGGTGGTTAAGCAGCATCCGTGAAAGAGAAACATAGTTAACATTTCAAGTCTGGTATGACTCTTCTTTAGAGTTCTGAAGAAAGGTTGAGCTCAAAAGGTTGAGTGGCCTACTCTTGTTCCTTGCTGACATGTTTGAATTAGGTCAAAATGCATCTTCCTCTAAAATCAAACAAATCCATTTCCAGCCTTTCTCATGGCCTTTACAGGACTCTTATTGAAAACATTGTCTCTGTAGGCACATGGCTATGTATAGCATCTGTTTGGCACAACAAAATGTAATCCTGCATGTTTTTTTTGATAAGCCTGACCACCACAATAATTGTTGTTCTATTACTCTGCCCCTTGTGATACCTAAATACTCCCCATAGAAATTCTGTAGGATTTCTCTTTGTATCAATGTTAGCATAACTACTTTATAGTCATTCAGTAATAAATCTTCTGCAATTGTCAAGAATTCTTTTTCTTCATAGTACCTTTTCAGCACTTAGTCTGCTGTATAATATTTCAACCATCCTTGCAGACAGAAATGTCTGACCTTTATCCAAGTTTGGTCAGGCTATTGAGCTACACAAATTTGTCTGAATTTGCCTTCAGTTGCTGGTAAAGTACAGTTATTGATGCAGACTCTGCTTCTACAAGGATAACCTCTTATTTTTGAGCTAATGCACTGCTACTCTTGAGAATATATCTGCTGTTACTTGTACTTTGTCTGGATCTCAGGTTATTCCATATTCTCATCTCATCAGCCTAAGGTTTATATGCATAGAGATATCTCTGAGATTCTTTTGATCCCAACAATGTTACCAAAGGCTTGTGATCTGTCTCAACCCGAAATTTCAGTCACATGAGATAGTTAATGAATTTTTCACACTGCCATGTGCTAACCCTGCCTTCTGTATGTGCACATGCCTCTGTTCAATTTTGGTTAAATATCTCAGCATAAAATAGAATGGTTTTCATGATCCATCAATTTACTTGAATAAGGACATCTCCTAGTTCTGTGGACTATATATCCATGGTTGCTACAGTAAATAAGTCTGGATCATTTTTTGGTTTTCAATTCTATTCCCAGAATGTTGTCAGGACCAATTGTCTTTGGAATATCATTCACCTCCAGCCATTTCTTGATGTTATGGAGTGAGTCGAATGAGCTGAAGATGGGCATCTGTGCAACTGGAGTCCTCAGGCAGGATCCAAGATGAATCATCCACTGGCACTTCTATCTGAAGGTTGTTGCAAGTGCTTGAACTGTGTCTTTTGCATCATTGTGTTGGGCTCCGTCAACATTGAGGATTGGAATATTTGTGGAGCTTTCTGCATTTGTTAATTGTCTATCCATTGAAGACTGGATGTGGCCCTTATATCCCTTGTCCCATTCAATGACTTGCTGTTTGTGTTGTGTGATACACAAGTATTCTCGATTTTGTACCTTTACAGGCTGGCAGCTCATTTTTTGTTATGTCAGGTGCTGTTCCTGCCATGGACTCCTGCATTTATGTTTAAAGTATTAAACTTTGACCTACTCTTCTCCGTTTTGAACTGGATGTAAAATTCAATCAAATTATAATTGCTGCTCCCTAGACACACCTCCACTCTGAAATAATGAATTAATCTGTTAGATTACACAATACCAAGTCTAGTATAAACTGCACATTAGTTCCAAAATGTGCTACTCTAAGAAGCTGTCTTGAAAGCATTCTATAATCTCCTCATCAAGGCTACCATTACTAATGCATGTAAATTACTAGACAGAAATTCAACTCACCCATGACTACAGGAACCCTTCATCACAAGCACTCAATATTTATTTTAGTATATTTCTTCCTACATTGCAATGAGTCTTTAGGGGACTGTAGATCATTCACACATTTCTCTGATTTTTTCTTATCTGCACCCTGATCTAATCCCCTGAACCAACTTATCTTTAACTGTTCACCAATAATATCCTTGTTAAAGAGTACTGTCCCTCTACCTTTGCCTAGCCTCCTATTCTTCTTGAATATCATATACCACTCAACATACAGAATGCATCTGGCAGCCATGTCTCTTTAGTGTTTATCAGATCATATCTGTTCACTTCAATATGTGCTATCAAGTCAGGTACTTCTTTCTGTCATGGCACTTCTTATAGTCTGTGCTCAAACTCACCTCTCTCCTGAGGCATGGTAACCCTCAGGTTAAACCCATCATCAGTTGTCTGTCTCTAATGAAAGAGCAGCCAATGGTCTACTGGGGCTATGGTGACTTTCACTTTCATTGTCTTTGAGGTTCTACTTTTTCAATTTAACACCTAAATAAAGCAGAACTTCTTTCCTATTTCTAATTATGTCATTGATACTAACATGGAGCATGACCACTGGGTCATTCCTTCCCAATGAACAACAATGAAACAGTATTTAGATATACATTGCATTGCTATAGTCAGATTTGTCAGGCAAATGCTGGCAAATAAAATTAATGCAGTCAGATCTTTCGTGACTGGCCAGGACATGATTGGATAAAGGCCTCATCCATGCTGTGAATATGTATGAGTCTATAAGGTGACAAAATAGATGTGCAGCATTTTAATTTAGAAGGAGACAGGTCACTACCACCTTCTCACAGGGAACTATAGATGGCCAATAAATGCTGGCCCAATCAGTGATGCCCACTCCCCGTGAGTGAAAAAGAAACACATATAATAATTTTCCTGTCCACTTCTTTAGAGTCATAGAGAAATACAGCATGGAAACAGACCGTTCAGTCCAACTCGTCCATGCCGACCAGATATCCTAAATAAATCTAGTCCTATTTACCAGCATTTGGCTCATATCCCTCGAAACCCTTCCTATTCATATACACATCCAGATGCCTTTTAAATGTTGTAATTAGTACACAACTTGTTTGACACTGTTCCTGGGATGAAAGGATTGACATGTGAACAGAGATTGGATTTGTTAGGACTATCATCACTGGAGTTTAGAAGAATGAGGTGGGATCTCATAGAAAATTTTAAAATTTTAACAAGGTGAACACAGGAAGCTTCTGAATAAGGGTCACTGGACCTGAAGCTTTAACTCTCTTTTCTATCCAAAGATGCTGAGTTTTTCCGGTGATTTTTGCTCTTGTTCCTGATTTCCAGCATCCACAGTTCTTTCCGGTTTTTTTTTAAACAGACAAAGGGTGTTACCAATGACAGCGGAGTCCAGAACATAGCGTCATTGTTTAAGGTTACAGGGTAGGTTATTTAAGACTCAGACGAGGAGAATTTCTTCACTCAGAGAGCAGCGAGCCTGTGGAATTCTCTGCCACAGACAGCAGTTGAGACCAGGACACTGAATATTTCGAAGACAGGAGACATAAGGGTTGAAGGGATCAAAGGGTATGGGGAGAAAGTAGGAACAGGGTTGTTGAGTTGAATGATCAGCCTTGATCATACTGAGTGGGGGAAGTAGGTTTGAAAGGTCAAATGGCCTACTCCTGCTCCAATTTTCTATCTTTCTAATATAAACAATATGGACAAGCCAGAACAATATACTAAATTTGAATACTTCAGAAACCTCACCTTTCTTTGTGTTCAACATCCAAATAGCTCTTCATGAAATTCAAGATGAACTGTCTACAGGAGTTATTGTAAAAATAGTTAATGATGCAGTGTGCACAATGGGGCAAAATTAATATAGATTTCATAATTGAGTTCAAATAGATAATAGGATTTGCCCAACATAAAACAATCTTTCAACATAAATATCTAAGGATAAAATGTAGGGGGGAGGATAAACAAAAGGTGGTTTCAAAGGAAATAAAAGCATTTTATACTCATATATCAAGCAATTCATTATTATACTTGGAAAGATCCATTGCTAGTTGAGTAGGTGACTGAATAATTGTTACAGCACGCAGGCACAGAGACCAGGAACATCCTCAATTTCTTACTGAGGTCACTGATCTCAGTCAGGGTGTTTTGAAGAGGGGTCACTGGAACCGAAACCTCTGCTTTCTCTCCACGGATGCTGCCAGACATCTGAGTTTCTTTTTCCAGCAATTTCTGTTTTCTTCCTTCTGGAGCACCTTACTTATAGTTACCAGTGCTTGCAAAGGTAAGACAAGGAACAATTCCTGCTACTGATCAATGGATGTCTAAAGAGGATTTGATTTGGATGCCCCATAAGATGGAGTAGCCTTTTGTACATGTTGACTAGATCCACACATGAAGAATAGCCACTTAAGCAAAATACTGGAGGGTCTTGTAACTATGAAGTTTTCAATCATTGTCTTTGAGAAAGGAGAGTAAGATAGAAAAATCAATTGGAATTTTGGAGGGACGAAACAAAAAGTACTACTATGTTAGGTGTTAGACAAAACTTAGGTTACTGACATGTACTCAGGATATAAGCTTACAAACATAGAATAAACTCATACAAATTTGTCTTTTCTCTATTGAAAGAGGTGGTCTATTTTAATTAAATAGGTTAATGTCTCCATTAAAGTTGCAAAAAGCGAGTGAAGGGAATCTGATATAACTGCATTAAGTGCTCATTGCTCAAAGTAATTTCTAGGCTATAGGCTTGTTATCTGTTAGAAGAAATAAAATGGTTATACTGCAGTATCTATCACATGACCACGATTATCCTCCAGGTCAAGCATCATCATAACTGATTACACCCTTTCCACTACTTCATTAATCTTCCTGACAGCACCGACAAAACAAGCAACTTTGTAATAAATTTTAAACACTCTCTAACTCCTCTGGGTCATTTTGCTAAAGCTCTTTTAAGTGCTTAAAAACAATTTTAACATGCAAAATACACAGCATAAATATCTATCACGTATGATTTTAATCCTTAACATCATACAACTTAAATAAAGAAGTGCAGGAAATTACTGAAAATTCATTAATATTGCTCTTTGAGCAAACAAATAAAGTTTAACTTTGAATGCTAATACTAATTGCTGAATTTAGAAAGGTCATTTCAGTACAATAATTTAGAATGAGCGTTTTCTATGCACATTGGAGACACAACAAATGCAAAGACAAGAGAATTGTAAAAGTAATTTTTATAATGAAGAGATTTTATGCTGTATTAGGAAAAACAAGGCAGCCAAATTTTCTCTCTTCTGTGATCACAGTTTGGGTATTCAAAGGAAGATGGGAACTCAGCAGGTAGTGATAAAACAGGCTGTATCCCACTTCCACAGGAAACGGGAAAGGGTGAGAAAAGATTGCTCAGAGTTGGACAGCCCAAATTAAGTCTCTACTCTTATATACATGTCACAAAAGCCTTGTGTCCCCAGAACTGTGTAGCATCAGGATCTTATCATCTCAGCAGAGTGCAAATTCTTCACATATATATTCCTATGTCCACACTGATAAAAGTTAAAATTCTTTTCTTTCTCTCTTAAAATTGTTACTAACATTACAGGTTGTATGTGCTTCCACTAAATCAAAATGTTGCTCACCTACTCGTATACTTCTTAATCATGTACAAAACTCTGGTGCGGCCGCACTTGGAGTATTGCGTACAGTTCTGGTCACCGCATTATAGGAAGGATGTGGAAGCATTGGAAAGGGTGCAGAGGAGATTTACCAGGATGTTGCCTGGTATGGAGGGAAGGTCTTATGAGGAAAGGCTGAGGGTCTTGAGGCTGTTTTCGTTAGAGAGAAGAAGGTTAAGAGGTGACTTGATAGAGACATACAAGATGATCAGAGGATTAGATAAGGTGAACAGTGGGAGGCTTTTTCCTCGGATGGTGATGGCTAGCACAAGGGGACATAGCTTTAAATTGAGGGGTGATAGATATAGGACAGATGTCAGAGGTAGGTTCTTTACTCAGAGAGTAGTAAGGGCGTGGAATGCCCTGCCTGCAAAAGTAGTAGACTCGCCAACTTTAAGGGCATTTAAATGGTCATTGGATAAACATATGGATGATAATGGAATAGTTTAGGTTAGATGGGCTTCAGATTGGTTTCACAGGTCGGCGCAACATCGAGGGCCGAAGGGCCTGTACTGCGCTGTAATGTTCTATGTTCTATGTTCTATGTATATTAACTTAGACTTAGTTTCACCAATCCAATGTAGGACAATAGACAACAAGACTTTGCCATTGGCTTGATCCATTGTCATTTCTTTCCTTCCAGCCCATGCAGTGGAACTGTCTTTAAGTTCCTCCATTAGGATACTTCCTCAGGTTTTCTGCCACTGGCTCTTTGTTCTTTATCCATTTGGTGGTGCCCATTCTACAACTAGTCATGCAGGGTGTACTCATGGTGTAACATAGGATAAGTGCTTGAGTCCCAGACTTTCAAAAATGTATCAGTGATTTGGAGGTGCAGACCAACTGTGATATTTTCAAATTTGCAAATAATACAAAACTAAACAGGAAGGTGTGCAGTGAGAAAAATGTAAAGTAGCTTCAGGAGGATTTGGACAGGGTTAATGAGTGGGAAAGAACATAGCATATTGCATATAACATTGAAAAATGTGAGGTTATCCACTTTAGTAGAAGGAACACATATGCAGTGCATTTCTGAAATGATAAGCAGTTGGAAAGTGTTGACGTACCAAGGGATCTGGATGTTCTTGTAATAAGCCACTGAAGGCTAATTTGCAGGTGCAACAAGCTATTAAGAAGGCTAATGGAATGTTAGACTTTATCGATAAAGCATTAGAGTACGAAAGAAATGAAGTTTTACATTAATTTTAAAGGATGTTGGTTAGAATGCACAAGGATTACCACATGAGTTTTTTCTTTTTTTCCGTTATTTATTCACAGGATGAGGGCATCGCTGGCTAGGCAGCATTTATTACTCATATATTGCCCAGAGGTCAATTAAGAGTCAACCACATTGCTGTGGGTCTGGAGTCACATGTAGGCCAGACCAGGTAAGGATGGCAGTTTCCTTCCCTAAAGGACATTAGTGAACCAGATGGGTTTTTCCAACAATCGACAATGGATTTGTAGTCATCATTAGACTCCTAATTCCAGATATTTATAGAATTCAAATTCCACCATCTGCCATGGCAGGATTCGAATCCAGATCCCCAGAACATTAGCTGTTCTCTGGATTAGCAGTCCAGCAATATTGCCACTAGGCCATTGCCTCCCTTACCTCAAGTAGGATATTATTGCCATTAGGGAAATGCAACAAAGGTTCACCAGACTTGTTCCCAGAATGGTCGGACTTGCCTATAAAGGGAAATTGGGCAATTTGGGCCTATATCCTCGAGAAATTCAAAGAATGAAAGGTGATCTCACTCAAACCTACAAATCACTGAATGGGACAAATAGAGTATGCTTCCCCTAAGTTACTTCTCCTAATTGGGGGTTCTAGAATCAGAGGACAGAGTGTAAAAATGATGAGGATGCCATTTAGGCAAACAGATTT
The DNA here is from genome assembly GCF_021869965.1 of Rhincodon typus. Lineage (NCBI taxonomy): Eukaryota > Metazoa > Chordata > Chondrichthyes > Orectolobiformes > Rhincodontidae > Rhincodon > Rhincodon typus. The sequence goes on from NC_063335.1 coordinate 84,645,795, forward strand.
TACTTTTTGTTCACCTGAACTGAGATCCATCCTTACTAAGATACTGATCCCAACCCTTATTATTAGCACAACATCAGCTCCATTTCTTTCTTTTCCCTCTGCCTTTGAATGTCATCATGTTGTTCATCTTGGTCAGTGTGCAACCATGTTCCTATATTGGAATTAGACCTATTTACTTCTATTTGTGCCTTTAAATAATCTACCTTGTTGCAAATACTATGTGTCTTCAGTTAAAGTGTGCTTAACTTTGATTTCTTTGTAATATTCTGCATTCCAAGCTTAGTTGATGTTTGACTCTCTTTTTCCACCTACTAATTTCATCTGTCACTTTTCTACTTCCTGTTACCAGCTTTATTTCCTTTGAATTTGAGCTACACTTCAGGGTTCCCACACCTCTGATGGCTCATTTTACCTTACCCAAGAGCACTAACAAGTATACGTGTGAGGATGCTGGCCTAATCCTTTTAATGTGTAACCCATCCACTTTGTATCAGTCTGCTCTAGAACAGGTTGCAATGCCTCAGAAATCTGATCTCCTCCCTGCTAGAACAATTCTTAAACTGTTCAATCCACCAATCATTCTAATCCGATGCTCTTGAGATCCTGATTTTTAGTTTCCTTTCTAACTCTGCTTTCAGAAACTTATGTCTCTTCTTACCAATATCATTATTACCAATGTAGACCATGATTTTGAGCTGTTTACTTTCAGTCAGAAGGATATCCTGCAGCTGTTCCCTGATATCATTGATCCAGGCACCAGAGTGCTTACACACCATCCTGGAGTCACATTACTGTTACTGAATCACCTGATCCCCTGACTAAGGAATTTCCTATCACGATAGCTTTGTCACTCCTCTTCCTCCCCCTCCGATACAACTGAATCAGCCATGATGCTGTGTCCTTGGTTGTGACTGCACTGCTCCCACCAGCATACAAAACGGAAAACTGATTAGCAAGCAAGATCATCTCAGGAAACTCCTGTACTGCCTGCCTGGTTCACCTCGATTCTATAACCTCCCAACCTCCACTTCAGAGACTTGAGCACACACTACACACTGATAATCTGGTCTAGAATTGATGGTTATGTATTTTTCAATGCAATATCAAATTGAATGCAAAAGATCCCAAGTGATATTAGAAAAGAGCAGATGTCTTTTCCTCATGGCTTATTCCATTAATTCTCAACTTTGGATCTAGAGTCTGTAATAAGGTTTAAAGGGCTCTGACAAAAATAACCAATTGATATTGATTTCATTTATTGTCTCAATTCAAGAAAAAAAATTGACCAGCAATCTTTATCAAACTCACACTATAACTAGATGTGACCATGAAAGATGACCAGGTAGTGAGGTTATTTGACTGCCCACAATCATGATTTTTTTCAATTGATTTAATATCAATAGGCCTTTGAGGGAAAAAAAAGTCTAGAATTCCACTATCTAGTTTGAGAAGAAATGCTTCCTGACATTATTTCAAGACTAGGCTGTATATTTTTACACAGAGTGGTTCATGTGCGGAATGAGCTTTCAGAGGAAGTGGTGGATGCAGATACAGTTACAACATTTAAAGGACATTTGAATAAGTACATAGCTAAAAAAAACGGTTTGGAAGGATATGGGCCAAGCGCAGACAGGTGGGACAATTTTATTGTGGTTGGCATGGACTTGCTGGACTGAAGAGTCTGTTTCTGTGCTGTATGAATCAATGACTATACATTCTCATCATTATCTGTGAAGTGGCTCAGGCACATCCACCGTAGGGAAATTTGATAGACATGGTCAGGAGGGAGCATATTGTTTTGAACAAGGGAGGAGGGGTCAAATAACTCTTGTCCTTATCCACACGTTGTTTTATTGTAACAGGGTTTTTAAATTTGTGGGAGTATTCTTGGTAGTTCAATGTATACATTGGTATGATCCCACCCAATGGTAATACTGGACAAGTCAGATCACAGAAACCTGTCTTAATAGTTCTTTTTAATCATTATTTAACATCATTGAAACATATTCACATTAGGCTGCAGATATTCCTGAATAACAGGGCATGAGTTTATCACACAAAAGTAACAAAAACTCCATGCACTATAGAAAGAGGAGTCAGTTTAGAAATATCTTAGCAACAAAGAACAAAACAAAGTTTCAGCCTGTTTCCTCACACTGTTACAGAGGCTCAAGTTGAGAGAAACTACTCTCCTATCTCAATTCTTTAAGTTCTTGCCCCTGACTGATTCCTTTCACTTTCTCTTTCTTGCGTTGTGGAGACAGCTTTATGATTCTTTTTGCAGAACATAAATCTTACAATTCTGATCCACTAAGCATTCTCAGTTCTAACAACTTGAAGACTTTGATCCAACCTGTCATGACTTGGAAACTCTATGGACTAGAAAGGATTTCTGCTGACGTGACTGGAACTAAACTGGAATAAACTTGGTTCCTCTGTTTGGAGAAATTATTCTACATTCTGAACTGAATTCTGGATTCTTCAAAATTAAATTTGAACCTTATGTTCTGAAGTCAAAAATAAATTTGTTACTTCAAGGCATTTACCCTCTCCTTCATATAAATGGTTTTGCTTATCACATAAAGTTTCTCTCTGACTGCCAGTGAAAATTCAAATTAATTATATATCCCAATGATAACTTGATTAGCTCATCTAGAGGATTATTTTAAGAAAATCCAAGTCTTTTGTCCAAGCAATTAACCTCTGAATGATTTGTTTCCAACTGTTCAGACACCAGGAGGGCAATGGGTGAATTGATTGAAGCTTATAAGGCTGGAATAATCTTGACAAGATGAATGTGGAAAGGATGTTTATTCTCGTGGGTCAGTCCAGAACTGTTACAACCATACACAGGCAATATTCCCCAACTCATTACAGTTCCAGAAAGGATATCCCAAGGAGCAGGTCAATCCCAGCCACAGGCAAACTAGATACAATTCCTGCAGTCACTGATCCTGACACAAGCCGCACTTCAGATGCAGTCAGGAAATGGGAATGGCATGTACCCTTCTTCTATCCCTTTTATCAGCACCTTGGCTCTCATTGCATTCTTAAAGACAGTTTCGATCGAATCAATCGATCAAATCAAAGAATCCCTACAGTGTGGAAACAGGCCCTTCAGACCAACATGTCTACACCGACCGTCAGAGCATCCCACCCTGACCCATCCTCCTATAACCCACCTGAACACTACGGGGTAATTTAGTACAGCCAGTACACCTAGCCTGCACATTTTTGGACTGCGAGAGGAAACCGGAGCACCTGGAGGAAACATACGCAGACATGGGAAAAATGTGCAAACTCCACACAGATAGTTGCCCGAGGGTGGAATTGACAGGTTGAGCTATTTCCTGGGGATAGAGTTTGGCTGGTTCCGATATCCCACAGAATTTGTTTAACCTCATTCACACTCACAGCTGTACATCTACAGAGATTTGAAGCTGCAGCAGAGCCAGGTTGGCACACACAGTCCCATTTGAGTTGGGGTTGTCTTTTTTTAATCGAACAGAAAAAATACAAAATATGTCTTCAATTTGTAATACAATCTGTAGGAGTGGCTTTCTGTTGAATGAGGGGTCACCAACCGCTCATCAGCTTTATAGTCAGAGGAGATCACAGTCCAGTCTGTTTGAAGTTTCACAGACACCTTTTCTTGTTACATCCCATTGGTCGCACACAAGATTTAATTTATACCTCTATTTTGTCACTATAGTAGTCCACTTTTAAAAAAACACATTCTTGGAATTAAGGGCTAAAAGCACATGATACTTCAATGGTCTGACCAGTCATCATAACAAGATCCAAGAGATACTGTTTTAAAATTAGGCATCACCCTTTTAGAAGAGACATGAGGGGATTTTCTTTTCTGTCAGAGAAACAACTGTTATTTGAATAAACAAACAAGCTACTTTTGACAAAATGAAAAGAGAAAAAAAACAAGAAAATGCCTGGAACCACATCAATATGTTTAGTTTTCTGTTTTGAATGTATTATAAAACCACATTTTTTTAACTGTTCAGTCAAGTTTCTCCAGAACTCCTTCATGAGATAAAATGGTAATTAATGCAGTGCTCCATTTGGAATGAGAAATAAGTTCCCTTGGTCATGGTTTACTTGAATTTATCAATTCAGTAGCGAAAGAGTGGAAAATTTGGATTTGACCAACTAAATTCTTGGAATTAGAGCAAGAATACATAGTAATAATACAGATGAAAGGAGAGCTGGAGAACCTTTCAAGTCCACACATAATGTTAATTTCCTGTTCTTGAGTTAGGTTTTCCATGAATGGAAAACTTGGGAAACTCACCTTATTCATAGACTAAAGGAATAAAAAAAAGTGGTGAAGAATCAGGGACAGGGGAAACTGAAATGACCATAATGGGAGCTGCACTATGGGTACAAAATGAGCCTGGAGATGATAAGGGGAATATTGCCAGAAAAGTCACCTAATGCACCATTGCCCCAGACATAAGCAGCCACCATCTAATCATAATAAGAGTCAGACAGTAGAGTGATCAAACACCTGGCCCTTAGAATGGTCTCATACCCACTAGGAAATCTTGTATCATGTTATGTACAATGACATGTATATGTCATCAGCATGTTGAACATCACGGCAATAAGTTTTAAACATTTGGTGTGGTCAAGGACAAGGAATCTGTATAAGCAGCAATTGAGACAAGTGTTAGATTAAGCCATTTCCCAGAGGTTGCGACAGTGGGTTGCAAACAGTCCTACAAATCTGCAGAGGCTGGAAGTAAATCAAGGAGACACAATGATGCAACCCCAATATGGCTACTTTGTTAGTGAATAGTTTAGATTTGATTTCCCTGGAATCATAGCATCATAGAATCCATACAGCATGGAAGCAAGCCATGTGGCCCATTGAGTCCACACCAACTCTCCAAAGAGCAGCACACCCAGACCCACCCATCCTATTCCCAAAATCTTGCATTTCTCATGGCTAATCCACCCAGCCTACACATTCCTGCATACTATGAGAAATTTATCGTGAACAATCCACCTAACCTGCACACCTTTGGAGTGTGGGAGGAAACTGGATCACCCAGAGGAAACCCACGCAGACACGGGGAGAATGTGCAAACTCCACACAGACAGTCGCCCGAGGGTGGAGTCAAACCCAGGTCCCTGGCGCTGTGAGGCAGCAGTGCTAACCACTGGGTCAACATGCTCCCCACATGGAGGTAGATGCAAAACCTTAAGGGGAAAATGAAGGACATTTTGACAAGAGAAAACATCAATCAGGACTCAGAGCTAAAAGAAGACCAATTTATGACAGTCCAACTTATAAGGGGAGGAGTCAATAAATTCATCTGGGAGTATAGGAAGGCCACCAATGAAGTTGCCAGGAATGGTGCATGGGTCATGTATGCTTCCTGGTTGATACAACAAGCCCATGAAAATATGAGACAAATTTATGAAGGGGAATTACACTCATGGGTTACTAATGACCACTTGAAAACATTGACTAAATATAAAAACAACATCACTGTGTGACACTTCAGGGCTTTGATACATGTTTATCTTGTGCAGATAGACTGTGAAAGGAAGAATCTTAAGGTGGTGCAATTAATCCTTTATTTTCCAGTGAAACCACATGGGATGTCACTACTCTGAATAAGGAGGAGAGGACTATGTGCAGTGTCATGATATGCTATCATACGTGGCTAATTCTAGTGAATATATTATGGACGCCTGTCTGGAGGGTTGCAACACCTGAAGTGGTAACAGAGTCGGTCTTTACATATGGAGAGGCATTTTCAATCAATTTCAATGAGGTACATTGCACCATAGAGATAGTGAAGGCAATATTTAGTTACTTTATGTAAGAGAGAGAGAGTAATGCATTACTACAAACAGGAAACACTTCTATTATGGTTAAAATCTGATTTGTCCAATAATTCTTCTTACCTTTTGTTTTACTCCTGAGATTCTCGTGTAGATTGAAGAAAGTGAATTGGCGAATATTTACAATCATAAAAGCACTAAAATTAAAGCCCAGATCGTGAAATAGGAGGGTTTATGGGAATTTGAGAAAATAACTTATTACCAGACAACTAGTTGAGCTGCAGGAAGAGATTGATCAATTCCAAAAAAATATTTTATCAGTAGAGCAGGCAAATCTTGAGATCTTGCAGGAAATCCAGAACATTAAACACCAGTCTTGGTGGGATACATCATATTTTTATTGTATAAGTAATGTCATAAACATAGCAAGCTAAAACAATTGGCTAAAAGCCTATAGACAGAATAAGTTAAGCTAATGTAAGTTTTGTTTTACTTTTTTTACTTTTTTGCTGGACTCTGGATAACAAATTGGAAAAGATACTGCTTTAAAGCGAGGAAATTATGGAAAAAGATGTTATTATATTAAAATGATTTACTGGAACTCATTGTGAGTTGTTTTTACAATATTGCCTTATTCAAGTGTGTGTGTGTGTGTGAGAGAGAAAGTGAGAGAGAGAGAGGGCGGGTGGTGGTTGGGGGTGGGGTTGGGTGGTTCAGGGCAGCTTTGCCAGAAATAATTTTGATTCAAGGTATAATACCACAGATGCTGGTAAGTTGAAGCATAGAAAATGCTGGAGAAAATCAGCATGTCTGGCAGCATCTGTGGAGAGACAGTCAATATTTTGGGTCTCGTTTTTAAACTGACCAGTTGTAAGCTCAGGAGGGCTCAGCATAGTAACAACCCATGATTTGTTCTTGGCCAAATGGCTACAGCCTTGTGTTTGGACATATAGGAGAAACATCCAGACTGTGAAGGAGAAAACACTTAAATTTCTCCCTGTCTTATGTTGAGAAGTAACAATATATCTCCTGGTCACGGTTCTCACTCACCATTTCATTGCAAACTGCTATGCCTGCAAATTTCCATTTTTAGAGCAAAAGAGGATAAATCACCTTCGGTGGTATTGAATGACCAAATCCTTAATAATCAAATGAAAGATTGAGAATCTGTGTACCCATCACCTTGAGTCATCATCAAAGCCAAAAGGAACTGAAATAAAGACAACTCATTGACATCAGTGATCCAGACTGCTGCTAAAACTGTGCATCTCAGATTGTTTTCTCTCCTTTCCCACCCATAATATTTGTGTATTGATGCTTTGTTTGACTGTTTGTATGTGCATGACAGTTCTTTTTAAAAAAGTGTAGAGTTTAAGCCATAGAGTTATCAAGTTAGCGCTTGATTTTTCTTTCTTGTGTTGGTTAAAACAAATCTGATTACAATAAATGGTTATTTTCTTGTCAGTTAGAAAATCTGACATGCTTATTCTTTTAAAGTGAATTGAACAGTTAAGAAAAATTGGGTAGGCCCATCAGAGAGGCTGCAGTATTGGCAGGACAACAGTCACATTGACAGAGGGATGTGCTACTGCTGTAAGATCAATTACCAAAATGGGACCTCCATTATGACGTATGCTGTCAAAATGTTTCTACTGTTTTAACATCAGCTGTGGCCACAGATGCCAGGCCACACATGTACAGGCTGCAGCTGTGAATTGCTGATCCCTGACCCTTCATTAGTAGGGGAGGAAGTTAAAAGAAGCCTGCAATTGGCAAGCTACCTCCAGGATTCAGCTTCAGCAAGCCATGGGAGACACTATTATTATCCAAATAACTCATCCAATGCCGTCTTGAATGTCCTCTTGAACCTGCCTCCATCACATGTCTAGGCAGCACATTCCATACCCTAATAATGTGCTGTGTGTTTTTTCTCACTTCGCCCTTACTTTGTTTGCACATCACTTTAAATGTGTGCCCCCTTGTTCTTGTGTCTTTTACATGCAGAAGCAGCTTCTCCCTATCTGCTCTGTTCAGCTCACTCATGATCTTGGAAACCCCAACCAGATCTCCTCTCAGACTTCATTTCTCCAGCGAGAACAGTCCCAACCTCTTCAATCTATTGGCATAGCTGAAGTTTCTCATTCCTGGAACTATCTAATAAATTATTTCTGCACTTTCTCCAATGCATTCACATCTTTCTTATCACATGTACAACTGTACAGAATATTCCAGTTGAGGTCTAACAAGTGTCTTGTACAAGATCAACATTTTGTCCTTGCTCTTGTGTCCTATGCTCCTACTAATAAAGTTGAGGATGCTGTATGCTTTATTTATTGTTCTCTCCATCTTCAGTGATCGTTGCACATATACACCCCATTTAGGATTATACCCCCGTTTTACATTGAACCTCACCTGCCACCTGTCAGCCCACTCCACCAACTCATCTGTGCTCTTTTGGGAATGAATGTCCCATGAACGAATGTTTTAGAAATGCTGAACTCCTCCATTGCCTTTAAACTTTAACGTTCGAATGTATTATTGAACAGCCTCTCAGATGCTATCTTCTGTAAACGTGAGATCATCCATGATTCAGCAAGTCCTCTTCATATATAAAACCTACACTTGGGAGGCTCCTGTGATACAGTAGGAGTGCTCCTACACCTAAGCCATAAGGTCGGAGTTCAGGTCCCACTGCTATAGTGGTGTGTCATTACATGTCTGAACAGGTTAGTTAAAAATAACTGCTTCTTTTATCACTTTTGCACTCACTGACCTAGCTCTGCCCAGCTCTTTCTTTGTAACCTCTTTTTGTCGAAAACATTCGACTCACAACCCTCTGAGATATCTCTGATAAACATATACTTACAAATTAAAAATACCAATTAATGAAAATGTTTTAATGACACTGTATATTGAGTTACAGAAATAAACTCTACAACAAAGTACAATACAGATCTTTTAGTAAGCATGCATGAGATGTAAATGCATACAAAACAGCTTCCCTGTATATGCCTTGAGGAGAGTCAATCCACCTTTAAAGTTCTGGGAACTTAATTGAAAAAGTTCATCCTGCCATCGGGATTCTGAATATTAGCTTCCCAAACAATTAAGCTCCCCTGCCTGCCTTGCTTCCTTTTCCTGGGAGCAACACAAGATTCCATCCAGTCCATGACAGAGATCAAAACTCTGGAAAACCCTGTTGGATCTATATTAATGACAACATGATTGCTTGTATAAAGAAACACAGCTTTGTTGTAAGTGACTAGGACAGTAATTTATTTTATGAGATCTCAGCAACAAACTGTATCAGGAATTTTAGAGCTTTCTACAATGGCAGGAATCAAGCACAGAGACCTTGAAGATGTAACATAAGAAGCCTATACACTTACATTTATATTTCCACAGTAATAGTAAACATTAAAACTAAAAATCATTGGGACCAAGCAAAAGTTAAGAATCAAATTATTGTTGAAAGTAAAAACAGGTCTGGAAATCTGAAATAAAAACAGAAAATACTGAAAATATACTGCAGGTCAGTCATCATCCGAACGAAAAGAATAGCTTTAAGTTTAGATCAAGTTTTCTAGCTAAAGCATTAGCCTGCCTTTTCCAATCAGGTGCTGATGTATCTACCTTTAATTTCTAATATTTTGCTTTGCATTGAAAATTATCTGAATAATTATTAACAAGGTGAGCACTCGTTGTTGAAACACCAATTCATTACCTACAAAAAATGGTTGTACAGTATTGCCCTGCCCGTTATACAACTGATGACGTGTTTATTTTCTTGTGCTGAATGTATAACAGGAAGCGAGTTCACTAATGTTCATTTTGCATTCTCACCAAAATTGACAGATACCCCGACTGAACTCAAGACTGTTAGTCAGGAGCATTATGAGTAGCTGCTAACTGAAAACTAAAACAATGTGCATGCTCCATACACAGTCATAAATGATACAAGAGAGCCATATTATTATCATAATGTATAGTGATGAATATCTGACCTCTAAAAAGAGTAACAATTGAAGTATGAATTATTATACCTTTAATGCATACATAAAAATAGGTTACTAAAACGACTCCTGTACCAAGCACTTGAAATAGAATTGAAATTTTTTTAACAGTTTGTGGAACATGGGCATCACTGGTCAAACAAATATTCGTTGCCTATCACTTGAAAAAAGTGGCGTTGAGCTTCCTTCTGGAAGTGTGATAGTCTTTGTAGTGCAGATACATCAATAGAGCTATAAGGCAGTAGTTCCAAGATTTTGATTCAGTGGTACTGAATGAATGGTAATATAGATCCAAATCAATATGGTGTATGATTTGGAAGAAAACTTTCAGGTGGTGGTGGTGGTATTCCTTTGCACCTTATGCCTTTCTTCTTCTAGGTGGTAGAGGCTTGGGGTTTGGAAGGAACCTTCACAAGTTGTTGCAGTGTGTCTTACAGATTGTAGCAAGTGCTACCACTATGTGTTGGTGGTAGAAAGAGTCAATATTTACTTGGTAGATGGGTCCTATCAACCAGACTGCTTTGTCCTGAACAGAATCAAGCTTTTTAAGTATTGTTGAAATTACACCGATCCAAGCAATTGGACAGTAATCCATCACACTCCGGACCTGTACATTATAGATTGTTGACAGTCTTTGAGGTTTGAAGAGATGAATTCACAATCTCTGACCCGATCTTGTAACCACCATATTTACTTACTTCATGAAGTTCAAATTTAAACAATACAAATTATACTATGACCTAAAATATGAAAGAATTTTAGAATACATGATACATTACATAACCTACTCACTATCGAATCACAAGATTGCTACTTGTACTTTTTAAAAACATTGGTATCAGGTGAAGAGGAATAGAATGATTCCTCTCTTTCCTGAATCTTCAATTGACCAGAACCAATTTTTAAAAGAGGAATGTCTTTCTAATCAAAGAACGTTCATTTGTTTGCATGCAGTGACTATAAAAGACATATAGATAGGTTTTCTTGATTTTTTACTGAGGAAGAAAGGCAAATATTTTTAATTGTACACAAACACACACACAATATAAAACACAGAGTGGGAGGATAGATTAAGCAATTGAATGTCCTTTCGATCTTGAAGGATGGTGATTGGTTAGTTTAAGGCTGTACTGAGTGCTCTTTCTGGGCTTGGTTGAAGCTGTGATGATGTCGACAGTCGATTTACCTTTTCTTCTAAAGCCAACAGCTGTTAGGTTGATATTTACACTGTACCTGCAGCATGAGAATAGTCAAGCAGCAGATAAGGCTCAAAGTCTGCAAGCTGGCTGGAGAGAGAAAAAGAAACATAATCAACAGCTTGCTTCTTCAATATCTCTATGATACTGCCCTCATCTACTAAGAAAACAGATACTTAAGCACACAAAGAGTTAAGTGGCTTGACACATGAACGTCTCTCTGCACCCACACAGTGACCCATGTATAGTCAAGGCTAGTTGCCTGGTTTACATGATCAGATTGCATTTAGTTACATTACTTTCATAACTAGAGTCTCATTATCTAAGTGATTACACGTAATGGCTTGTCCCCAGCTAGTTGAGTAACCAGGTGATTGCCAGGATACTTTTCTATTGGGATAGAAGATGGCTTCCATTTAACTCTTTCAAGGGAATTGCCTCTGGTGAGACTTTGCAGGCAGGTTGCCGCCATTTCAATGGCTTTGGAACGTAAAAGATACAATGACGCAAAGTTTCAACACTCTTTGAGACTATTTAAAATCTCTGAAATGTGGCATCAGTCCTTTAAGAATTCACTTCATGGTTTCCAGCCAGTAAATTTGTAAGGCCTTTTTTTTGTTTACAATACATGGCTTCATATAAGGTCTTTTGCCAATGCCAGATTCAAGTCAACAAGGGCTTTGAATGGACTTAGCAAACTGCTGGTAATCACAGATCATTTCTACTTTCAAAATTATAATCATAGCTTAGCAGTTAAAAAAGCAAACCAAAAAGTATTTAGGCTAAATATTACAAAAGATAAACAAATAAAGGCAGTAATGCAATTTGCATGACACAAACATATAAATTACTCACAAATATTATTTTTATTTTCTGAGTAAACTAGAGAATGCAACATATACATGTGTATACAGCTATCTATGTTTGTGCAAAAAGTTATCAAAAACTACAAAGTTAATGACAGCTTAATGCTTTTAGCATCTACTATGTAAAACTATTTTGTACAAATGAAATTACAAAGAATTCTCCCAGGCAGCAAGAAAATAACCACCAGTAGCAATAAAGGATGATTACTCCACACACTTGAAGCAAAATTAAGTATTTTAACCTTATAAAATGTCCCCTTTATAAAACAGACACATTAGTTATTCAGAAACTATATAACATAACAACTGCATTCATTTCACACTAATGAAGAAAATTGCCTGGGCTTACAACAACAGTCTGTTATTAACTGGAGAAAAAACCTCTCTCCATAACATGGAACATTAAACATAATTAAATTTTTTGCCTAAAATTGAAATACAATGAAGCACAGACATGGCAGCTGTTGACTGCCATGCCTTAGGTACTTGAAGATAGTGCAATAGGAAATTATCTTCTGTATTATAAAATAAATGACCTGTTTCCCTCAGTATTAGTCAGCTGCTGACATATGTTTAGAATTATGGTGGATATTAGATAAAAGCAGTGATTGATGACACAATTTCTGATATCTCAATGAAACTAGTGTTTAAAGATATTCCTTTTGTTCAATTTAAGTAAATTTTGAATATTTCATAGCTTCCTAAGAAGTCGTCATATTATTTGAGACACTCACTGTCAATGTTACTGAGTATATTTGATGAGAAACCCATAAGATCATCCATTTTGGCCTAAAGCACACACACATTTTCTCATGGCTTCAATTAACTTGAAATATCTAGACAATCATTACTGAATTTTACACATAACTTTCTAGAATCAGAATCTTGTTTCCCTTTGTAACTGGGTACAACCTGATCAAATCAAAGACAGCTGCTGCCAGCATTTTCAATTTATTATCACTGTCATAGTTTTTAAATTGTTCAGTCAATCATCATTAAATTTTAGATATGAAATCCTTTTCTTACAATTTTGCTCCTTTTAAGATGGGATACAATCTTTCAGAATTATATCTGATCATATAAAAGATAACATGGCCACAAATGATGCACTAAAAACACTAATCATTAATTTCATATTGCGGCAGACAGTCCACTGAGATTTAATCCCTGGTCTGCTGAGAGTCAATTGATCTCAGCCAGGGCAGGCTGATTGCACTGCAATTGGCCCCGGTATCCAAGGACTAGCTGAGAAAGGAACAATTGAAAAAGATTCCTGACTGCTACCAATGATCTCAGCTGAAACATGAGAACGTGAGAGTGTCAGGACAAGATTGAGATTGGCTATGATTTCGCTATGATAAAATAGACTGCTGAAAATCAATCTGCAAGGTTCACACAAAAAGAAATTTAACTGGGAGTCCAAGAAACTGTCCCAGAAAGTCTTTTAAGGTGTTTAATCATCACTATGAATCATACGGTGTTCAGCTATTTGACACAAAAGAATCTTAATCCCTGAGTTGGACGTATTCACAGAATGGATACATTTTATCAATTAGCATTGCCAATACAAAAATTAGGTTTTAAAAAAATTAGGAATGTGTTAAGCCAGACATATTGATCTCCATACATGAACACAGGAAATGCTGGAGAAACTCAGCAGGTCTGGCAGCATCTGTGGAAAGAGGAAAACAAAGTTAACAGCTGAATTCCATTTTGACTATTCTTCGGAACGACAATTGTCATCATAACTTTGTACTGAAAAATTATTTTTTTGACAATGATTTGACAAAATGATTTGACATTCAGGAAAATCTCTCAAAGGGACTGAATTTTAATTGTAGTGATATATCCTGTTGACTGGATTGAAAGCAGAATCTGGCATTGCTCCTTATGGTAGTGTGGCCCTGGGTTGTTGCCAGTGGTGATTAATTGGTGGTTTGCCACCAGAGCCACTGTCCAGTTGAGTACAACGACCTGTTGTCCCAGTGCTTACTGCCCAATCAAAGGGCTGCTTGCTCAGTAGCTTTGGCAATGCCACAGCTGGCACTGAATAGTGCTGAGAATTCAGTTTGAGGGAGAGGGTCAAAGTGCTGTCAAAGTGATGTGGGTTTAATTCAAACAGTGAGAACCAGGCAGTCAGCTCCGGTGATTAGAGTAGGAGGGGGTAGTGTAATAGTGGTGAATCAGGCATGGGATGGCCGTTGTTGTAGGGATGCTCCTCAAGAAACATGGAATGTACATCAAAGGGGATCCTCTTTCCCCCACTTCACTGAATCTGCTTGAAGGATGACAGAGTTTACCTATCAGTCCCCCATTACAATGGCGTGCCCTCCCAATATAGGCAAAGTGCAGAAGTAGCCTTTAACTGGAGCCATTACATGCCTTAAATACACAGCTACTGGTTTGCAAATGAGCTGAAGCCAATTGCTGTGTACAATTGAAGATTCAGATGGCAACAAGTTGCTGATTGGTTAGTGGTCCAGTGACCAGTTATCAATGACAAAGACCACCTGCCTAAAAACAACCATGTGACTGGTTCTGAGGTAGCTAAACAGTCTTTGAACTGTGAAAAAGATGGGGAAAAGCCATTAGATCTCTGCAAGTTCACAGTTTTGTTTCTTGCAGTTAAAAATATCACATAAAGCCCAAAAAAAAGTTCTTTTTTTCCGATACCAGTTGCTATAAGCTATAACTTTTAAGTACTATTTCAGATGTCTTTATAGTGGAATCAGTAACCCACTGACTCCTGCAAGCAAGTATAAGGATCTTGAGAAGGAAGACCAAGAAGCAGTATTCTGATCAACACAAGAATCATCTCAGCACATCCTGTGAGTAAGAATCACTGAACTGCCTCCCCTCTGCTCATTACACCTGCTTTATTTCTGCCTATGTGTAGAGGTGAAGTTTATAAGATGGTTGGAGTTTTGACTAGGACAGTTATATGCTGATTGTTCACAATTATTTACCTGTAACTAGAGTCTTTCTTATAATAAATAGCAATACTTACAAGTACAGATTCCTAGTCCATGCTTTCAGTCAATCTAGGTCATCTTTAAATTTTATGATGACTCTGGGAGTAGCAGACTTTGATTTTCAGTGCGTTCAGTGCTGAAGCATAAAAAAGTTTGCCAGGATTAGATTGAAACAAGAACTTGGTTGTGGTATTGGGATGTCAGTTAGTGCATTTGGCTAAATGGTTGGTTTACGATGCAGAATGATGTGTGTGCTCAACTCCCATATCAGTAGAGGTGACAATGGAGGTCCTACTTTTTAGGCTCACCCCTTGCCTGAGGTGTGGTGACCCTCAGGTTAAACCACCACCCAGCTGTCTTTCTCTAATGAGAGGGCAGCCTTATTGTAATCTAGGGCTATGCTGACTTTAATTTACTTTTAAATAGCACAAGTGAAGGAAAATGCAAAGTTCTGTACTGCATTTAAGATATGGCACTAGAAACAGCAAAGGGTTTCTTGAAGGTGGCAGAGCTGTCAGTGGAAGTCTTATGGGATATTTCAAAATCAAGGGTGATTGAGTTGATAGGTAAAATGGAGGTAGCATTACCTAGCAGAGCTAGGATGGCAGAGATAATTAAAGTGCCAGCTTGGCATTTGGGTTTCAAGGAAATACAAGAAGGACCAAGCAAATCAGCTTTGCAGCCTAGGGGTAAAATATTTTAACTTATAAATTATGGAAAGTGCAATTGGTATAAATGCTCTGTACAGCATGCTTCACTCTGAGATCCTTCAATACACTTTTGATACTCTTGACTTGCAACATACATTTTTTTGTGGCATACTGCATGAGTGGTAATACACTTTCTAGTCCCTCGGTATCCAATGGTTGAAAAGCCTCAGATAGCAATTTTCCTCATTATGCCTCTGCAGCAACTTTCACGAGCTTCAGTGTATCTCTTAGCACTGGTCCTGGACCTTTAAATATTTCATAAATATTGTGGACTGATGGTGAGCCAAGAGGGTAGCTTTTCTCTTTTGAGCACTCTGGGCCTATCAGGGGCCCAGCCCAAGGTAATTCTCCTAAACCCCAGCCATGATCCTGGCCTGTATACCCTCTTAGTTGGGTCTGCCGGCCAACATCCAGCAGCGTCTCTCTTCAGAACTGTCTGCAGGTACCAGCAGTGGTCACCAATCCAGCTGGGGCTGAAGTTACAAAGACCATCAGCTTTCATATGGTATGAAAAATAAGTCATAAAAATAGGAGCTGGAGTAGGTCATTCAGCTCTTAAACCTGCTCCACCATTCAACAGGATCTTGGCTGATCCAACATTCCTCACATCCACTTTCCTGCATTTTTCCCTATAACACTTGATTCCCCAAATAATCAAGAATCTATCTACCTTAGTCTTAAGTATACCCAAGGACTCTGCCCCACAACTTTCTGTGGCTTTTGGAAGTATGACCTCCTTACTTCTTTTTCTTGGTAGGGACATGGGGGGCTGGAGATTAGGGGAAAGACATGCATGAAGCAAATTAGAGACCTGAGAGCTATTATATGGCCACAGGGTATGCTGGCCAGCTGAGGCAGAAACTCCGCCCATTAAGAATATTTCAACTCACAGACCTTTCATCAGAACTTTGCAAATTTCTGGTATTTTCTGCTTTCTTTCATATCTCTGGCATCTGCAGCACTTTACTTTTCTATTTTCCTTTAGAAAATGTCATTGCAGATAAATGAAAGATTGAAATTCACAGTAAATAATGGAAGAATTTTCCAACATGTGTTACATAGCATTAGATTTGGCCGAGTAAATGAATGGAGATGGATTACTTGTGCTCAGCAGTTTGAGCCAGATTTTAGAGTTTCCATCAGAACTCATTGTAGATGCTATCTTTAGCACACTCGAAGACCCTTTGGGAATTTTACAAGCTGCAAATTCATTAATATGCAACGGCAATGCAAATTATATGGAAACTTCAGGATATGTAAATATATTCAAATCACCTATCCATGAATATGATCAGGGTGTGACCACACACAATGAAGTTGTTTCACACTATAAGTAAATGGTTCAAATGAACAGGTCATTTTTATTGGAATTGAGGGAAACTGTACATTTAAAAAAGGCCTTAAAAATAAACAGGTGTAATAAACAGCCAGGAGATTGCTTTTATATATTATATAAGCTTATATATAACACATATATAAAAATATTTAATCTGTAATATAGCCATCATACTAGATTCCATCTTTAAATATTTGCACTTCCACAGCCAATTAAATAGCAGGGTTAGAAGAAATGATTGCCCTGGTTCTGGCATTCCCCAGTGCAATCGGGCTTGTCTCTGCATCAAAATTTAACCCACCTGTTACCTTAACAGCCAGTGGAATAGGTTGGCCACTCAATCTTTCAGATCGCAAGTCTTACTCCAGCAGATGTCATACTGTGACAGTACCCTGGGACATCCCTGGTCTGTTATGGCAATAAGCGTAAATCAGTTGGAAGAAATGACATCAAGGATGATATCTCCAGGCCTCTTGTACTTCCTTTGCATTCTGACGGGATGTTTAGCTGTGACTTTTACCTGTAAAGACTGTTCGGGTGGAGGTTACTGCTGGTTCTGGGCTTGCAGAACTTCTCTGCACTTTTGTAGCACCATAGCCACAATGACAATGACAATGACTCATACTATGGGTGGACCATTGGCCATGATTCCAATGAACCTGTGTGATGAATACCAGAAACAGAACAAGTTCTTAGTAATGTGAGCAGACAGCATTCGCACACATGGTGATTTAATATCTACTTAGATACAGTAAGACATGAAGGACTATGAAAAGATAGGCCGTGGAATGCCTCCATAGTAACCTTTGACATAGTAGACCTTATTCCAATATATTGCAGCAAAAACCATGCCATACAAATAAAACAGGAGATTGTTAAGCACTCTAGGATTACTAATACCTTATCTCTCCAACCCCAAGCCCATATCACCCAGGAAAGGACGCAGTGCAAATAACAGCAGGTTGGCAAACGTAGTTCAAGGTGAGAGGTAAACAGTTTTGTGCCCTTGTGCAGCCTATGCAATCTTGGATTACTTTTGTAAATTTGCAGTCCACGGATAGCAATTTTAAGGTCATCTGCTGTTACGTGTGCTTCATAGAGATGAATATAATCAATCTGTTAAAAACCAATGGCATGGTCATAATTGCTCATAATTATGATTTGCAATCTAAACATATGACACTGTATATACTTTACATGCAGGGTACTATGATTACAGATGTCTTCAGTCTGTACTGTGCAAGTGCCTGGTTAATGCAATTGCCTTTTGAAGACCCTCATATCATTCACATGTGGAGCCCATGTACTCAGAGGTAAAAAAAACTAACATTATCCACACTGGGTGTGGTGGCAGCCATTTTCCATTTCCATTGCTATTTGTGAATTGAATATGGATGGAAGGCAAGGCAAGATGTGCTTGACTGAGTGAGTCACAAATTTTACTTGGTAATCAAGGAACCAATTAGCCACCCCCAAACCCCATAACCTTATGCTCCTTTCTTCCTTACACTCCCTGCCACTGTTTCCATCCAACTCTTTTGTTTAAGTCTTCACATTCTAACATTTCACAACCATAATGCTTAGCCATACCAACTAGCATGCTACACTGTCACCCCAATGAAACCAGGATAGGGGTGACTGTCAATGACCTCTCTCCAGCAATAGGTTGTGCCCGCCAATGTTCTATCCCCCCTACCCTTATTTATTGAGTTGTCTCCCTTCATAATTATTGTCCTCTCTACATTCCAGCTTGCTACCTATAATTCACTTCTCCAACTTCTCTACTACACCAGTGTTCCCCGATAACTCCTCCTTTCATTTGAACTGATTTCCAGAACTAACCATGGTCCATCCGACTTATTGACCTCAATGGAAAACCCAGCTTAATTGAGTGACTGGACCTCTGACTGATCTCTGTGGTGTTCTTTCAACTGACTTACCACAAATTCCCCAATTAGTTGCATAGGACCTGCAGGACTGACCATGGCCCACCCTCCAGTCTGGAGTGACATGATCTCTGATCTGACCCAAATGGCTGGCTGACCAACCATGTTCAAGCTCCTAGACTAAGATCGGATACTGGCCTTGATTCTGGCGGGACCTCCTGACAGAAGTCTGCCACCTTGATTTGACCAATTGTTCGAAGATAACTTCCTTTAGACTTGTATGCATGCCCATTGTGATGAAGAACATGCAGTATTTTTGCCACTTTAACTGTTGGTTCATGGTGTAGATGTGACATTGATGTAGCATGGTGCCATATAATAACACACCATACAAAACACATTCCCTTACCTGATCACTGTAGATAACTATAACATGCTGCCTGGCTTTGTCTCTGGGCTAACCAGTAAGGAAACACAAAGTACTGTTCAAATGAGGTGGGAAATGCACAAAAAAGGCAGAGAAACTGTGAGCATCTTTTGTTCCACAAAGTGAGTGAGTACTAAGAGAGCAACTGAGCAACACAGAGATACACCTTGGTTCAATCCATGATACGGGTGTTTGATCCTGCGTGCAGCATTATAATGAAAGATGTTGTCGCAATCCATGATGCAATATTGGAGTGGAGAACTATATTCTAAATGAGCCGAAGTTGTCCCAAGAGGATATCAGTGAATTGGATCATGTCTGCTGTCAACACCTATGGATAGGGGTCAAAGGTGATCACTGTCTAGTTTCTCACCAACACGCAGGAGAATAAAACTCTGCATATAAATGAGGTGAGATTAGGTACTAATGAGATGTTAATGTATGCAAATAGGCCTCTCGACGCTCACTAGTAAAATTCTTATTTGTTCAAATCTTGGTTGTAAAATCTTAACATAGAGAGTCTCATTTTTCTGAACTTACCATATTTTCCCAAAAGTTGGTAGAATTCACCTTTTAATTCAGAGGATGGTCAATCTATAATTACCATGCATCACAGAATTAAATATTAATATACAAGAAATAGCGTTGCTTTAAAGTTTAAGCCTGGAGACAGTCCTTTGCCTTCCCATCAACCAGTTTGTAAAGAAGACAAACTTGTAGCAGGCCATCAAACTACATGACAAAAGATGGTGGCAATGATTGGATTCACTGCCTAGAAAATTGGGGAACTAGAGAAAATCAGGAAATTCAGAGATCATCTGGAGGAGAGAAGAATTCAAAACATCTTTTTTAAAAATAAATCATCGGTACAGCTTTGAGACCAGCTAACAGCCAGAGAAAAGCTAGAGATCCAAACAGATGGCTGTGGAGGAAACATATTTGAAAATAAACCCCTCCAAAGAAAACACCAGAAAACTGTAAATCTCAACAAAAATAGTTTTAAAACCAGCAATAGGGGAAGCGAGCCTTTCAAAAGCAGTAAGATCAATAATAGTCCACTTGGTGGGGGTGTTGTTTAAGCTGTATAACTGAGAAAAGAGGCTGATTATTGGACACCCAAGGCAGATTTCATCACTTGAAGAAAGTTGTATAAAAAGTTTTATTTTTAACTGAAAAAAATAAAGTTGAAGATCACTCCTGATCATGCGTTATAATTATAAACCCTGAACTATTCACTTGATCATAAAGTTATCAAGAGCAGGTTAAGATAATTCTTCAGCCAAAGGCATAAAAACTGATTTTAAAAAGGAATGAAAAATCAGGAATAAAAATCATTATTACAATTCAAAACATCAGAGCCCAAACAGAAAATTTAGTGAAATCTCTATTTTTTGATGGGGTTTCATGAGACATAGGAACTGAAGTAGGCCATTCAGGTCATTGATTCTTCTCCACCATTCAATGAGATCACGACTGGTCCAATAATCCTCAACTCCACTTTCCTGCCTTTACTCCGTAACCTTTGTTTCTCTTAGTGACTTAAAAATCTATCTCTCTCAGCACTGAACATACTTAATAACACAGCCTCAACAGCTGTCTATGGTTTCTCACAACCCTCTGAGAAAAGAAATTCCTCCTCCATCCTAACTAGGTGACCCCTTATTCTGGCATTGTGCCCTCTGATCATAGACTCTATCACAAGGGGAAACGACCTTTCTCTATCTACCCCGTATCAAGTGCACTAGGAATCTTCTATGTTTCAGTAAGGTTGCCTCTCGTTCTTGTACATTCCAATGAGAACAGGACCAGTCTACTCAATGTCTTCGCATAAGACAGTCGCTCCATACCTGGTATCAGCCTAGTAAACATTCTCTGGACTACCTCCAATGCTAGTATATCTTTCCTTCAATAAGGGACCCAAAACTATCCACAACATTCAAGCTATGGCCAGACATGTCCAGTTTTAACAAAACCTCCCTAATTTATATTCTATTCCTTTTGAAATAAAGGCCAACATTCCATTTGCCTTCCCTATTACCCACTGAACTTGGATGCTAGCTGTTTGTGATTCATGGTGAAGGATGCCCAAATCCCTGCTCTGTAGCTTTCTGTAGTCTTTCTCCAATTAAATAATATTCAGCTATTCTATTCTTCCTGTCAAAGTGCATAATGTCACAGGTCCCCACATTATATTCCATCTGCCAAGTTTTTGCCCACTCGCTTACTCTATGTCCCTCGACAGAGCCGTTGAGTCATCTTCACCATTTTATGTCCCTCCAACTTTTGTGTCAATTTTTGTAGCAAACGTGGCTATAATGCATTCACATTCCACATCAAAATCATTAATATCACAAATAACTACGTGCCCACCATACCACTATTTAAAGGTTGCCTCTGGAAAATGTCCCCCTAATCCCAACTTTGTCTTCCATTATTTCCCGAATCCTCTTATCCATGCTAGTATACTACCTCCAACACTGTGGGGTCTTATCCTATTAAGTAGCCTAATATGTGACACCTTATCAAATACTTTTTGAATGTCCAAATATATTACATCCATTGCTTCCTTTTTATCTATCCTGCTTGTTACCTCCCCAAATAATTCTAGTAAATTTGTCAGTCACAAAATCCCCTTTATGATGCCATGCTGACTGCTTGATCACTTTATGTACTTTCAAATGTTTTGTTATTACTTCCTTTATAATAGACTCAAACATGTTCTCAATAACAGATGTTAAGTTAACAGGCCTATATACTTTTTTCTCCTTCCCCTTTACAATAAATGTGTTATATTGGCAGTTTTCCAGTCCTCTGGGACTTTTTCAGAATCTAAGGATTCCTGGAATATCATGACCAATGCACTGCCCACGATTTCTGGAGCTACTTCCTTTAATATCCTAGAATGCATCCCACTGAGTCCAGGAGACTTATTAGTCTTTAGCCCCTCAAGTTTCCCTAATACTTTTTCTTTAATAATCGTCATTGTATTTATTTCCTCTCCTCCTTTTGCCCTTAAATATTTAGAAATGTTGCTATTTGTGTCTTAGATTGATACAAAGTATTTATTCAACTCCTTTGTTATTTCCTGGTTCTCTATTATTTTGCTAACCTTATTCTCCAGCAGGCTTAATGTCCATTTAGCTTCCCGTTTCCTTTTTATACATTTAAAGAAACTCTTTTCCATCTTGATATGACTTGCAAGTTTACCCTCAAAGTTCATTTTCTACCTCTTTATTTTTATTTTATTGTACTTTTTTGTGAATGCCAAATGCAAAGATTTTTAACAAATAAGACATATTATTGATTTTATTTATTTAAATACAAAACATGGATAAAGGAAAGAATGCAAATCTGATCACTTGGTATTGAGTTTTGAATGCAGGAAAAATTGGTGTAGTCAAAAAAATTGAACCTTTATCAATGAAGCTATTTTGAGAAAGTTTCTACCTATTGATCTTTGGAAATCCTTCAGCCAACTTAGATATGGAATATCTACATCCTCTCTGTGATGTTTGGGAAAGGAAAACTAAACTTTACATTGAAACAGTATTTAGAACTGCAGATACTTCAACAGGTTTCAGTTTTGTTGCTACGACAATAAGCTTTACAATCTAAAGATTCAACAATAACTTTAATCAACCAAGAATCCAGGGAGATTACAAAAGGAGTGTGGTTTTGAGGAAGGGTCAATAGACCCCAAAATGTTAACTCTGATTTCTCCCCATAGATGCCGCCTGACCTGCTGAGCTTTTCCAACAATTTCTATTTTTGTCTTTGATTTACAGCATCCACAGTTCTTTCTGTTTTTAAAAGGAGATCAAAATCCTAACAATCATTATGCGAATCAAGAAGGTAAACAACAACTTCAACTACCTATTAATAATCAAACAATGCAACATAATTCATCAATACCAATATTCCAAATTAAATTAATCTTTCAGATCCATTTGATAGATTAACAAATTGTCAAATGTGGAAAGCACAATTCATAAAATTTCAAACAACTTCAGCATTGGACGCTAAGCCAAATGCAGAACAAGTTTAGCACAGTTGTCTACTACATCAGATCATGAATTACACAGATACCAGATCAATGAGAAACAAATGTCATAGTAGCTTTTGATCAATATTCCACTTCAACAACAAGTAAGACACTGACGAGATCACTTTTCAACACAGACATTATCTATCAGGAGAATCTCAACAATTTCGACAATAACCTCTGCTTACTATGTGAGAGATACAATTAGGGATACTTTCAACAAGAGGTAATTTGCAATTGAATGGTCATTGATCTCTTAGAAAGTCAGTGACTGACCTTCTTTAAACAAAGGAGGATCTAACTCTAGGATGAGTAGTCCAAATAGAAGTAGGTACAAAGTTTTTTTTTAAAAAAAAGTTTAAGCAGCATCATACAGAAAAAGTTCTATTTAATTACATAACACTCCAATGAGCATGTTGACTACAGAAAGCACAACAGACTGTCTGAGCAAAGGAAATAGACTTTTCGCCTGAACAATTTACTGCATGTGACAACATCAACTCAAAATCCTAAACAATCTCATGCTACAGTGTCTTGTCACAGGAGCAGTTCCAAACTCTCTCATCAGTGAAGACAAAACTGTTCAACCTTCCACCAACAACATAGTCATTGTAGCAAAAGTAGCCATTTCTTGAAAACATGCTACAGGCTGAAGAACACACCAAGCAACAAATCAAATTGTTCTCAACCCATCATATACATTCATGCTTTGGAATTAAACTTTGAAGAACAAGTCAATATTGCAAAGAGAACAAGCTTCACATCATGAACAATGATTCATGGACAGACTACTTCCTTTCCTCCTGTGGAAACAAACAACAGTACCTGATGTGAATAATGAATTAGAAGACATAATCACCTTATAATTCTCATACACTCCTGCAGTTACTTCACTGCAAGTTCCTTCAGTTGAATTAATGGAATTTCTAATCTAATGGAAACCAGCAGAGAACAAATAAAGTCACTAATTTTGCCTGGTGATAGACTTCCGTTTTCCACCTTTTTGACATAGTTGAATCACATCAAGTTCAGGGAAGGGTGATAGAGATAAGGATATATTAAATGTTGTAGAATGAAATAATCCTGGTAACTTTAGAATTTATATAACTGCTATCAATGTTTATGGCATAGGGAATTCAGAAGAAGGGTCATCGGACTTAAAACATGAACTTTGTTTTGTCTCAATAGACACTGTCAGATCTGAGTTTCTCCAGCAATTTCTATTTTTCTTATGAATCTTATTTCTTCCTTTCCCTGCAGGTGTGGTGCAAACTCTGTGGTTGTAGAGGAGTTAGAAGCAGTCTGCTACAATTCCTGCCCTGAATATTGAATTAAATTGGTTAATATCCTCTGTGTTTTGCAGCCCATGGCCACCCCACTAAAGATCATTGGTGCAAGAGCAGTCTTGCCGATTGGTGCTTAAAGCAGAAAGTCTTGTACTCCCGAGTTCCCTCACATGACTCAACCCCACATCTCTAGCAATGACCTAGAGAACACAGTATTGTTAATCCATAGGGTAATGAATAGACCCACTTGAGGATATAATTTATTCATTATTGCCATTCAAAGTGAACAAGCCATTATGAAAAGTTTGTATACATCTATGGGATTACTGCATTTCGTGTCTCTCACAAGACAAAATACATCACCACGATGGCCTGTGCTTACATGCCATTCATGCGTGATTTGGACTTCTCCAATCTCTCTGAAATATATTACCACATGAAAAATATCCTCATCAACTGTATCCAGCCAAGCAGAACATGGAGAATCCTGTGTTGTCTTTCCCTCATTCCACCATCGCTCTTGTCCACTTCTGAGGTGCAAGTCACCAGTGATTATCAACTATCTCTGTAACTATTTCCACTGAACTGCGAGTATCTGAGGTGGTACATGGTCTGCATAAGTTCTGTGCCAATGTCCACTCAGAGATAAAGCTTCTCTGCTGAGTCAAAGTTGTTGAAGGTGATCTCAGTCACTTCCTAATGGATGCATGATGGCCAATGAGAGATGAAGAAATTTGAATTAATAATATCAAGATATGAATGCTTTAAGTTATCATTATGCACAAAATTATATTTCAATTACTGTTGACATTGAGTCAACATTTTTGAAGTATGTGTACTTTGTGGCTACCTGAAACTTAACTCCCAGCAAGTTGCTAAGCAATTCCATCTTTCCATCTAGGTAGGCACATCAAGATTGATGTGATCTTCTGTAGGAGCAAACTGAGAGATCCATGACAGGCCATCCTATTCTTTTCTATTCTATGCATTCTTCTGCAGAACACAAACAAGGGATCCATAAGTGAGAATAATGGCATGTGTTCCTCTGATTAAAGGAGGGTATTTTGTGAAAGTGACAATGTGCAATAGGCATAAAGGTACTGATGGTTGGTGGAACTCAATGATGAATGGATGGGTAGATAGGTGGGAATGTGAGGAATGAAGTGCCTGCACTTGGGAAGGTACAGTGAGGCCATTATATTGTCATGCAGGGCAATGTTTCCTTGTTCTCACCTTTTGGCCCTATTCAGGTAATTAAAACACATTCGCTATTTTTCTGGGCGTGGAAGGTGAGCCAGATGAAGTGAACTGCGATACTAGACTAGGGGATAGGTCAATTGTAAAATATTTTAAAAGATCAGTCTGGAGTAACTTCCCCTTTATTTTGAAATTGTGTCTGTTGCTTCTGAATGTCCCAACTAGAACTAACATCTTACCTGCATTTATCCTGTGTCAGGCCTTACTGGGATAGCTGGAAACAAAGCTCCAGCATTTCACAGTCATCACAAAAATTAAAAATGTTATCAAAGTACGCAAAATCCCCAAGTTATTTGACAGATGCACCCCAGGCTAACAGGAAACACTGACAACTTTTTAAAAGACCTACTAGTCTTTAGACATAAATAAATGCTAACCATATGAAAACAACTATGAACTGTTGACATAGTTAAAGCTCTAATTCCCTTCCAAAACCTCCTTGTGATGCAAGTGTCCCTACCCCTAGCCTGAGAGGCCTGGGTTCAAGTTCCACCTGCTCCAAAGGTGTGTAATAACATCTCTGAACAGAATGATTAGAAAAATAGGTTAAATAAAATAAATTTTTAAGCATACATACATGTACAGAGAGACACAGACAGCAAAAAGGAATTGCTGTTACGGGTGGAGGAGAAACAAACCAGGGCAGGAGTTCAACGTTCACTGAGATAATCCTTTTGCTTTCCGGGATTTTCTTTTCTTCAACCTCTTTTCACTTCATCGCAGAAGGCACAGGCAATTGATGCAGTAACTTCAAAGTCTCTTAGTTACTGGTTAAAGGCCACAACTTACAGCAACTGTTGGGGGAAAATAAATTGGCTTTACTCAGGCTTTAGATATTTTACATATCTTCAGCCTTTGCAGCAGTCCAAAGGCTTCTGCCAGTGTCATTCACATCAGCTGTTCAGCTCCCCAGGAATGAATCAGATAGTCGTTGTCAGCTTGATGGTCTTTGGCATCCACGTCTGGTCACAACACCACAAACCAATCAACAGCCTGCTGCTGACCAAATGTCACTATGCTCACACACCCTGGTGCTGACCCCTCTTCAAATAACGTCTCCATGTTTGAACAACGTGGCAGTGGAAACATGGCTTGCAATGAGTTTCAGTAACTCAGTTTTGTTTTAATGCAGCAATTCTTTTCACAGTTATTGGTGTTAAAACAGCGCTCAATGAAAAATAAAACAAAATCAAAAAATGCTGGTTTTACATTTGACTGTCCTTTTAAGTAATTTTCAATTAGGTTTCGATTAAATCAACTCTTATTCTTTGAAACTCTAGAGAAGACAGGCCCAGTTTTCTTACTGGCATTTCAAAGGACATTCCTGCTATCATGGGAACAAGTCTGGTGAACATTTGTCACTATCCATCTCTGGAAATGATGTCTTTTCTAAGGGTAGAGAATCAAAATACAATACCTCACATATGATCTGACCAAGGTTCAATAAAATTGGAACAAGATTTTACTACTCTCGCACTCAACTTCTCCTGTGTAAAAGACTAACGTACCATTAGCCTTCCTAATTTTTTTTACTGCACCTGCATGTTATTTTTCAATGACTTCTTGATAAGGACACTCAGGCCCATTTGTACATCTGCACTTTCTTACCATTTAAGAAATACACTGCACCCAACAAAGCAGATGAACTAACAAGGTGTAGAGCTGGATAAACACAGCAGGCCAAGCAGCATCAGAGGAGCAGGAAAGCTGACGAATCGGGCCTAGTCCCTTCTTCAGAAAATCATTTTCTGAAGAAGGGTCTAGGCC
>NC_063335.1:84673760-84748454 GCF_021869965.1 Rhincodon typus
TGCCAGCATCTGCAGTTCCTACTATCTCTAAAGCAGATGAACTCATACTTTCTACATTAATTTTAATCTGTTATGTTCTTGACCACTCACTGAGTCTGTACAAATTCTCTTGAAGCTGCTTTCCATCTTCCTCACAGTATCATTCTCACCATTATATCATTAATAAAACTCGGAAATGTTAAATTTTGTCTCTACACTCAAATCATTGATATATTGTGAACAGCTGAGAGCCAAGTACTGATCCTTGTTGTATGCGACTCGACACAAACAGAGATGGTTGGAGAAACTCAGCAGGTGATCCCTAGTTATGGTATCACAAGACGATTAATCCAGGGACCCATTTCATGTTCTAGGTAACTGGTCTTGGATCCTACTATGGCAAATTATGGAATTTGAATTCAATTTTTTAAAAAAAAATCCAGGATTGAGTCTAAGATAAACTCGAAACCATTGTCAATTGTTAGAAAAACTCATCTGGTTCATTAATGCTCTTTAGGGAAGGACACTGCAGTCCTTAGATGGTCTGGTCGACATGTGACTCCAGAGCCACAGCAACACACTTGACTTTTGACCGCCCTCTGGGTATGCGGTCTAGCAAGTCATTCAGTTCTAACAATTGCTATAAAGTCACCAATAATGAATGAAGCCAGAGAGACCACCAGGCATCAACCTAGACACTGAAGATGGGAACAGCAAAAACAGCCCTATCAACCCTGTAAAGTCCTTCTCACTCATTTGGGAGCATGTGCTAAAATTGGGAGAGATGTCTCACAAACTAGTCAAGCAACAGCCTGACATAGATATACACATGGAACCATAAATTACAGACTTCAGCTTGGTGAAGCTACCAAATGGAACTATTTGCATGCCAAACAGTATAGGCAACAAGTGATAAACAGAGCTAAGTGATTCCACAACAAATGGATCAGATCCAAGCTCTCCAGTCCTGCCACATTCAGTCTGAATGGTAGTGGACAATTAAACAACTCACTGGAGGAGTAAGCTCCATAAATATCCCCATCCTTGATGACAGGGGAGCCCAGCACATCAGTATAAAAGGTAAGGCTGAAGCATTTGCAACAATCCTAGCCAGAAGTGCCAAGTGTACGATCCATCTCGGCCTCCTCCAGTGGTCCCTAACATTACGGATATTAGTCTTCAGCCAATTTGATCCACTCTATCTGATATCAAGAAACAACTGGAGACACTGGATACTGCAAAGGCTATGGGCCCAGATCATTCCAGCAATAGTACCGAAGACCCGGGCTCCAGAACTTGCCGCTCCCCTAGCCAAGCTCTTCCAGTTCAGCTTAGAATGCTGGCATCTACTAAAAAATATGGAAAATATCCCAGGTATATCCTGTCCACAAAAAAAAAGCATGACAAGTTCAAATTGGCCAATTACTGCCCCATCAGTCTATTCTTGATCATCAGTAAAGTGATGAAAGGTAACATCAACAGTGCTATCAAGCAGCACCTGCTCAGTAATAACCTGTTCAGTGATGCCCAGTTTGGGTTCTGCCAAGGCCACTCAGCTGCTGACCTTATTACAGCCTTGGTTCAAACTTGGACAAAAGGGCTGAATTCTAGAGGTGAGGTGAGTGTGATAGCCCTGGATTAGACTGTGACATCAAGGAACCCTAGTAAAACTTGAGCCAATGAGAATCAGAATCTATTGACTGAAATCTACCTGGCACAAAGGAAGATGGTTGTTGTTGTTGGAGGTCAGTCATCTCTGTTCCATCTACAAGAGTTCTCCAGGGTTGTGTCCTAGGTCCAACAATCTTCAGTTGCTTCATCAATGACTTGCCCTCCATCATAAAATCGGAAATGGGATGATTGCACAATGTTCAGCACCATTCTTGATTCCTTAGACACAGAAGCAGTCCATGTTCAAGTGCAACAATTCTTGGACAATATTAAGGGTTTGGCTGAAAAGTGGCAAGTAATATTCACATCACACAATGCCAGGCAATGACCATCTCCAACAAGAGCCACTCTACCTATTTCCCTTTGACATTCAAGGGCATTACTGAATCCCGACTAGAAACATCCAGGGGTTACCATAGATAAGAAACTGAACTGGAATCTGTAGTGTGTAAGTCACTTCCTGACTCCTCAAAGCCTAATCAACATCTACAGGGCACAAATCAGGAAAGCGATGGAATATTCCCCATTTACCTGGATGAGTACAGCTCCAACAACAATCAAGAAGCTTGATGCCATCCAGGACAAAACAGTCCACTTGATTGCACATCCACAAACATTTACTCCCTCTATTTCTGACACTCAGCAGCAGCAGGAATGTGCCATTTATGAGGTGCATGATTAGAAATTCATCAAAATTTCTTAGACAGCACATTCCAAATCCATGGCCACTTCTAACTAAAAAGACAAGGAAGGAGATGCATGGAATACCATTACATTCAATTTCTGCTCCAAGGTAATGCCATCCTGACTTGGAAATATGTAGTTATTCTTCAGTGTTGCTGGTTCAAAATCCTGGAATTCCCTCCCTAACATCATTGTGGACCTGCACTACACACTAGAAAGTGGGACTGGAGTGGGAGGCTAGTTTGTTTGGCCAGGGAAATATGATGAGGTGATAGGCCTCATTCTATGCTATAACCTCTCTATGGTTTTGTAGTTTCTATGGTTTTTCATTTTATGCTTGTTATCAATGGTTAATCCAAGCTAGTGCATTACCTCCTATCCCATATTCACTGGAGTAATGATCCAGAGGCGCACGCAATGCTCGAGGAACTCTGATTCAAATCCCACCATGCCAGATGATGGAGTTTGAATTTGGTGAAAAAAAGCCTGTGATTAAAAGCTATTCTCAGTGATGGTGATCATGAAACTGTCAACAACTGTTGTAAAAACCCATCTGGTTCACTGATGCCCTTTAGGGAAGGATATCTCCAGTCCTTACATGGTCTGTCCTATGCTTAACTCCAGATCCAAAGCAATGTGGTTGACTCTTAGCTGCTACATGAAATGGCCTAGCAAGCACTCAGTTCAAGGACAATCAGGGATAGGTAACAAATGCTGGATATGCCAGCTACACCCACATTCCACGAAAGAATTAAGAACAGAAATTGTGCTTTCACTCACGTAACGAACCTCCTGCAGAGGACTTAAGTAAACGTTTTCTGAAAATCTAAGCATGTTACATCTGCTGACTGCTCTTTATCAATTCAATTAGTAATATTCTCAAAAAGAACTCTAACAGCTTTATCAAATATGACTTCCCATTCACAAATCCATGCTGACTATGCCCAAACAGATCAAATGTCCAGTCTCCACATTTCTCTCTCTCTTCCTTCTTACAGAGTGGAGTGATGTTTGCTATTTTCCAAACTGCAGGAGTCATTCAGGAATCTATAGGATTTTAGGAGATGTTCACAAATACATTCATTATTTCCATGGATACTCTTTCAATACTCTGAGATGTAGAATATCAGATCACTGAGCTTTATCTGTCCCATTAATTTCTCCAATACAATCTTCTTTCTAATTCTAATTCCTTTGATTCCCTCATTTTTCCTAATCCCTTGATCTCAATGTTGGGAGATTTAGAACATAGAACATAGAACAGTACAGCATAGTACAGGCCCTTTGGCCCACAATGTTGTGCCAAACTTTTACCCTAATCCTAAAGTCTATCTAACCTCCACCCCTACCTTATGATCTCATCCATATGCCTATCTAATAGCTGCTTAAATGCCCCTAATGAGGCCAACTCCACTACCCTCTCCAGCAATGCATTCCACGCCCCGACCACTCTCTGAGTAAAGAATCTACCTCTGACGTCTCCCCGATATCTACCTCCACTCACTTTAAAACTATGCCCCCTTGTAATAGCTACCTCCACCTTAGGAAAAAGTCTCTGGTTGTCCACTCTATCTATACCTCTGATCATTTTGTACACCTCTATCAAGTTACCTCTCATCCTTCATCGTTCTAAAGAGAAAAGCCCTAGCTCTCTCAACCTTTCCTTGTAAGACCTTCCCACCATTCCAGGCAACATCCTGGTAAATCTCCTCTGCACCTTTTCCAACTCTTCCACATCTTTCCTGTAATGAGGCGACCAGAACTGGACACAATATTCCAGATGTGGCCGAACCAGGCTTTTGTATAGCTGGAGCATAACTTCACGGCTCTTGAACTCGATCCCTCTATTAATGAAAGCTAACACACCATACGCCTTCTTAACAACTCTATCCACCTGGGTGGCAGCTTTCAGGGAACTGTGAACATGAACCCCAAGATCCCTCTGCTCCTCCACACTGCCAAGAATCTTTCCGTTAACTCTGTATTCTCTTTTCAAGTTTGTCCTTCCAAAATGAATCACCTCACACTTTTCAGGGTTAAACTCCATCTGCCACTTCTCAGCCCAGCTCTGCATCCTATCAATGTCCCTTTGTAACCTAGAACAGCCCTCCGCACTATCCACAACTTGACCCACCTTCGTATCATCCCCGAACTTACTAATCCACCCTTCCACTCCTTCATCCAAATCATTTACAAAAACCACAAATAGAAGAGGACCCAGAACAGATCCTTGTGGTACACCACTCGTAACTGAGCACCATGTTGAATATTTTCCATTCACTACCACCCTTTGTCTTTTAAGGGTCAGCCAATTCTGAATCCAATCTGCCACATTTCCCCCTATCGCATGCCCCTTACCTTCTGCATGAGCCTACCATAGGGAACCTTATCAAACGCCTCACTTAAATCCATATATTCCACATCCACTGCTCTACCTACATCCACGTGTTTGGTCACCTCTTCAAAGAATTCAATAAGGTTTGTGAAGCATGATTTACCCCTCACAAATCCATGCTGACTATCACAAATCAAAGTGTGCCTATCCAAGTGATCATAAATCCTATCTCTCAGAGCCCTTTCCAATAATTTGCCCACCACTGACATAAGACTAACTGGCCTGTAATTTCCGGGGTTATCCATACTTCCTTTTTTGAACAAGGGAATGATGTTTGCCTCTCTCCAATCTTCCGGCACTATACCCATGGACAGTGAGGACGAAAAGAGCGTCGCCAAAGGCCCTGCAATCTCTTTCCTGCTTCCCATAGAATCCTTGGATAAATCCCATCAGGCCTGGGGGACTTATCTATCTTCAAATTCCTCAAAGTTCCTAGTAGATCTTCCTTACTAACATCGACCTCCTCTAGACTACCAGCCTGTTTCACACTGTCCTCCTCTACAACTAGGTCCCTCTCAGTTGTGAATACCGAAGGAAAGTATTCATTAAGGATCTCTCCTATCTCTTTAGGCTCCATGCACAAATTCCCTTTATAATCCTTGATCGGCCCTACCCTTTCTCTGGTCATTCTCTTATTCCTCACGTACGTGTGAAAAGCCTTGGATCCTATCTGCCAAGGTTTTCTCATGCCCCCTTATAGCTCTCCTAAGCCCCTTCTTCAGCTCTTTCCTGGATAACTTGTATCCCTCTAGAGCCTTTTCCGATCCTTGTTTCCTAAACCTTATATAAGCATCCTTCTTCCTCTTAACCAGTCGTTCGACCTCTCTTGAGAACCAAGGCTCCCTCACTCGACCGCATCTTCCCTGCCTCCTAGGGACAAACATGTCGAGCACACGCAGTATGCATTCCTTAAACAATCTCCACATTTCAATAGTGCTCTTCCCTGACAGCATCTGTTCCCATTTTATGTTACCCAGTTCTTGCCTAACAGATTTGTAATTACCCTTCCCCCAATTATAAACCTTACCCTGCTGTATGTACCTATCCTTTTCCATGACTATTGTAGAAGTAATAGAGTTATGATCGCTACCGCTAAAATGCTCTCCTACCAACAGGTCTAACACTTGGCCCGGTTCATTGCCAAGCACCAAATCCAAAGTGGCCTCTCCTCGTGTTGGTCTATCTACGTACTGAGTCAGGAATCCTTCCTGAACGCACGGGACAAAATCCGCTCCATCTAAATTATTACAACTAAAAAGTTTCCAATCAATATTTGGAAAGTTGGAGTCACCCATGACTACAACCCTGTGACTTCTGCACCTTTCCAGTATCTGCCTCTCAATCCGCTCCTCCACTTCTCTGCAACTATTAGGAGGTCTGTAAAAAAACCCCAACAAAGTGACTGCTCTTTTCTTATTCCAGACCTCAACCCAAACTGACTCTGCAGACATATCATTCTCAAATTGCCTTTCAGTTGCTGCTATACTAGCCCTGACTAGCAATGCCACTCCCCCACCTCTTTTTTCCACCCTCCCTATTTCTTTTAAAGCAACTAAATCCCAGAACTTCCAACAACCATTCCTGTCCCTGCGTTACCAAAGTTTCTGTAATGGCCACAACATCGTAGTTCCAAGTACTGACCCATGCTCTAAGTTCATCTGCCCTATTTCTGATACTTCTAGCATTGAAGTATACACACCTCAAACCATCTCTGTGTCCACAATTACGCTCCATCGACCGCACTTCTTTATTAACAACCTCACTCCCTGTTGTGTCTGTTGGAAGGCTGAATACCTCATCCTCTGAATTACAAATCCGGTTCCCCACCCCCTGCCAATCTAGTTTAAACCAGATTTCTTGCAACTTCCTCAGTGAAGATAGACACAAAGTAATTATTTACCTTTTCTGGCCTTTCTCTTTTCTCCATTATAAATTCTCCTGACTCCGACTGTAATGGATCTATATTTGTCTTAGCCAAGCATTCACCTCTTACATACCTCTAGAAGAGTTTACAGTCCAATGTGTTTTTTTTTGCTAGTTTACATTCATAATCTGATCTCACTCCTTTTATCTTTAGCTTCTTCGTCCTGTTACTTAATGTTCCAGATCTGTGTTAACTTGACTGACCCAGAATTTTCATGTCAGGGGTCTGAATTATACTTTTGGACCCTGAATTTGCACTAGTTTCCCTGACTGTGCTTCCAGCGTGCTGTAAACCCAGCAATTCATGTTCTAACATATAAAAGGGTGTCATGAATGCAGCAAGAATCGCTTAACCACTGTTTTAAACCTCCAACCATACAATACCAATCAAAAAAGTAGGGTTAAACATGGGCCTTACACCTTTATGCTAAATCTTTTGCTTCAAATCTACATGCATTCTTGAATCAAAATTAAACTTTTTTACGGCATCATTATATAGCTATGCCATTCCAAAAACTTTGCCATGCAAAGCAGGGCATAAATACATAAAATTTCAATGCTATCTCTCTCTGAATCTCAGTCATACCAACTTCAACCCTAGTATTATGACATGCTTAATATGCTATCCAGCTTTGTACCACTACTTTTAGTTACAAGTCACTGTACTGAAAGTAATGGTTCTGATTTTGATTCTAGATATTAAGTAAAATAAAAACATTGCTAATAGTCTCCTGCTCCCCCATTCTCTGATTGCGTTGTATGCAGGAGCAGTAGTGCATGGCAACAGTCAATGCACATTAAAATCAGATTTCCCGCTCTCCAGAAGTCATCCCATAAATCACCGTGGCTCCCCAGAGGGCAGAAAATTTGATTTTAATGCACACTGAATGTTCCGTGCTCTGTCACCACTGCACAGTAACACAATCGGGGAGCAGGAGACTAGGGCTAGGATTAAATTAGTTTAATTAATCTGTATAATGGAGAAGAGAACAATAAACCATGAGCTGGGAAACAGGGAGCAGCACAGCAGGAGTGTTAGATAGTGCTATTGTCATGTTGGCCATTTCATAACCTGGTCATGGTTTTCTTTGGTGGTTTGTATTGTCTTCAACACAGCTCACGTCATGTAAATACAGAGACAGTGTTCAATAAGATCATTTTTACTTATTTGGGAAGATCCATGTCTTACTTTCTGATTTGAAACTATATCATTGTTCTTTCACTGTCGTTGGTCAAAATCCTGGAACTCCCTTCCTAACAGCACTGTAGCTGTACCTACTGCTCATTGGAGGGCAACAATTCAAGAACTTGACTCACCATCACCACCTCAAGGGCAATTAGGGATGGGCACTAAATGCTGGCCTAACCAGTGATGCCAACATCCCATGAATATTTTTTTAAAATATCATTTACCAAGATATAAATTACAGATATACACCTTCTAATCTAACAACCATAGTTTCTACTTATAGGGGTACAGTGAATCCCCAGCTACTGTCCACCATGTGCAAACAATTAAATACAATTAATATACAATTAACATTCATTAGGCCAGGTGCCTAAGAAAATAAGGGAGGAAACATTTAGTGCTGTACCACCGGTCTCCACGTTGCTTAGAACCAACACTCTTCCCTGTGTTCTCGATCTGTCTCATCATAATTTAAAAAAAGTGATGGAGAGATTGCTGAGTTTCTCCAAAATTTTCTACTTTATGTTTTATATTTTTGTTTTATTTTCTGCAGTACTTTGCTTTTGCTGATTGGAGTCATCACCTGGATCAGCATCTGGAAGTCTACATTGAAGCTGGAATACTATACGCAGTTCTGGTCATTGGACTATAGGAAGGATCTGATTGGACTGGACAGGATGCAAAGGACATTGACCAGGATGTTACCTGGGATAGAGTAATATAGTTAGGAGTGGCTGGATAAACTCAGATTATTTTCTTCAGTGCAGAGATAGCTGATAGGGGACCTGATTATGACGTATAAGATAATGAGTGGGTAGATGTTGCTGTTCCCCTTAGTTGGAGGATCAATAACAAGGGTGAATAATTTGAGGTGAAAGGCAGGTGGTTTAGAGGGCCTTTGAGGAATTTCTGTTTCATGCAGAAGGTGGTGGGAATCTTGATTGCTCTCCCTGGGCGGGTAGTTGAGTTGGGAAAGTAACCACAATTCAAATGTACTTGGATGAGCACTTCAAATATCTAAACACTCAAGGCTATGGGCCAAGTGTTGGCAAGTAGGTCTAGTGTAGATTTAGAGTAGTTTTTTTCTGTTGGTGTACACTTGATGGACCGAAGCGCCTCTTCTGTACTGTATGATTCTATGATGCTCAGTTCTGTGTTTGAGGATTTAGTCTCCCAGTGAATAGTAAATTGGCTATGTCTACTCCACCACACTAAATGACCTCGCTGAAATTATTACACTCATTTACATATATGAAAGCTATCTTGAAAAACCAAAGGATTCTTGAGGGCAAATTGTCAATCCTAGATTCAACGCGGCCTCTTATTCTTCTAAACTCCAAGGTGTACGACCTCCTCAACTTCTCACCATAAGACAATCTCTCCATACCTGTGATCAACCCAGAGGACCTTCCTTGGACTGCCTCCAATGCCAACACATCTTTCCTTAGACAAGGGGGCAAAACTGTCCCCAATATTTCAGCTGTTCTATAATATTGTCAAGAGTGCATGGCCATATTGCAAATGGGTGGCCAACACGGACACTGCATTTTTATGAGTAAAAATGAATTGTTAGTTGATAAATGTCATGTTATTTTGAGAGCCAGAATTGTAATTCCACAAAGGTCCAGATTACATTTGCTGTGTGATATTTATGGTTAATACTTAGGGATGAGTTTGACAAAGAGTCTAGTGAGAAACTATCTTTGGTGGCCAATGTTAGACAAGGATATAGAAGACACAGTGAAACAATGTAAAATATGTCAAGCTGTAGGAAAGAAGCCACCATCAGTCTCTGTGCAATCATGGAAAGAGTCAGCTAGAATTTGGAAGAGGTTGCACATAGACATCACAAAATTTGAGGGGCAACAGCTATTCATTGTGATAGACTGGCAATCAAAATGGATTGAGAGGTTTCCTATGAACTAAACAAAAACTAGCATGATTTCAGAAATTTTGGACAGTTTGATTGCTGTTTGTGGGATCCCACAGGATATTGCATCTGACAGCTTTGTTCAGAACAGTTTTCAAATTTCATGAGAATGAACATGGCAAAACAGATTTGAGTTCTACCATATCATCCTGCTTCAAATGGAGCAGCAGAGGGCACAGTGCAAAATGTTAATTATGCTCTTGTTGTTGCACAATTGCTAGATACAAATTGGAAGAAATTATAGATGTCATTTAATCGCAAACTGGCTTTTTGTTGTTTATTTATTGTAACACACCAAATACTATTGCAACCGAATGTCATCTGAATTGTGCTTTAGAAAGTGGTCTAAAGTGAGGTGTTTATTGCTGAAGTCACACTTAGTACTGTCAGCAGAAAAAAAACAATCCAGAGAGAGAGAGAGAGCTATGATAGTGATGAAGTGAAAGAAAGAAACCTGAAGTTGATTAAAAAAGTTAAGGTTAAAGAACATCATTACAAGTGGTTGAAGTGACTACCATGCAAAGTCAAAAAAAAATGTGGTCCTCACACATATTTATTCAAGGTGTTTGGTAGTGGACGGGTTAAGTTTGAAATTTTTGCTTTCAGAAGTTCTTGAAGAAGGGAGCTAGGAAAAATCAAATGAGTCTGATGAACTGGATAGTTGGATTATGAGTAGATGATTATGATCAGTTATTCCAACCACAAGTTGTGCT
Source organism: Rhincodon typus (assembly GCF_021869965.1). Classification (NCBI taxonomy): domain Eukaryota; kingdom Metazoa; phylum Chordata; class Chondrichthyes; order Orectolobiformes; family Rhincodontidae; genus Rhincodon; species Rhincodon typus. The sequence goes on from NC_063335.1 coordinate 84,684,245, forward strand.
GAAAATTAGTTCAGATTCAAGTCTGAGTCAGATATATGATGAAGAGAAAAGTTCAATTGACATTCAAGGGCAAAATCAGTCCTCATCAGAGAAAACTTCTACTCAGTCTCAGGCCAAGACTGTTCCAAGTCCTTCCTCAAGCTCTGAAAGTTTGAGACATAAAAGGAGCTATCTTCCTGAAAGAGAAAACAGTAGTTAAGTCAGATTTTTAATTAAATGGAAAACTAGACACGTTTATAAATTGTATGGAATGTTGAACATCGTGGAACATATTCATGAAGGAGACAGCAAAGTTGTAGTGCCCTCAAAGTCATACAGCATGGAAACAGACCTTTCGGTCCAACCAGTCCATGCCGACCATGTTTCCAAATTAAACTAGTTCCACCTGCCTGCACTTGGCCTATATCCCTCCAAACCTTTCCTATTCAAGAACTTATCCGAAAGTCTTTTAAACGATGTAACTGGACCTGCATCCACCAATTGCCCTGGCAGTTCATTCCACACACCACTCTCAGTGTGAAAAAGTTGCGCCACATGTCCTTTTTAAATCTTTCTTCACTCACCTTAAAAAATATGTCCCCTAGTTTTGAACTCACCCACCGTAGGAAAAGACCCTGTCATTCACCTTATCTATGCCCCTCATGATTTTATAAACCTCAATAATATCACCTCTCAACCTCCTACTCTCCAGTGAAAGAAGTCCCAGTCTTTCTAGTCTATTTTTATATCTCAAACCCTCCATTCCCAGCAACGTCCTCGTAAATCTTTTCTGAACCGTCTCCAGTTTAATAATATCCTTCCACAGGGCGACCAGAACTGCAGAAGAGGCCTCACCAATGTCCAATACAACCTCAATATGACGCCCCAAATCCTATACTCAAAGATCTGAGCAATTAAGGTATGTATGTTAAAAGCCTTCTTAACCACCGCATTTACCTGTGATGCAAATTTCAAAGAATTATGTACCTGAATCCATAGGTTTCTCTGGTCTACAACACTACCCAGGGCCCTACCAGTAATTGCAGAGGTCCTGTCCTTATTCGTATTACCAAAATGCAATACCTCACATTTATCCAAATTAAACACTATTTGTCACTTCTCAGCCTGTTGACCCAATTGATCCAGATTTCTTTGTAATCCTGGATAAGCTTCTTCACTGTCCACTATACCACCAATTTTGGTGTCATGTGCAAACTTACTAACCACGCCTCCTATATTCTCATCTAAATCGTTCGCATAAATGACAAACAAAAGTGGACCCGGTAATGATCCCTGTGGAAGACAGCGTCACAGGCCTCCAGGCTGTAAAAAAACACTCTATTACCACTCTCCGTCTCCTACCATAAAGCCAATTTTGTATCCAACTGACAAGCTCATCCAAAATGCCACGTGATCTAAGTTTACTAATTAGTCTACCATGTGTAACCTTGTCAAAGATTTTACTAAAGTTGTAGCTTTATATATATATATAATTATATATTTATGCCAGAATGAGCCAGTTAAATTCAAATTGGCTCTGCATGTGCTACACATGCAGGAGGCAATGGCCTAGTGGTATTATCACTGGACTGTTAATCCAGAGACCCAGATAATGTTCCAGCGATCCGGGTTTGAATCCTGCAATGGCAGATGGTGGAATTTGAATTCAATAAATATCTGGAATTAACAATCTAATGATAACCATGAATCCATTGTCAATTGTCAGAAGAACCCATTTGGTTCATTAATGTCCTTTAGGGAAGGAAACTACCATCCTTACCTGGTCTGGCCTACATGTGACTCCAGACCCACAGCAACATGGTTGACTCTGAACTGCCTGCTGAGCAATTAGGGATGGGTAATAAATGCTGCCTAGCCAGTTACACCATCATCCCATGAACGAATAAAGAAAAAAAACATTATTTTATTCTGTCATGCAAAGTATCACACCCACTCCTTTAAATAAGTTTTTAGTCACCCCTCTGAATATTTTATTCTTTAGCTTGATGTCATCTTTTGGCCAATTACATTTCTACAAAAGACTGGGATGTTTTCCTTCAATAATAACATATAAATTCAGGTTTATTGTTGTAGTTAGACTATAAGCATGGAACTCTCATCCAACTCTGCTTCTGAATAAAATGCCTAATGCAACAGATTCAGTTGTTGGATTCCAATCTCAACAAACATAAATGTTTTCTTCTACTAGTATGATAAGGAGTCTTTTAAACAGGTAAACATAGACCATGAAAGGCTACCTGTTGTTTTTCTTTTCCTTAACTAATTATCGGATGAAACAGATTATTTTTAGCCAATCCTATTATCATATCAAGCTTTAAAACCATCCTCCTCTTATCTAGACTACACAGCTGCCTAGCTTCCACAAATACATATCAGAGAAGAGAAAGAATTCAAAGGCACCCCACATGCATAATTATGAACCAGAGAATATGTAATTAATATGTAATGTTATGGGCCAGACCAAAACCCTCAACATATATTAAGAAGATACTCTAGACCCTAATATTTTCGTATTTTAAAGGTAAGTTAAGGCATTGTGTTCTGGATGCAATTTGATTGGTCAAACTACAAAACTTGAATCAAAACACACTTTATTCATACATTATAATTAAAATACATTCAACTTAACTGTAGCTCTATCAAAATGCTTAACAAATAATATATATAAACTACTACTACTTAACTGTTAGAATGTAGTAACACTTTATAAACACACCCTTGCAAAGGCAAATTCAGTAGAATAGATTGTCTCAACTGCAATTCTAGCAGCAGGAAGAAAACCCTAGTTTTTATCTGTAACACAGAGTGGAATAAAGGCCTCAACATTCAGCTTCAAGATCCCAGAAACTGCCACTGAAGGATAAAACTGAAAAAAAAACCCTGGTTCTGTGGAAGCATGAACTCACCCATTCAGGCTGCTTCTATTGTTCCAACTTTTAAACAAAAACTCAAGGCCTCACAAGCTGTTTACTTTCTTGGCTTTAGAGCAGATCGTTCGGCACCTCTGTCTCCACCTTTCTTTATTAATAAAATCAGGAAAAAAAATACACCTCTTGAAGCCATAGTATCTTCACGGTATAAGTATGTATAATATGCGTAGGTCTTGTACAATGTCAATGCAGTAGCAACTTGGTTTCATATAATGCTTTTAATGTAATAAAATGTCAAAAGGTACTTCTTGATAGCATTTCAAATTAAAATTTGGATTGAACCACATATTAGCACAGAAAGCGACAAATGTTAAGGATCAACTTAAAGGAGGATAATGAGGTAGAGAGATTTAGGGAGGGAATCCCATAGCTGAAGTTATGTTTGACAAAATTAGAGCAATTAAAATTAGGATGCATGGGAGGCCAGAATTAGAGGATACCAGACATCCAAAAGCGTTCAGTGGTTGGAGGAAATTAGAGATAGGGAAGGGCAAGGACATTGAGGAATGTGAAAATGAAGAGGAGAACATTATTTTAAAGGTCCTATTCAATTGTTAACCAATATAGATCCATGCACCAAGGTAACTGGTAATAGGTGATAGGTGTGAGTTAGGACACAGACCACAGAATTTTCAATGATCTCAAGTTTGCAGAGGGTCAAATGCAGGAGGTGGAGGTGATTATGTTGGAATAAACAAATTTAAAATTCATTAAAATTTTAACAAAAGTGATACAGAAACCATCTCTTGCAAACAAATGCCAATAACATAAAGACTAATTCCAAGTATCCTTGCTCACATCAGAAAAGTTGTGTTTAGAGTCATAAAGTCATAGAGATATACAGCACAGAAACAGACCCCTTAGTCCAACTCGTCCATGCTGACCAGATATCCTAAATAAATCTAGTCCCATTTGCCAGCATTTGGACCATATCCCTCTAGACCCTTTCTGTTCATATATCCATCCACCTATCTTTAAATATTGTAATTGTACCCACCTCCATTATTCTCTCTGGTAGCTCATTCCATACATGCAGTACTCCCTGCATGAAAAATTGCCCCTTAAGTACCTTTTAAATTTTTCCTGTCGCACGTTAAACCTGTGCCCTCTAGTTTTGGACTCCCCCACCCGAGGGAAAAGACCTTGTCTATTTACCCTATCCATGCCCTTCATGATTTTATAAACCTCTATAAGGTCACCCCTCACCTCCTCTACTCCAAGGAAAATAGCCTCAGTCTACCCTGCTGCTCAAACCCTCCAAACCTGGCAACGTCCTTGTAAATCTTTTCTGAAACATTTCATGTTTCACAACATCCTTCTTATAGCAGGGAGACCAGAACTGCACGCAGCATTCCAAAAGTGGCCTAACTAATAACCTGCACAGCCGTAACATGACCTCCCAACTCCTATACCCAGTGCACTGACCAACAAAGGTAAGCATACTAAAAGCCTTCTTCACTATCCTATCTACCTGCAGCTCCACTTTCAAAGAACTATGAACCTGCACTCCAAAGTCTCTTTGTTCAGCAACACTCCCCAGGACTTTCCTATTAAGTGGATAAGTCCTGCCCTGATTTGCCTTTCCAAAGTGCAGCACCTCACATTTATTTAAATTAAACTCCACCTGCCACTCCTCAGCCCATTGGCCCGTCTGTTCAAGATCCCATTGTGCTCTGAGATAACTTTCTTCACTGTCCACTATACTTCCAGTCTTGGTATCATATGCAAACTTACTAACCATACCTCCTATGTTCACATCCAAATCATTTATATAAATGATGAAAAGCAGTGGACCCAGCACCTATCCTTGTGGCACACCGCGGCTCACAGGCCTCCAGTCTGTAAAGCAACCCTCCACCACCACCCTCTGTCTTCTACCTTGGAGCCAGTTCTGTATCCAAATAGCTAGTTCTCCCCATATTCTGTGTGATCTAACCTTGCTAACTAGTCTACCATGAGGATCCTTGTCGAATGCTTTACTGAAGTCCATATAGATCACATCCAACGCTCTGCCCTCATCAATCCTCTTTGTTACATGTTCAAAAAACTCAGTCAAGTTTGTGAGACTTCAAGGGAGTATGGGCAGTCAGTGCTCCAACATTCTAGCCTGAATTCTCCAAAATAGGTTTTAACAAATGTGACGTTTCTCACTGGGACTTCAAGAGTATAAATTTGACCTATATAGTATTTAATGAAATGGAACAAAATCAATATCTGATTCACAATAAGTTACCTTTAAAACAAAAAGGGTACCTGATAAGATACCTTGGTCAGCACATGACAAAATAATTTCCTTATAGACGTGTGAGTTACATACAAGAAAATGCATGGATAAGTATGTCTCAAAAATCAGAGAAAGCAAACAATATTTGTCTTTTAGTAAATCCAATAGTGCCATCTCTTGGACATGTTTTTGATTGCAGCTATTGCTCTTATAAGAAAGAAAATCTTGCATTTATATAGCACCTCCCAAAATTATTATATTCTTTCATACTTAATATAGAGCACACACTTTAAAATACTTTATTATCAAGAGTAGTAGACATTTTGTATTTGATAAAACCACCACAAATAATAATGACCATATAGACAAAAAAACAAAAGAACTGCAGATGCTGGAAATCCAAAACAAAAGCAGAAATTACTGGAGAAAGCTCAACAGGTCAAGCAGCATCTGTGGAGATAAATCAGAGTTAACACTTTGGGTCCAGTAACTCTTCTTCAGAACTGATCGTACTGGCAGCTATTCATTCTCCTAGGCTGACAGTTATCCACTCCTTTGTCAGAAATCACAGGACACCAGGTTATAGTCCAACAGGTTTATTTGAAAACACAAGCTTTTGGAGCCTCGCTCCTTCTTCGGGTGTTAGTGAGGGAGGTAGTATCAGACACAGAATTTATAAGTAAAAGATCAAAGGGTCACATAACTGACGAGGATGTATCAAACAAACTTAAGATGGTGTTAAATCTTTAAACAGTTTGAAGGTTTTAATTGATTAATATGCATATGTAAATCCACAAATTTCTTTCAAGCCACTGCCCTAAGAGAATGAAAGGTTTTATCAGTGTAAAGAAGTGACATTTTAGGTCAGACAATGCCTGTTAGGTGTGAGGCCTTGTTTAGAATCTGTTTGTGTTTTGGTTTGGAGTCAGTCTGGTTTTATTTCTAAAGTAGGAATTTATAAAACACCACATTGATTGACCGTCTATAAATTGTGTGCATTTTGAACAATTATAGAATTTATCTGCAAATACAAATTCATCCCATAGATTTACGTGTGTTTGTGTGTGTGTGTGTGTGTGTGCATGAGAGAAAGGGGGTGAGTGTGTTTGTGTGTGTGTGTGTCTGTGTGTGAGGGAGGGGGGAGAGTGTGTGTGTGTGTGCATGAGAGAAAGGGGGTGAGAGTGTGTGTGTGTGTGTGTGTGTGTGTGTGCATGAGAGAAAGGGGGTGAGCGTGTTTGTGTGTGTGTATATCTGTGTGTGTGTCTGTGTGTGAGGGAGGGGGGAGAGCGTGTGAGTGAGAGGGGGGTAAGTGTGTGTGTGTGTGAGAGAGAGAGGGGGGGTGAATGTGTGTGCGTGCGTGTGTGTGTGTGAGTAAGAGGGGCTGAGTGCTTGTGTCTGTGTGTGTGTGGGAGAGAGAGAGAAACAGTGTGTGTGAGTGAGACAGAGTGTGTGTGCGTGTGTGTGTGGGTGAGAGAGAGAGAGTGTGTCTGTGTGTGCGTACATGTGTGTGTGTGGGTGAGAGAGTGTGTATTTGTGTGTGTGTGTGTGTGTGCGACTCTGCGTTGCTGTGTTTCCCGAAGTCCTCCTTGGAGGACGTTTATCCGAAGATCCGAAGCCGAATGTCCTTGACTGCTGAAGTGCTCCCGATTATCCGTTCACCTGTTGTCGAAGTGTCTGCATGGTTTCGCCAATATACCATGCCTCGGGGCATCCTTACCTGCAGTGTATGAGATAGATGATGTTGGCCGAGTCACATGAGTATCTGTTGTGCCCGTGGTAGGTGGTGTTCCCACATGTGATGGTAGTGTCCATGTCGAAGATCTGGCGTGTCTGGCAGAGGTTGCTATGACAGGGTTGTATAGTGTTGCGGTCGATGTTATCCTGAAGGCTGGATAGTTTGCTACGAACAATGGTCTGTTTAAGGTTTGGTGGTTGTTTGAAGACGAGAAGTGGAGGCGTAAGGGAGATCTTGGCAAGATGCTCATAATCAATAACGTGTTGAAGGCTGCGAAGCACATGGTGTAGTTTCTCCACTCTCGGGAAGTACTAGACCTAATCAATCGTATCCTGTGTCATTACGTTTTTCGCTGTGGCACATCGGAACTGGCGATCGATGAGTTGAGCATTGTATCCCGTTCCTTCAACATCTTCAGGTCTGTCTAACTGTTTTTCTCTCACTTTGGGCTCCATCTCTACCTATCATTTACTTCATAACCCTCCCCCCACCATATCCTCTACATAAAAACCGACCTTTTCCTAACTACTGTCAGTTTTGAAGAAGGGCCACTGGTCCCAAAACGTTAACTCTGATTTCTCCCCACAGATGCTGCCGGACCTGCCGAATTTTTCCAGCAATTTCTGTGTTTGCGGCCATATATCAAGATTTGATTACAGGCAGAATGTTAGCCTGGACACTAGAGAGGGAGGAAGAGGGTGGGTAAGTCAAAATTGCTGCCTAGAAATTATCTTTGCACAGAGCCAGGAATCTATAACATCTAATTGAATCACTGGTACAGATTGGAACAAGTGACTTTGGGCTAGGTACAACATGTAAAAACAACAAACTGGATTTTCATGGAGTAGGCAGGGAAGTCAAGACAGGAAACGTCCTGACTCAGAAGAACCATCTCCACTATAAAGACCATTACTCACCATTTATTTTTTACAGGGAAGTTGGAGGGCAGTGAGTGAGTTGAAGCTGCAGCAGTAACAAACACAGAGAATGCTGGAGGAACTCAGCAGGTCTGGCAGCATCTGTGGAGAGAGAAACAGTGTTAACATTTTGAGTGTGGTATGAATCTTCTTCAAGCACTCATCCCCTCACCTCCACATACACCTTATTCCCCTCCCCTGTCCACTCATATCCCAAGACTCCTCCATGTTCCCTAAAATTCCACACGCCTTCTTCAATCCCCTTTATCTCCCATGGCCAATTACCAAGCATCAAAGATGGGCAAATCTGAGAAGTAATGTCTTTGAAATAGGCATTAACAACAAACTTGTGGCAATATAGTAGAGTTCTCATTCAAACATACTTCATAAATCTATTCCACAGACAATGAAGCACAATTAAATTGCAAAAACTGATGGCAATGGGTGAAATCTTATGAGTCTGAGCAATGTGGGCTATGATGAGGCGTGTGGCAGAATTGGATAACAAGTGCAGTGAGGCTCATCTCAATGTTTAGATCATCTTGCTCCATCTTTTATATTTATTATAAACAGCATGGTGAAATTGGTACTCTGCAGCAGCAAGTACCCCGATTGCCACAACTCACCTTATTAATTAGATTTAGATTTATTTATTTGTTACATGTACTTTTGTATTCCTATACTTAGTACAACAAAAACTGCACATAGTCACCATTCACTGGCACCCACGTGGTTACAAAAACCAGAATTAAAAGATTTAAGGTTAAGATTAAAAGGTAAGCAAAAAAAAAATCCAGATCTCAGAATCCCCAGTCCCATCTCCAGGCGCCGCTCCAATCGCTAGGACACCCAGTAGGCCACCATCGCTGCTGCCATGCAAAAGGCCCGCTCACACCGCCACTGTCCCCCGTCGCCCACTCTCACCGCTGCCCCCCACAGCCTGCTCTCACCACTGACTGCTGCCCCCTTGCCGGCCGCTCTCACCGCCGCCCCCCCCACCGCCCACTCTCACCACCGCCCCCCACAGCCTGCTCTCACCACCGACTGCTGCCCCCTCACCGCCCACTCTCACTGCCGCCCTCCACCGCCCGCTCTCACCACCGCCCCCCACAGGCTGCTCTCACCGCCGACTGCTGCCCCCTCACCGCCCACTCTCACCGCCGCCCCCTCCACTGCTCACTCTTACTGCTGAACCGCCCCACTCTTGATCTGCCGCTGTCACTCCGGCCTACGCTCGATCCACTGTTGCTGCAGGACATGGCCTGCACATTCAGCTCCCGCTGCGGGGTTCCTGTTCGCAACCCGGCTCCTTCCCTACTCCTTAAGTGGGCAGTTAAGCGGGGGGCGGGGTGGGGGTGGTGGTGTACAATTACTGCATAGAGGAGAGAGAAGGAAAGAAAAAGAAAGGAAAATGAAAGGGAACTGGCGAACAGAGTGGAGCTCCGAATGGAGCGGCTTATCCTGCTGCCATCTTGCCTCCGATCTTACCAAACTTGACAAACACATTAGACATTGGAAAAACTCAACAAGGAAACCAGAGTGGGTACCTGGCAGATTCAGCTCACCACTTGCTCCACAAGGCCTCCATGTTCGAAAAGAGGCGCCAGCATTTCAAGTCACACTCCCTTGGCACCAGCCACATGTACTCACATCCACACACATTGATGTCCAACATGTGCCAGTCCTTAAGGATCCTCATGGCATATTTACAATCCACTTACAGAATGCTTCTGCATGTCAGTGCTACATCACGGAATGAACCAGCAACGGTCACTGTAATGGTTCTGCAAGGATACTTTGCACTCATGGACAATTATCAACGCATGAACTGGACCAATCTGCATCTCCAGGTTCTTCGCTTGCTGCCATAGTGCGCATTCACATTGAGCCTATCTGGATATTCACAGCATCTGTCTCTTTCATTTCCTTACGTCCTTGTGCTTTGCGCCTCAACAAGAGATACCAGGGTCATATTACTGCTGCCATACCGTTTAGCGCAGACTCAAAGTCAAAAAGTTTCTCATTGTTGTCAACAAGCCTCAGTCAATGGGGATTGCCTTTGGTCAGGAGGTCCTGGCAGAGTAAGTCAAGGGCAGCCTCAAATCTCAGTTCAGAGCCTGTTCAAGGTAGTCAGAGTCAGGATCCTCTCTACATGATGGATGAGGAGCTGAGTGACGGATAGCACACCACTCATCTTGCCTCTTTAATGCCCCAGTGTGAGCTGTTTTCCTGAAATGAGAGAGAGGCAGATATTAAGGGTGACACAGCTGTTACTGTTGGTGCAGATGGGGAGGTGTCCTGAGTGAGTGATTAGGCAGCATAGCGGGCAGAGTTAGTGGTGTCAGGGGCCAGGTGACAGCAAGTAGGAAAGATGTTGCAGGCAATAGAAAAAGTGTTAGAGAATGAGCCTTCGTGTGATGAGTGTACAGTAGCAGACGTAAATTGAGGATGAAGTATTGGAGAGAAGATGGTGGCCCTTATCTTGGCAGAGTAGAGAAGGACATTGACATTTCTACATTGTTGTGTATTCCTCCAGGCAGTTTAAATTGCTCTAACCCTGGTGGCAATCTCAGACCAGGTTAAAATGATCTGGTATCATGGGCTCCAGTGCTAGTCCTAATATTCCCCTGTCTAACATGTCTGGGGCAAATGTAAGAAACCATGCAGGCCAGCTCCAGTCTGTCAGCATTTCTCCAGGGCTTTTAAAGATGGGGCAGACACAAGGAGCGCCACAGTTTCAGTGAATATCTGCCGAGTGGTGAATTGTCCTGGAATCAGCGTGCGGTAAGATGGGGTGGAAATTATACATGAGAAATACAATAGGGTTGTGATAGGTCATCAATGAGGCACGTTTGGTATGACAGGTCGAGAAAACTATTGGTCTCACAGCAAATTCCCTCCAAAATATTCAATGCAACTCAGACTTAGACAATACAATTCACAAGATTCAGTTCCATCTTTTTTGCTAACCTACAAGAGATGTCCTGTGTATCAATGCACTCCAGGAACCAGGTATATTTTCTTCTCAAATGCTGATTTTCCCTTAGTCAAGAAGGGAGATAGCAGAAACTGTAGACCAGTTAGCTTAACATCTATTATTGGGAAATTGTTGGAATTAAGGAAGTATTAGCAGGACATTTAGAAAGTCAAATCAAAATCCATCAGTCAGCATGGTTTTTTGAAGGGTAAATCACATTTGACAAATTTGCTAGCATTCTTTGTAGACGTAAGAAGTGGATACTGAAGGTCTTGAAGATGTGGTAAAGCTGGACTTACAGAAGGCATTTGATAAGGTGCTGCACAAAATTTTAATACACAAAGTAAGATCGCAGGGAGTTAGGGGCAATTTATTAGCTTAGATAGAGGATTGGCCTAACCGACAGAAAGCAAAGAGTCAGAATAAATGGGTCTTTTTTTTCTGGTTGGCAAGTTGTAACCAGTGGGGTGTTACAGTGTTCAGTACTTGGACCCCAACTATTTACAATATGTATGAATGACTTGGGTCAGAATAGAACATGCAATAACCAAATTTGCAAATAACATTAACATTGATGGAAAAATGGCAATGAAGAAATGACAAATTTACAAATAGGTATGAATTGGTTAGGTGGATAGGTTAAAATTTCGCAAATGGAGTTTAATGAAAATGAGTGTGAGGTTATCCACTTGATCAGAACAAAAAAGGCAGTTTATTATCTAAATGGAGAGAAACTTCAAAATGTTTTTGTGTAGAAGGATCTGGATGTCCTCATGCGTGAGTCACAGGAAGCTAGGGTGCCAGAACAGTAGGTAATAAGGAGGGCAAATGGAATTTTAGCATTTATTGCTAACACTATGGAGTATTAAACAAGGTAGTGTTGTTGCAATTGTACAAGGCACTGGTGACACCACCTCTGGAGTACAGTGCACAATGTTGATTCTCTTACATGAGGAAGGATTTAATTGCATTGGAAGCAGTTCAGGAAATGTTGACTGGATTGATTCCAGAGATGAAAGGCTATCCTGATGAAGAGAAATTGAGCAATTTAGGACTATAATCGCTAGAATTTAGAAGGATGAGAGAAGATCTGATTGAGGTATATAAGACGCTGAAGGGGGTTGACAAAGTAGATGTAGAACAGATGTTTCTCCTGTGGAGCAAAAGTCCTGAGAGGTCATAGTTTTAGGCTAAAGGGTGGCAGATTTAAAACAGCTGAGGAGAAATTACGTTTCTCAAAGGGCCATGAATCTGTAGAATTTACTACCCCAAACTGTGGTGGATACCAGGACACTGAATAAACTTCAGGATGAGATAGACAGATTTTTAATTAGTAACGGGTCAAAGTCTTACGGGGACGGCAAGAAAGTGGAGTTGATGCTGAGATGAGATCAACCATGATCATATTTGAGATCATGACATCTAGAATTCTCAAGCAGCGTATTTTTCAGTGTTGAATGCAAAATAGCATTAACACATATACAATGCTGTTGAATGTAATCGCCAACTTATCCATGAGGAAAAAGCCCTATAACCGATCTCTGTAGAATAAACACATCTACCTTTTCATGCAACATCAAGTGAAACTGAAAGGACAGATTTTATTTTGGATTTTGAAGTTTGTTAATGAAAAAAATTCCACAAGCAGGTTACTATTTTTATGTGGTTCTCTACTTAGGATTGAGGTTCCACCGTAGTTAACACTTCTGAAGTGCTACGAATTACATATTCTTATAAATGGGGTCCGAATCCAAAAGAGTAGCTGGGGCTTGAACTGTGCACACCTCCAATGGGGACATCAAGGGCAGGAGTGCTGCTTGCAGGCAGGATGCCAGCACTCTTATAGTATGCCAGCAAAAAAAATGAGGAACAATTCACGGAATTTGGATGGTCACTTTTATAGGGATCCTGAGTCTGTTCAACTTGGTGAAAATTAGGGTCAGGATTCCTCTATAATTAAACATTGCCATCTATAAAGCAAAATTTTGAACACAGAAGTGAACATATTCCAGTCAACATTTCTTCTCTTATATTTCTTTTCAATTCCTATCTAATTAGAAATGTTTCAGCTAGGGAATATCAGTAAGGTAAAAAATGTCACACTTCAATGTTATATGTAGAGCAAGAAATCTTGCTTGTTTCAACAAGATAATTTATATTTATTCACTTATGCTAATTGGCCGAAATATTCAATTGGTCAAGTAGGTACATCACCATAATCTCAGAGCACAATAGGGCTGCTTTCTCATTAGAGAGAGTTGACTGGTGGTGGTTTAAGATGAAGTCCCCAAACCTTAGGTGAGATGTGTGATTATGAAAGTAGGACCTTCATGGTGAATTAAATCCATCCTGTTAGCATGACTCTGCATTACCTACCAGTCATCCAGTTAACTGAACTTAACGACTCCCACTGGCCAATTATTAACCCAAACAGACAAGTAAAATTTGCCAGATGGATCAGAAAAGCTACAATTCAGAGATGAACAATAAAAGAATGGTCAAACAAGGAATCAAGTGAACAGAGGAGATAGTCACCAGCACCTAAAAGAGCCTTGTGTTTCTCAAACATTGTGAGAGGTCGTGGATACAGCAGCTTCATAAAGGAAAGAGTGGACATATGTGAGAGCAGGAGTGATGATGGGAGATTAAAAAAAAACAGGCAGGGAGGCCTTTCAACTTGCTTCTATTTGTCAGAGCCAAAGTGTGATGTCACAGGAAAACAGGTAGGTGATTGATGGGTACATTTACCATATCTCTTCTGGCTAAGTGGCTTAATTCAGGAGATGCTATTGCAGCTGAACAAGTAGTTAGGAAGTTAAATTTAATAGAAATGGCTGGACAGGTGATGTGTTGCAGTTGTAGAACGTGCGACCTGGTGGGTTCCGCAGTGACCACATCTGCAGCAAATGTTGGCTAATTAAGGATCTTCGGCTCAGAATTGATGAGCTAGAGTCTAAGCTGTGACTACTGCGACACACCAGTGAAAGGAGGAGGTATCTGGAAACTGTAAAGTTCAAGTTTGCATGTTCTCAGAATTCTGAAATGGCACACAGTGAAATCAGTTTAAGGAAGAAAAGTGTGGGTCCAAAACTCCTATTTTGAATTTTAACATGGGAGATTAGGAGGGCATGAAAACAGAGCTAGTGAAAGTGAACTGACAATTTAGGTTAAGGAATCAATCAAAAGAGATACAGTAGCAAACATTTAAGGGAATATTCTAGAAAGCACAGAATAGATATATTCCAAAAACAATCTAAGGGATAGACCTGTCACACTTGATTAGCTAAAAAATTGACAAAGATAGTACCATTTAAAAAAACATATAATTGTGCAAAGGTAGATGGCAGGTCAGAAGATAGGGCAGAATATTAAAAAAAACAAAACATTTTTAAAAGATAAATAAGGAGGGGCAAATTAGAATGAGGGAAAGTTAGTCAAAAATATAAAACAGATAGAAAAAAATTCCTTCAGATATTTAAAAAAAGAAAAGTATTAACAAAGTGTTGATCTTATAAAAAATGAGTCTGGGGAATTAGTAGAGATGGCAGATGAACTGAACAGATATTTTGCACTGGTCTTCACCAGAAAGGATAATAGTATGATTTGGGAAATAGCTGTAAATCGGAAATGAAAGGGAGAGAGGAACTCAAGAAAATAACAATTACCAGGGAAGTAGTACTGGGTAAATTTGTTTTATTTTTGTGTCAGGAAGGAATGAACAATTGCTACAGTTCACCCACATACTCTTTGAATTTTGCCATTGCCTTTCCACCATCTTCCTTTTAAGTAATGTCCCCAATCCATCATATCCTAATTGTGCCTCATACAATTGTAATTTCCTCTATTTAGATTTAGAACCCTAGTATTGGAATCAACTACGTCCCTCTCTATCTTGGCAAGAAATTCCATCACATTATAGTTGCTCTTCCCCAAGGGGCCTCACACAACTCGATTGCCAATTATTCCTTTCTCATTATGCAATAGCCTGGTGTGTTCTGTTCTCTAGGTGTTCCTCAATATATGGGTTCAGAAAACCATCCTATATACACTCCAAAAATTCATCTTCCTCATTACAACTTAAAATCACCCATAATTACATTGCCTGAATTGCTAATTTCCTAGTTAGTTAGTTTAATGCCATTCCCAACATCAGTTTGAGGGTCTCAATACAGCGCCTTTGTTTTATGCCCCTTGGGTTATTTCAGTTCTTCCCACACAGATTCTGCATCGTTAGAGCTGAAATCCTTCCTCATTATTGAATTAGTTTCCTCTTTAATCAGTAAAGCAACTCAACTGTCTTTTCCTTTTTGACTGTCTTTCCAAATACTGGATGTTCAGTTCCCATCCTGGTCATGCTGAAGCCATCGTGTCCCCGACCTGGACTTCCAGGAGCTGTGTCTGGAGACACTTCCTGTACACGTATTGGCCCCCAGGCACTTGAACTGTGCCCAACTTCCCAAAATACAGAAGGAAAATTGCAACACAGCTTTGAATTATTTTGCCAAGACATACCCCTTTAAATTAAATATTTTGGAAGATGGTTAATAGCAAAATATCAATTACTCTAGGGTCATTATTCCCTAGTCCTTATTACTACAGGATATAGTCCTTTCAAACTATAAACCACACTAACAAAAAAACAAAAACACCTCTTCCCCTCTATCAATTTCCCACCGCGTTCCTAGGAGTCTGAGGTGACTTGACTGAAAGATACAAGATCCTAAGGGGACTTGATCAGCTGAAGGTCAAAAGAATGTTTCATCTTGTGGGAGAATCTAGAATTAGGGGTCATGGTTTAAAGATAAGGGGTCACCCATTTATGACAGAGATGAGAAAACATTTTTATTAATCCTAAAGATGTAATTAATTTATTCAGCCACATTACACAATATAACCTATTCTCTGATCAGTTCTAATGCGGAAAGAAACTCTTCCAGCTGTCACTAATAATCTGATTTTTCTAGTTTATATGTAGATTAAAGTCACCCATGAATGTCCCTGTATAACAATCACCCATACTGCCATAAGACTATAAGATATAAGTGCAGAATTAGGACATTGGCCCATTGAGTCTGCTCCACCATTCAATTGTGGCTAATATGTTTCTCAACCCCATTTTCCTGCCTTCTCCCCATAACCCTTCATCCACTTACTAAACAATATCCTGGACATAGTGAGAACTGCCAATGCTGAAGTCAGAGATAACAGTGTGGAGCTGCAGCAGCACAGCAGGCCAGGCAGCATCAGAGGAGCAGGAAAGTTGACGTTTCCGGTCAGTACCCAATACATCAACTTTCCTGCTCCTCTAATCAAGAACCAGTCTATCTTTGCCTTAATGACATTCAATGTCTTATTTCTTCTTGCATATCTTGTTGTCCCACATTTTGTTCACTGATAGGGGACCTGTAGACTACTCCCAGTAGTAACTCCTTTTCCTACTAGTCCTCATCTCTACCTAAACTGGTTGCTTCCTGACCACCTGACACAAGATAATCTGTCACTATTGCATATGCCATTCTTGATTAACAGTGCGATCCTCCATTTTTATCCATTTTTTGGTTTGAATGTCATATACCCCTCCATATTCAGGACTTAATCCTTGTAATCCTGAAACCAAGTCTCCTCAATGACTATGAGATTGAAAATATTAATACAATGTGCACTATCATTTTTTTTACATTATTATGGATGTTACGTAGATCCTTGGGGGACACCAGCTACAAGGAAAGGATGATCAAAGATAGAGCAGTAGTCTGTGAGAATGGTGGGGTACAGGATTACATTTTGAGGATAAAAGATGACAGTGGATGTAAAGGACAGCGGGACGGAATGAGAAGAGAGAGCGGGCTATTAATGATACCAGAACACGGGGAATTAGGATGGTTGGCCGTTTAGAAATGAAGTTGAAGGGTCTAGACCTGAAACCGTCAGCCTTCCGGTTCCTATGATGCTGCTTGGCCTGCTGTGTTCATCCAGCTCTACACCTTGTTATCTCAAGGGAGCTGAAGATGGGTCTCATGGACAAGGTGAGCTATGATAAGGCAGGAGAGGAGATTAGAGAGAAACTGGAGAAAGATGTGAGTTCCTACTTATCCAAGGCTGGTTCCAGTTCTGAGGAAGGGTCACTGGACCTGAAACGTTAACTCTGTTTTCTTCTCCACAGATGCTGCCGGACCTGCTGAGCTTTTCCAGCAACTTTGTTTTTGTTTCTTGTAGGTGTATTCCTTGATTTTTTCTTTCTGCCTCTTCTTACATTCTCTGAGCATCATTTCCCATATTATTATTTTCCTCTCCTACCTTGTCTCTTTGGTGTGCTACTTTTTCCACATTTGATCCCTTGAGCCCATGCTTCCCCAACACTGTTTAGTTAAAAATTCTTTCTACTTTCTCAGTCACAAAGGTCAAAGAATCACTTTCTAATTTATTGACTAGTTTCCTATAACGTGCGTGCACAATCTGTTTCTTAGTTCTGCCCATGTTGGTATCTACATGGACCATGACCAATGGATCCTACATTCTCACTACAATTTCCTTTCCAGTCTTGAGTAGATTTCCCAAATCTTGGCACCAGGCACCTTGCCTCCAGCTTATAAATACTGAGCCAAAGCTGCTTGAATGTCAAACACTACTGCAACACTTTAAGTGATCATCTAAAAGCTTCTTAAATTTTGTGATGATTCTTGCTTCTACCACTCTCTCAGGCAATGAGTTCCAGATACCCACCATCTGCCGTGTGAAAAAATTCTTCCGTTATTTCCCCCTAAACCTTCAGCTCCCTCCCTTAAATCTATGCCCCTTGTGTATTGATTCCTTAACTACGAGGAAATGTTTCTTCCTATGTATCCTGTCTGTGGCCCTCATCATTTCGTACACCCCAGTCAGGTCCTCCTTAGCTTTCTCTAATCTGAAGAAAACAACCCTGGTCTACTTAGTCTGTCTTCGTATCTGAAATGCTTCAAAATCCTAGTGAATCTCTTCTGCACTCTCTCCAGTGCAATCACACCTTTCCTATGATGTGGCAAACAGAACTGTATACAGTACTCCAGCTGTGGCTGAACTAATGTTACACACAGCACCTTCATAACCCCTTTGATCTTGTATTCAATGCCTTGATTTATGAAAGCAAGCATCCCATATGTCTTCTTAACCAACTTTCCTCCTAAGGAACTATGGACATGCACACCAAGGTCCCTCTGATTGTCTGTACTTTGTAGGGTTTTACCATTCAACCACACTCATCAGTCGTGCAAGAACCTACAGAACCCATGACTAGTGACATGAAATTTCCTTGGTTGACAATAATGCTTGTTAACAACTGATTGCCAACAATGTTGATTCAACATGTACTCCCTTGCCTTTTAGTCCTACCAAAATGCATCACTTCATACCATTTTTAAAAATTTATTTGAGAGACATGGGATTGCTGGTTGGCCAGCATAAATTATCCGTCCCTAGTCCAAGATTAAATTCCATTTGGCGCTTTTCAGCCCATTTATATTCCCACAGAGTCAGCTGTGTCTCGACCTCCACAAGATTCTGACCTGCAACTCTAAGCTAAAGAACAAGGGGCAACTGTGCTGGGAAGTTGAATGAGAATCATCAGTCAGTGAGGGCTGTTAACTACATTGCACCAGTGTAGGGCAATTCACAAGCAGTTTCCAGGTTTGTTGCCCCTTTTTGATCACGTGGTTATCAGAGGGCGAAGGGCTGGGGAGCGCGCGGCAGGTGGTTCAGGCGTGGGGGTCGCGCCTTGACGAGGCGTGTGGGGCGCGCGGCGGGGGCGCGCCTCAGGCGGGGCTGCTATTGCTGCTATGGTAACGGGGCCAACTCCGCACTCGTTGGGGACTGGGGTAGTCGGTGTATGGCGCAGGCCCGTTCCGGCTCCGGCTGCGGCTGATGGCTGAAACAACGGCCGCTTTTCCAGTCTCTTTTTAACGAGTCGCGGGGTACGGGGCAACCGTCATGTTTCAGGCCCGAGATCAGGACACGCGAGCCAGGTAAAACTCCCCGTTTACCCTCTGGCCGTGGGACCGTTTCGGGCTCTGTTTGTAGGCAAGCTCGAGGCCAAAGGCCGAGGCTCCATCAGCGGCTTCGGGAACCAGCAACGTCAGTTGGCGGTTAGAAAAAAATCATTAGTCTGAGATCCTGAGTACTTTGCTTTTATTTGAATCTCTAAAATTTAGGGCTTGGATAAGTAGGAACTCACATCTTTCTCCAGTTTCTCTCTAATCTCCTCTCCTGTCTTATCATAGCTCACCTTGTCCATGAGACCCATCTTCAGCTCGCTTGAGATAACAAGGTGTAGAGCTGGATAAACACAGCAGGCCAAGCAGCATCATAGGAGCCGGAAGGCTGACGTTTCAGGTCTAGACCCTTCAACGTGGCTTCATTTCTAAACGGCCAACCGTCCTAATTCCCCGTGTTCTGGTATCATTAATAGCCCGCTCTCTCTTCTCATTCCGTCCCGCTTTCCTTTACATCCACTGTCATCTCTTATCCTCAAAATGTAATCCTGTACCCCACCATTCTCTCAGACTACTGCTCTATCTTTGATCATCCTTTCCTTGTAGCTGGTGTCCCCCAAGGATCTATCCTTGTTCCCACCTATTTTTCATTTACCTTCTGTCACTGATGTCATCCAAAAGTGATGTGTTAGTTTTCACATGTCCACTGACAATACACAGCTCTACCTCACCATCCACCCTCTCCATTTCAGCAGTTTTTTGCAATTAAAATTGCAGAAAACCAAAGCCATCACCTTCAATTGCTGCTGCAGTTCCATTTCCTGACATCTGAACCCACTCCTTACTGTGGAAACTGTCTGAAGCTGAACAATTTCGTTGTATTTGATCCCAGGATAAGTTTGTGACAGTATTGCGGCACCATCCCTGATACCAGATATGCCAATCTTCAGAATATCACCTTTAACCACCTTACACCAACTCATCTGCTGCTGTCATCCATGGCTGTTTTTGGTTACCTTTAGATTTAATGATTCCAATACATTTCTGACAAGCCTCTTATAATGACTCCCATTTCCACTCAGAAATGTGAAATCATCCAAAACTCTGCTGCCCGTGTATTTTCTCACACAAACTCCTGTTCACTGATCACCCCTCTGCTTGCTGACTTGCATTGGTTTCTTGTCAAGTAATGTCTTGATTTAAAATTCCATTCTTCTTTTGAAATTCCCCACAGGCCTCATTCCTCCCTATCTGCATGATGTAAGGAATTGTGGGGTTAGAGAGCTAGTTGTATTTATAAGGTACTACACATAAGGCTACTTAATAAGACAAAAACCCATGGTGTTGAAAGTAATATCCTAGCATGAATAGAGTTGAGTTAAGAAGGGTGGGCATTTTTCAGAATGGCAACCTACAATGACTGGAGTGCCATAACGATCAATGCGAGGGCCACAATGATTTACGATAATAGATTAATGACTTGGTTGAGGAAAGTGAATGTACTATAGCCAAATTTGTGAATGACACAAAAATAAGTGGGAAGGCAAGCTGTGAGGATTGCACAGATTCTGCAGAGGGATATAGACAGGTTAAGCGAGTGGACAAACACTTGGCAGATGAAATATGAGGTGGGAAAATGTGAAGTTATGTGCTTTGACCAGAAGAATAGAGGAGCTGAATATTATTTATTTGGAACAAGTTGCATAACAGAGGGGTTTGGCAGTCTTTGTGCATGAATCACAAAATGCTAGCATCTAAATTCAGTGAGCAGTAGGGAAGATAAGTGGAATGTTGGCACTTAATTTTATAGGTAGTGGAGAATAAAAGTAGGGAGATTTTGCAAAAACTATACAAGACACGAGTCTAAGGAAAAATATCCTGGCATTGACAGCAGTCCAGAGAAGGTTCCCTACATTTTTACACATATGGAGGGTTTGTCTTATGAGGTGAGGTTGAGTCAGTTGAGCCTGTATTCTTTGGAATTTAGGAGAATGAGGAGACCTTATTGAAATATACAAGGTTCTTTGGCTGCTTAACAGGGCAGATGTGGAAAGGTTGTTTCTCCTTGTGACAGAATCTAGAACAAGAGGGCATAATTTCAGAGTAAGGGGTTGTACATTTAAAACACGGATGAGGAGGAATTTCTTCTCTCAGATGGCAGTGAATCTGTGAAATTCCTTGCAGGCGGTTGTTAAAGCTGGGTCATTAAGTATCTTCAACATGCAGATAGATTGTTAATTGGGGAGGGAATCAAGGGTTATGGGGCAAAGGAAGAAGAGTGGAGTTGATGATTATCGGCCCAGCCACGATGTCATCAAATGGCAGACCAGACACGATGGGATGAATGACCTGTTTCTGCTCCTATGTTTAATGATCCCTTTCTAATTAAAGAGGATGGATTGGAGAGTGGGAAGGGAGTGCAGATTTTATGTTTTGGACTTGAATCCTCGCCCTCCCCCTCGAGTGTGAAAAATTCAGAAAACTCGTTAATTTCTGAACCTTCCAGCAGGGTTGAGGAAAGCAGAGCCTCAGATACGTGTGTCACTAATCCACACTGAAGGGGACCATTTTAGTTATGCTGAAAGGCTCTGGTATATTTAGGCCAAGGTCTTCCAGTTGTCAGAGGTTTGAGCTTCAAGTTGGCAACTCCCTGCTCCTCAGGATCCTCCACAAAAATTTCAAATTCTGAGTTAGGCTCAGAAGCTTAGGTATTCTTAGAGTGGGTGTGGTGATGTAGATGGACCATGTGAAAGATAAGCCATAATTGACTGTGTGTCCTGTCTGGGAATTTGAAACTTTTAGCAGGCAATTACCAGGTGTCTGGAACCTTCTTTTTTTTCCAAAAAAATGTTCCTAACTCTAAGTTAGAGTTGGAAACTTTGGATGGTTCCAACAGACTTCACTTTGTGTTGCACAGGAAAAGTTGGAGGTCCTAAGACAATGAGACCATAACACGTCGGAGTAAAAGTAAACCATTCGGCCATTGAGTCTGCTGTAGTTCAGTGAGATCATGACTGATCGGTAATCCTCAACTCCACTTTCCTGACTTTCCCACAGCCCTCGATTCCCCTTAATAACTAAAAATCTGTCTAATTCAGCCTTGACTATACTTATGGCCCAGTTTCTATAGCTTTTTGCAGTGAAGAATTCCACAGATTGATTACACACAGAAGAAAATCCTGTTCTCTATCCTAACTGGGCAACCCCTTATTCTTTTTGTTATGCCATTTTGTCCTAAACTCACCTATAAGGGAAACAACTTCTCTGTATCTAACCTCTCAAGTCCCCTAAGAGAATGTATACTTCAAGGTAATTTCTTATTCTTGTAAACTCCAATGAGTACCTGGGATCAACCTAGTGAAGCTTCTTTTTACTGCCTGCTATACCAGTATGCCTTTGTTTAGATGCGGAACCAAAGGTGTTCACGGTATTCTAGGTGTGATCTTGTATAGTTTTAGCAAGATTTCCTTATTTTTATATTCCAGTCCCTTTGAATCAAGGCCAACATTCAAGTTGTCTTCCCTGTTACCCGCTGTACTAATGCTAGCTTTATGTGATTTATGCACAAGGACCCCCATATTCTTCTGTGCTGAATTTTCTGCAGTATTCCAAGTTGTGCAGTCAATATCACTAATGTGCAAGAAAATAAAAATCATCTTGGGATTTTTGTGCAGATAGGAGATTGTGATGAAGAAATGGCTATTATCAGCTATTGCATCCATCTTCTCCACATCTTCCAACATTAGAACATCAAGGGAATCCTGCAGAAATTCGAGCCAAAATATTTTAGCCTCCCTGATGTCTTGATGCTAAATTGTGTAGTACTAAAAGTTCGACCCCTGCAAAACTAACTTGCTGATGGGGTTGTGGATGGATAAAGATGAGCAAGAGCCATCTGATTTGCTATCTCCTAAAGTATCCCCACCACAATTCATGAATTTGTCACACTTGTCAACTATCTGGATTTCCGCAATGCTGCTAAAGGAGAAGCAAGGCTGACATCACAATTACTAATCACAACATGCAACAAGTTTTAGAAGAGATCCTCTGTCATAATTTTTATCTCTAAAACTTTCATCATTCTGCAGCAACTAAAAGTAAAACTTTCTTTTTCAGAGACAGTCAAACAAAGTATATTCACAGCACTGTTGTAAATGTGGAAAAGCACTTTGGTGAGATCTGCACCTTATTTGCAGCCTATGCACGGAAAACTGCAAGACTACGTGATAAGTCAGACCTCCTGGTTAAAGAACTCCGAGAGTACTCTGATACAGAAACTCCTAATTTAAAATATGGTCTGAGTAGCTTTGCAGATCACTTTGCTTTAGTTCAAGATTATAGACATGCAGAGGTGAGTTGCTGAAAATATTTGTTTAAAAATATTTTTGTTTGGCAGTACACCATGTTCAACACTGTCTTTTCACTTCTGATTTTTTGATCTGCGTGAAGTTCACTATAATGGAATTAAATGTTTTTTTTTCTACTGGGTATTTCTAAATCTTTGGCGTTATCTGTGAAGCAACAGCTGTCATTCAGAATCAATTATCAGTACCACTCCGAGGCAGAAGGATTCCAAAATGGAAATTGAAATTGGGACAATGGCGAGTATTCATCTGAAGTTAGTTATCCAGTGATCCAGTTGGCAGTAAGAAAGGAGAGACAATATAAAATAAAGAGTACAATTCAAAAGGAGTGCAGGAGCAGAGGGACCTGTGTACATAAATCATTGAAGGTGTCAGGATAGGTTGAGATAGCACAATTACAAAAAAATTTCTCTTTTCTTTTTAAACTAACAGTCATATAGTGTGCAAAAGGCAGTTATATTAAGTTTGTATGTAATACTGGTGTGGCCTCAACTAGAGAACTGCGTCCAGTTTCACATTTTAGGAAGGAATCAATTAGTTTATATTCAGAAATGCGAAGACTGTAAACAGGTTTAATTAATGCACTCAAGGAAGTTGGATTGTTATCTGAAAAGGAAAATTTTACAGGGCTGTGGGAAGAGGGCAGAGGAGTGGCACTAGGTAAATTGTTCCTTTGGAGAGCCAGCACTAGCATAAGAGTTCAAATTACGTTTTTTTTGTGCTGTAACCATTCTGTGATTCTGTAACATTGTGCCGAAATCAAAAGAACGTTATCCACCAGCATACTTCTGCTGTACCTAATCAAGAGGAGGGGCGTGCAAAAAATATACAATTTGTGCTACACTTCTGTTTTTGACACTGCTGGCCTGAAGTCCTTTTTAAAACACTTATGCTAAATAACTGGAAGTTTTGTCTTTGAAAACATTTAGTGAAATATTGAAATTGCTATAATCTGTATGATGAATCCCAGAAATTATTTAAGGATCCTAGATTAAAAATACAGACACACAATTTACTGCTCAGAAACAGCCGATTTGCCCCAACGGAGTGGAATTGCCCCAGTGGATTTAACCAGTCTTATGCTCCGTGTGAGCTTTCTTCCACGAGCCATCTTCATCTAACCCTTTTTTTCACATGCATTTATCTAGGTTTACCTGAAACACATCAATGTTAATTGTTTCAAATACTCCTTTAAGTTGAGAGTTCTGCATTCTTTTGACTCTTTTTAATAAACGTATTTCTATAGAATTCCTCTTTTGAATTTATTTGTATGTTATATTATCTGCCTCTAATTTTGATCTCTTCCCACAAATAGAGAGAGACTTCTGTTATTGGAACAAAAGACAAATTTTATCAAAATGCTTTATTTTAGACTCATCTGACCCATTTGCAAGGATATCAGTTTAAGGGGAAAAAGTAACTGAATGAGAATTGCTGTAAGAGAAGAAAATTCTGATTGGTAGGCAAATTAACTCAGATACATTATCTATGACAATGGCTGTACCAGTCATACAATGTAAATGTTGGTATTCCCTTAAATTGGTATTCTTGCACATCTTCCAGATGAGTGCAAGATAAAAAATGTTCGACAAAATTGTCTTTTTCCAACAATACTGAAATTATGAAGTACCAAACAAAGTAAATGGAAACATTTTATTACTGAACTGCCTCATATTAAACATTTAATTCCTTTCTCTTATTTAGATTTACCTTTCCAATGCATTTCCTACTGTTCTGATTTCTCCAGTTATGACTCAGTCGACAGTATGTTTAACTCTGATTCTAAGATTGAGAGTTTTAGGTCCACACGTGAGGCTTGAGCACAAAATCTAGTCTAACATTTCATATACTAAGGGAATACTGCACCTTTGGAAGTGCCATCTTCCACATGATGCAAAAAACTGAGGCACCCCCCTTGGTTAGATAGATGTGCAGTAAATGACTCCATGGCACTTCTGTCGATTCGCTGTCTTTGAGTTCCCCCATTCTAGGATAGGATGTAAACCTCAGGGACAGGTGGCATATGTACATGTGAGCCACAAAGTGAACTCTGATCTGAGTGCATATATCTGTGTGTTTATATCATAAGTTGATTTTATAACAGCATGGCTTATCAGATACACTATTATTGTTTACAAAGAAAACAGGGTGTCATTGTTCTGAATGCATGTCGGGTAGATGCACAAAAAGGTCCACTGCCAATTCTGGCCATTTGTATATTTGGTATAGTTGGTGGCAGCGAAATATTACATATGCCATTAGCTGCATTCATGTACTGTGTAAAAGTGACTCATTGAATTCTGATTTTAAAAAAGAATAAAATTTATCCATTAGTGTAGCAAACTCCAAAATGCCTAGCCAACGGACAATGGGTTCACATCTGTTTCCTTGCATTGTTGCCAGTGAGAGTAAATTCAGTTTAATTTTTATCTATGTGTAATTTTTAATGTCCTAATTCAGCAGATCAATCACATTCCATCAAATTTCCTTCCAAAATACTGTGTATAGTTCTGGTTGCCACACTAATGGAAGGATGTGATTTGCGCTGAAGAGAGAAGATTCACCAGAAAGTCGTCCGGGATGAAAAGTCTCAGGAAAGAAAAAGAGAAACTGGACAGGCTGGGTTTATTTTCCTTGGAGCAGAGAAGGCTGAGAGGGAATCTGATTGAGGTTGTGCAAAATTATGAGAGGCAGTGACAGAATAGATCGCAAGAATCTCTTTCCCATGGCAGATGTATCTAAGATCAGAGGACATACGTTTATGGTGAGAAGCAAGTGGTTTAGAGGAGATCTGAAAAAAAAATCTTTCACCCAGAGGTTAATACATATAGAGAATGTGCTGCCTGAGGGGTTGGTTGAGGCAGGTACTCTCACAACATTTAAGAAGCATCTAGATGAGTACTTAAAATGCTGAGGTGCAGTAGGCTATGGACCAATTGCAAGAACGTGGGATTAGTGTAGTGTGATAATTGTTAGTTGGCATAGACATGGTGGGCTGAAGGGCCTGTTTCTATGATTTTGATTCTTAATTTGTTTGCAATTTTCTTTTTGGTTGCATAGGTTGAAAGGCTAGAAGCTAAAGTTGTAGAACCTATGAAGAAGTATGGTTCCATAACCAAGTTGAAAAAGGTACGTTCAGCATGCACAAGGAACTGTTAGAGTTAATTTTAAGAATATATTTATGAAAATTGATTACTATGTAATTTTAGGTTTTCAAACATAGAGCATATGAAGTTCTAATTATATTTTATTTAAGCATTCATGTTACATTCCATTCCCTGTATTTAAAATGTATAAACTGTCACAACTCACTGAAGTACCATATTAGAAATTAAGTACTGCTATTCCCAGAGTTGTCCAAAAAATTAAAGCTTTTGTAAAAGTATATAAAATTTCCCAATTTATGTGTGTTTTAATCCCAGAATGACAACATGGAACAGGTTTCTATACTTAAGAATGACTATTTATCCCTAAGAAACAGACTTTAGCTACTGTTAAATAGTTATGAACCAACAACATATATCTACTAGCTAAAACTCTAACCCACTAATAACACTTGTTTCAACAAGGGGTAAACAATATTTGGAGATTGATCACCAGGGTGCTGCACAGAAGGTCATTAGACAAATTTGGATTTGTAGGATTATTAGTTCAGATTAAGCCACTTACCATCCTGCCTTGGAAATATATTGCCTTGTCTTCAGTATCATTGGGTCAAAATCCTGGAACTACTCCCTAATGGCATTGTGGCTATACCTACACCAAGCGGTTCAAGAAGGTAACCACTTTTTCAAAAGCGTTGAGGGGAGTACAAAGAAAAGCTGTCCAGCCAGTATTCCCCCACATCCCATGACTGAATTAATAATTGGTTTATGGAAAGAGAATAAATAGGATCTTTTTGAATAGGCAGGTAGTAACTAATGGGATATTGCAAGGATCACTATTTTGACATCAGGTATTGATGTTCTTTATTGATGGTTTATATGAGAGAACTGAGTATCACATATCCAAATATGAATGTACAGATACAAATTAGAAAAAGCAATTAGTCATTCGGCTGTTTAAGCTTGCTCTGCAATTTGATAAGATCGTGGCTGATCTGATTGTAACCTCAACTTTACTTTTCTGTCTACCTTCATACCCTTTGACTCCCTTGCAAATCTAGGAAAAATAAAAAATTAGGTAGAAATGTACGCAGTGAGGAGGATGCTGTAAGGCCGCAGAAGCAAGTGACATTTTGTGTGGATGAGTAAGAATATGGCAAATGCAATACAATGAGGAAAGGTGTGAAATTATCTACTTCATTTGGATAAATAAAAGAGCAAAATATATTTGAATGGTGAGAGTCTAATAAATGTTTGCATTCAGAGGGACATGTGTATCCTTGTACATGAATCTCAAAAAAGTAATCTGCATGTTCCACAAGCCATTAGAGAGGCAAATAAAATGGTATGTGAGCTTTTGTCACAAATGTATTGGAATATGAGTAAAGAAGTCTTTCAACTATTATATAAGGTATAGGTAATGCCAGGAATTCGAAGTACAGTTTAATCTTCTTATTCAAGGAAGAACATTCTTGCCCCTGAGAGAGAACAACAAAAGTTCACTGAACTGATTTCTGTATTACAGGGATTGTTTCATAAGGGGCAATTATGGAGACTAGGCCTATATTCTGTAGAATTGAAAAGAATGAGATGTGATCTAATTGAAACATACAATCCTTAAGGGGCTTGACAAGATGGATATTGGAAACTTCCCTGACTAGGGAATCTAAAACATAAGATCACAGTTTCAGAAAAAATGTTATCCATTCAGGACTGAGATGAGAAATGTCTTCACTCAAAGGGCTCTGAACTTTCAAATTCTCTGCCCTGTACAAATACAGATGCCTAGTTGTTGAGTATAATCAAACTGAAAGTATAAGATATGACAAAAGGAACAGGAGTAGGCACTCAGCCAGCCAAACCTGATCAAATGCTTCAATGGTATTTACCCGCAGTATCCCTTAACTTTTTATGCATTGGTGTTCAGAAATCTATCAATCTCTACCTTAAACATACTTAAAGACGGTTTCCCCAGCCCCCTGGTTGGGGTGGGGAGTTGAGAATTCCAAAGATTCACTATTCTCTGAGTGAAAATAACACTCTCTCACGAAAGTCCTAAATGGATCCCTTTTTTAAAAATAGTACTCCCTGGTTATAGACTTCAAGCCAGTTCTTCTTATTTGTATCTAACCTGTCTATCCCTTTAAGAATTTTGTAGGTTTCAAAGAAATCGTGTCATTCTTTGAAATGCTAGAGAGTACATCCCAGTTTGTCCAATCTGTCTTCATAGGTATCCTGGGAACAAGTCTGGTGAACCTTTCATGCAATAGAGGGATGCAATAATATCCTTTCTGGGGTAAGGATACCAAAACTGCACACACAACTCCAGGTGAGAAAATGTG
Organism: Rhincodon typus; assembly: GCF_021869965.1. NCBI lineage: Eukaryota > Metazoa > Chordata > Chondrichthyes > Orectolobiformes > Rhincodontidae > Rhincodon > Rhincodon typus. The sequence goes on from NC_063335.1 coordinate 84,712,802, forward strand.
GAAAGATGGAGTTGAATTCGAAAACCAGTCATAAAGGTGCTAGAAAACCAGATGTGTTGCAAATAATCAGCAAGTCTGGCAGCATAGATAGAAAGTGAAACAACAGATGTTTCGAGTTGATAATAACTCTTTAGAATTGGAATGTAACCTTTACTAGATGCAATTTACTGCTCTGAACCTACATGGATAAAAGAACTGAGTTCCAAAGGGGAGGTGAGATTAACTGGCTTTGTCATCAAGGCAACATTTGATTGAGTGCGCCATCAAGAAGCTCTATCAAAACTGGAGTCAGTGGGACCCGGAGGGCAGGGTGGAACTCTGTACTAGTTGAAGATATACCTGGCACACAGGAAGATGGTTGTGGTTGTTGGAGGTCAGTCATCTTGATACGGGAGTTGTGATGTTGTGTTACAGCGGTACAATACATTGGTAAGGTCACATTTGCAGTACTGCATGCAGTTCTGGTAACCCTGCTAGAGGAAGGATGTTATAAACTGGAAAAGGGGTAAAAAAAAAATTTACAAAGATGTTACTGAGACTGGGAGATTTGAGTTATAAGGAGATGCCGAATAGGCTGGGATTATTTTTCACTGGAGCATAGGAATCTGATAGAGATTTATAAAATCATGACGACATAGATAAGGTGAATAGCCAAGGTCTTTTCTCTTGGGTAGCGGAATCCAAAGCTAGAGGGTATAGGTTTAAGGTGAGAGGGGAAAGATTTAAAAAGGACCTTGATTGGCACCTTTTCACATAGAGAATGGTTTTCACTAAGCTAGGTGGCAGTGTGTCTGTAAGGAGGATGCTAAGAGGCTGCAGGGTGACTTGGACAGACTGGCTGAGTGGATAAATACTTGTCAAATGTAATATAATGTGGATAAATCTGAGGTTACCCACTATAGTCGCAAAAACAGGAAGGCAGATTATTATCTGAGTAGTGGCAGTTTAGGAAAACATGAGGTGTAGCGAGACCTGGGTGTCATGGTAGAACAGTCGCTGAAGATTGGCACGCAGGTACAACAGGCAGTGAGGAAAACTAATGGCATGCTGTCCTTCATAGTGAGAGGATTTGAGTATCAGAGTAAGGATGCCTTGGTGAAGCCATACTTTGAGTATTGTGAGATAGCAAGAACTGCAGATGCTGGAGTCAGAGACAACATAGAGTCAAGGTGGAGGAACACAGCAGGCCAGGCAGCATCAGAGGAGCGGGGAAGTTGACGTTTCGGATTGGGAGCCCCTTGAATATTGTGTGCAGTTCTGGTCTCTTAGTCTGAGGAAGGACATTCTTGCTGCTGAGGGAATCCAGCGAAGGTCCACCAGACTGATTCCCGGAATGGCAGGACTGACCTATCTGGAAAGACTGGATCACTGGGCTTGTGTTCTCTGGAATTTAGCAGAATGAGAAGGGATCTCATAGAAACATATAAAATTCTGATGAAACTGGATGCAGGAAGAATGTCCCCAGTGTTGGGGAAGTCCAGAACAAGGGGTCACAGTCTAAGAATAAGGGGTAAGCCACTCAGGACTGAGATGAGGAAGAAATTCTTTGCTCAGAGAGTTTTGTGAACCAATGGAATTCTCTCCCACAGGAAGCTATTGGGGCCACTTCATTAGATATATTCAAGAGGGAGCTGGAGGTGGCCTGTGACGCTAAAGGGATCAAGGAGTATGGGGAGAGGGCAGGAATTGGGTACTAAGATTGCATGATCAGCCATGATCGTATTGAATGGTGGTGCAGGCTCGAAGGTCTGAATGGCCTACTCCTGCACCTATTTTCTATGTATATGGAACAAGCTGCCAGAGGAAGTGACAGAGGCAGGTGCAATTACAATGTTTAAAAGGAAAAGATAGGAAATGTTTAGAGGGACCCGGGCCAAATGCAGGCAAATGGAATTAGTTCAGTTTAGAAAGCCTAGTCGGCACGAATGAGTTGGGCTGAAGGGCCTGTTTCCATGCTGAATGACTGTATCTCAGTTCAATGACATCTCTGGCAGATTTCTTCAGAACTGTGCTTATGGCCCAAACATCTTCAGTTGCTTTACCACTTGATAACTGCACAATATCCAGCACTGTTTTTTATCGGGTAGATAAATTGCAAGAAATATCCACGCCATGCAAGGGTCAGGCAATGGCCATCTCCAACAAAAGGCAATCTAGCCATCGCCCTTGACATCATTGAACACTTCACTATTAACATCCTGGTGATTACTGTTGACCAGAAACTGAACTGGGCTAGATAATATTCATTCTGTGGCGACAAGAGCCGGTCAAACACAAGGAATCTTGCAGCAAATAATGTGTCTCCTGACTTCCCAAAGCCTGTCCATCATCTGTAAGCACAAGTCAGGAATGTGATTGAAAACTCCCCTCTTTCCTGGATGAGTGTAGCTCCAACAATACTCAAGCTTGATGCCATCTAGGACAACCTGCTTGGTTGACACCACATCCATAACATCTACTGCCTTCAAGACTGGCACTCAGTAGCAGCAATGTGTGCCATCTGCAAGATGCACTCCAGAAATTCAACACCTTCTGAACTCAGAACCACTATAATCAAGAAGGACAGGTGCAGCAGCTACATGAGAATACCACCACCTGCAAGTTGCCTTCCAAGCCATTTAGCATCCAGACTTAAAAATATATCACTGTTCCTTCAACGTTGCTGGGTCAAAATCTTAGAACTCCCTCCCTAAAGGTATTGTGGGTCTATTAATACCAAATGTACTGCAACAATTCAAGAAGGCAGCTCATCACCACCTTCTCAACAGTAACTTGGAATAGGCAGCCAGTTATGAAACACTGAAGGAACATTGGCCATCTAACTCACATCCCTCGAGTGAATATTAAAAAAAAGTGATGTAAACACGTCTGTTTCATTGGAGCGAAACTCTAGACCTTGATTCATTAGCCTTAATCTTGATTATTTCATGTATCTATATCTTTGTTCATGTGATGGGAGTGTCACTAGCAATGCCTACGTTTGGTGCCTGAGCAAGGATGGAAAAGGTGCTGAGAAAGAACTGTTAATAAGAGATGAAACGAGGACAGTTGTGAGAGATTGACCTAGGCTCGGATTACGTAGAGTCCATTTGGGCGGAGGTGAAAAAAGAACAGCAAGGGAAAGAAATTATTGGTCAGAGTACTATTCAGAGCACCAAATAGCAGCCACTGTGTAGGAAAGGCTATAAAACAGCAAACAATAGGAGCGTGTAAAAAGAATAGAGCATTAATTATGAGGGACTTTAATCTTAATGTTAATTGGGTCAATCAATTTGAAAGGGTAGCTATGACAATACATTGCATTATGGATAATTTCCTACAGCAGTATATCATGGAGCCAACCACGGAGATGCCTGTCTTGTGTCTGATAACAAGACAGGTTTAATAAATGACTTCAGAGTAAAAAATCCCTGAGGAAGTAGTGATCATGACGTGTTAGAATTTAATATTCAGCTTGAAAGTGAGAAACCTGAGTTGGAAACAACTGTGTTTGGGTTAAATAAAGGAAAATACAATGAAATGAGGATAGAGTTAGCTAAAGTGAACTAGGCAGATAGCTTAACAGGAATGATAGTAAGCAAACGGTGGCAGACGTGTAAGGCGATAATTCAGGACTCTGAGCAAAATACATTCAAGTAAGGAGTAAAGATTCTAAGAGGGATAAACCAACCATGGCTAACCAAGGAAGTTAAGGAGAGTATAAAGTTGAAAGAGAAAGCATTCAAGGAGGCAAAAGTCAGTGATAGTCCCAAAGACTGAGCTGAATTCAGAATCCAGCAAAGGAGGACTAAAAGAGTATTAAAGATAGTTTATTTTCTCTATGAGGGCAAACTAGTGAGGAATATAAAAACTGAAAATAAGACCTTTAAATATATAAAAAGGAAGAGAGAAGTCAAAGTGAACATAGGCCCCTTAGAAAATGAAAATGGGGAGATAATTGTGGGGGCACAAGGAAATGGCAGAGGAATTAAACAGATATTTTGCATCAGTCTTTGCAGTGGAACATACTTCAAATATCCCATTAATACTAAAGAATATGGGAGGGAGGAATTAAGTAGCATGATCAGTAGAGAAGTAGTATTAGACAAACTAATGGGGCTAAAGGCAGATAAGTTCTGACCCTGATGGCTTGCATCCTAGGATCCTAAAAGAGGTAGCTACAGAGATAGTGGATGCATCGATTGTAATTTTCCAAAAGTCATTGGATTCTATAGAAGTACGAGAGGGTTGGAAAACTCGATGTAACACCCCTTTTCTATAAGGAAGGGAGGCAAAAAAACAGGTAACTATAGGCTGATTAACCTAACGTATTGTTGGAAAAAGTATTGGAATCAGCTATTAAGGAGGTAATAGCGTAATATTTGTAAAATCATAATCTAATCAAATAGATTCAACATGGCTTCATGAAAGGGAAATCATATCTGACTAACTTATCAGTGTTTTTCGAGAAAGTTTCAACTAGGATAGATAGAGGGAAACCATTAGAAGTATAGTATTTGGACTTCCAGAAGGCATTCAACAAGGTACCTCACAAAAGACACATCATAAGGTAAGACCACACAGTGTTGGAGCTAATATATTGGCATGGATAGAGAATTAGCTAATGGCAGGAAACAGCAAGTGGGGATAAGGCGTTCTTTCACAGGTTGACGACCTGTGACAGTGAGCTGTCAGTACTGGAATCACAACTGTTTACAATATATGTTGATGACTTGAAGGAAAGAAGCAAATCTACTCAAGCTAAATTTGCAGTTGACACAAAAATAGATGGAAAGGCGAGAGGGATACAGACAGTTTCCAGGGAGCTGTTGATAGGTTAAGTCAGTAGGCAAAGAGTGGCAAATGAAGTATAATGTGGAAAAATATGAAATTGTCATTTTGGAAGGGAGAACAAAAAAACAGTATTATTTAAATCGAGGAAAACACTGCAGAAATCTGCAATACAAAGGGACTTGGGAATACTTGTGCATAAAACACACAAAGCTAACACACAGCTGCAACAGTTAATCCAGAAAGCTAATGGAATATTGTCCCTTACTTCAAAGGGGTTGGAGTGTAAGAGTAGGGAACTCTTAGTGCAACTATACAAGGTGCTGATGAGACCTCATCTGGAGAACTGCAGTTTTGGTCCCTTTATTTAAGAAAATATTATTTCGTTGGAGGCAGTTCAGAGGTGTTTCACTAGGATGACCTGCAGTAAGGAGGGATTGTTTAATGAGCAAATGTTAGATAGGCTGGGACTCTACTCATTGGAATTTAAAAGAATGAGTGGTGATCTCATTGATACATTGATAAGGGACTTGACAGGGTAAATGCTGAAAGGATGTTTTCCCCTCATGGGAGAGGCTAAAACCAGAGGAGATAGTCTCAGAATTAAGGGATGCTAATTTAAGACTGAGATGAGAGGAATTTCTTTTCTCAGAGGGTTGTAAATCTTTGAAACACCTTGTCCCAGAGAGCTGTAGGGACAGAGTCCTTGTGTATATTTAAGGCTGAGATAGATTCTTCGTCTGTAGGGGAATCGAGGGTTATGGGGAAAGGACAGGAAAGTGAATGTTAGGAATGTCAGGTCAGCCATGATCTAATTGAATGGTGGAGCAGGTTTGGGGCACCAAAAAGCCTATTCCTGTTCCTATTTCTTTTGCCTTGTGGCCCATTCCTAATTGCCCTTCAGAGGGTGGTGGTGAGCATTCTTTTGAACCTTTGTAGTCCGTGTGGTGTAGGTTAAGCCACGATGTTGTTACAAAGTGATATACCAACTTAGGAAAGTGGGCTGATGTGCCCCCATTACTTCTCAGGTTGCTACAAAAGTTGATGATTTAATTAAAGCACACAAACTCTCTGATATTCCTGTTGGAATCAAGTTAATGAAAGACGCTGACCAGGTTCCTTTTACTTAATTAAAAACTGCTATTTATTATAAATAAATAGATTCTGACCACCAGTAAATAGCAATGAACTATCAACACATGGCTTTGTTCTTAAAACTTTTAAACCCCTTCTAAAAATTTGTACACACATAAGATAGACAAAATAAAAACATCAGTTTTACGGATGGATGTTTAAAAAAAACCTGGGAGACACAGTTTAATCGCACCAGCCTGCAGGGTTAGTTGAGATGTCTCTTTTGCTTGCCAGAACTTTTTGTTCTTCAGCATCCTTTCTCCAGGTTCTTTCATTCCTTTGCTGGACACAGGGTGATTGATACGTTAACTACAATGTCTCTTAGTTCCTGGTTAAAGGCAACAGCTTTTGGGAGAAAATAAATGGCTTGTGGCTTCAGGTACTTTTATTGCAGCGATACAGATACACAATCTGCCTTTTCAGCAATCTAAAGGCTTCTCCCTGTATCGTTCACACCTTGCGTTGTTCACCTACCATGTAACCAGTTGGAGTTCTTATCAGGCTGATGACCTTTGGTATTCACGACCAACTACAAATGCACAAACCGATCAGTTACTTGTTGCTAGCTAAATTTCAGTCTGTCCACACCCCTCGGTGTTGTGCAGTTTCCAGAATTTTCGCCCTACTGCTTAAACAAAGCAGAATGTAAATACCACAGACAATAAATTTCAGTAACTTGTTTTTAAAAGTACAGCAATTCCTCCCACAATTTTTGGTTTTAAATAGTCCTTTTCCCATTTTAGTCCACAAACAAAAATATAGAAAGTAGTGAACTGTTCTTTATAGAAATGAGATCCAGGATTTTGATGCACTGATAGTGAAGGAATGGTGATTATGGTTCCAATCCAAGTAGTGTGTGGCTTTACCGAGTTGGGAGGGGGGTGTGTCATTATAGAATCCCTACAGTGTGGGGACAGGCCGTTCGGCCCAACAAGTCCGCACTGACCCTCTGAAGAGTATCCCACCGCCCTTGACTATCTCTGTAACCCTGTATTTCCCCTGGTTAATCGACTTAACATACACAACCCTGGACACTATGGGCAATTTAGCATGACCAATCCACCTAACCTGAACAAGTTTGGACTGTGGGAGGAAACCAGGGTACCCAGAGGAAACCCACACAGACACGGGGACTTTGTGCAAACTCCACCCAGACAGTCGCCGGAGGTTGGAATTGAACCTGGGTCCCTGGCACTGTGAGGCAGCAGTGCTGACCACTGAGCCACTGTGTCACCCCATGTGGTCCCTGTATGTGGTGATGCTCCCGCGTATGTGCTGCCATCGTTCTTTTAGCTGGTAGAGGTTACAGAGTACAGGTTGGAGGATGCTGTTCAAGAAGCCTTGGTAAGTTGCTGCAGAATATCTTCTAGATAGAAAACACTGCTGCCACTGTATAGATCACTTTGTCCTGGATATATTGAGGTTCCTCAGTGTTGCTGGAGCTGCATGTGAAGCTAATCCTGGCAAATGAAGAGTATTTCATCACACTCCTGACTTGAGCATTGTAAATAGCAGACATGATTTGAGGAATCAGTAGATGAAATGAAGACAACCCCCCAACCCCCTCCAGGACATTGGAGGAATTCAGTAGTGTTGAGACCTCCATGATTTTTATTTTTATAAATTTTGGTTTGGAGCTGTGAACTGAGAGCTGAAGGTAATCTTTGGACTGTGAGCAACAGCTTTTTTTGTTCTAAATAGAACAAACTGATGTATGTTTAATGCCCAGCCTGGAAGTTAATTACAGGTGATTTTTTTTTACAAAGTACTCAATAGACGTTTCAACTCCGGAGAGGGGTTGTGGTCAAATAGATGGCAGATGATTGATTGTTAATGGGCCTCAGAGGCGGGTTAGTGCCAAGAGAACATTGGAAAAAAATCAAAAAGAAACCAAAGTTCGGACTACTTTTGAACTTTTTTTATTAGAAGCATGTGGCTGACAAAGCTACAGGAAGGCGATCTGATTGCTTTCTAGTTATTCTCCCATTATCAACTTGTTGAAGTTCGGAGAACAGAATTTCACTTCTAAGAATTAAATGGCTATTTCTCCGAGCTTACTGAAAGCCATTTGCAGTGATCATTGTCATCAGAACCCAAAGGGATGCTATCCCGTGTGCCTGTGATATTATGAATTGTGGCAACGGCTTAAGTGAACTGGTCAGTTACGTTTTTCTTTTGAATTATCCGTTAACTATGTATTGTTTGTCTGTCTGCCTGTTTTTGTAAGAGTAGGGATTGGAATCAGAAGACTGGGATTACAACATAGACATTACTTAGATTACCTTGTTGTTTGATGTTGCTCTCTAAAGCTGTTGTTTAAGCTATAAACCTGGTGTCTGGTATCAATCGTTCACAAAGTCCAGCACTGGTTATTCAGAGGTCTGATGAGGAACCATTGGGATCAATTTTGAGGGACTTTGTTTTAATTTTACGGGAGGCTAATTTGATGTGGCTGTCTCTCTCCATTATTAACAGTGGTGGTAATGTCATTGAATATTAGGGTGAGATAGTTGGGTTCTGTCTCATTGGAGATGTACTTGTAATGAAAATTTTACTTGTCACTAATACCCAAGCATGGATGTTGGCTATGAAACATATGGCCAAAGTGGCTTCTGTATGTTAAGGGTTTTGAATGGAACTGAACATTGTGTAGTCATCACCAAACATTCCCTTTTTTGACCTTAGGATGGAGGGAAACTCATTTATGAAGCAGCTGAAGATGGCTGGCTTAGAACACTGCTCTAAAGAGCCCTGCTGTGATGTCCCAAGGCTGACGTGATTTGCTGTCAATAATCACAATTATCTTTCTTTGTGTTTGGTTAGACTGTCAACCATTGACTTCAGTTTTGTTAGGACTCCTTGCTGGCACACTTAATTAAGTGCTGTTTTAATGTTGAGGGCTGTTTTTCTCACTCAGCTCGGAGTTTGGTTTTTGTGCCTGTGTTTTAAACCAAGGACATTACTGTAGGATTCTTCTAGGCTCTTGTGAAATGTTTTGAAATGCTTTACTATTTTAAAGGTACTATCGTAGTACAAGGTGTCAGCAAATGCTTCCATACAGACAGCGTAGAAAATGCAGGCTGTTAGATGCTAGTCTTGACGTGCAATCATATCTGAACTGGTCAAATACTGCAGCAGTATTCTCATTTGAAATCTTTGCAAATCAGCTGTTGAAATATATTCATGTTGTGGATTAATTTGATTTTAGCTTTGTATTATGATTTCATGGGTAGGATAATTATTTTGGTTTTCCACTTTGTCCCTGAGAGCTATGAACAATTTTTAGGCTGTAGTGGCTTTCAAACTTGATACGATAATTATATTATTGCATTACTTGATTCTGCTGCTAGATGGAGCTCTGACATTATATCATTGACTATATCTTTTAACCCTTTCAATATACTGTTAAATTTGGGGAAGCTTGATTTTCTGACTCCAATTTTAGTTTTGTACAAAAAGGATTGGTAACAATGTGACCATATGATGGGAACTGCTTGGGAGTACCCAATGCATCAGGTACTTAAATATAAACTGAAAGAAGTGTGGATGCTGTAAATCAGGAACAAAAACAGAACTTGCTGGAAAAGCTCAGCAGGTCTGGCAGCATCTGTGAAGAAAAATCAGAATGAACATTTTGGGCCAGTGATCCTGATCTGGAGGCCTAAACTGGGGCCTATTTGATTCAGGAAATTAAGAGTTGTCTGCGTCCTTCAATATTTTTTCGCAATAGAACGTGGGCAGCATGGGCCAAGCCAGTATTTATTGTCCATGCCCAAATGCTGTGGTGAAGGTGGTTATGAGCTGCCTTCTTGAACTGCTGCAGTCCTTGGAGTGTAGAGACTTTCACACACTGCTATTCTGAGGGAAGTTCCAGGAATTTTCCCAGTGATAGTTTAAAAAACATGTGATGTATTTCAAAGGAAGGATGGTGAGTGGCTTAATGGGAGCTTTGCAGGTGGTGTTTTTCCCCTGCGTTTGATGCCCTTGACCTTCTAATTCATAGAGGTTGCAGGTTTGGAAGGTGCTGAACCTTGGTGAATTTCAGCAGTGTGTCTTGAACATGGTTCACATCTCTGTCACTGTGCTATGATGGTGAAAGGATTGAATGTTTAAGGTGGTGGACAGGGTATCAATCAAGTCAGCAGCTTTGTCTTAAATAGTGTTGAGCTTCTTGAGTGTTGTTGAAGCTGTACACTTCCAAGAAAGAAGCGAGCATTTCATTATGTTCTTGACTTTTGCCTTTTAGATTGTGGACAGCATTGGAAAGTCAAGGATGTAAATTCCAACCTGTACCCTTTTTTTTTTGCAGCCATAATATTTATTTAGCACATCCAGTTCAGTTTACAGGAAATTATAACATCCAGAATATTGATAGTGGCAGATTCAATAATAGTAATGCCATTGAATGTCAAGGGGTAATAGTTGGATTTCCTCGTGTTGGAGATGGCCATTTGTGTGCCATGAACAGTACTTGCCATTTATCAGCCCAAGCCTGCATGTTGTGCAGGTCTTGCTGCATATCAGTCCAAATGCTTTAGTATTTCAGGATTGATGAATATTGCTGTACATTGTAAAGACATCCTTGAACAAACCCATTTCTGACCTTATATGATAAACAAAATTCATTGATGGAACAGCTGAAGGAGGTAGGACCTAGGCCATGACTTGAGGAACAGATGCAGTGAGGCCTTTTGACTGAGATGATCAGATGCTGCCTTGACGTCAAATACAGTTACCTTCGCCTCACCTCTGGAGTTCAGCTCTTTTGTTCATGTGTGCACCAAGGTTGTAATGAGGCCAGGAGCTGAGCAATCCTGGCAGGACCAATCTGAATGACAGGGGGCAGGGTATTCCTTTGCATGTGTGCTTGAGATACATCCAAGTATATTAAAAGGAAGTAGCTGCAGAGGTGGTGGATGCACAGGTAGTAATCTTCCAGGAATCCTTAGATTCTGGATAAGTCCAAGAGGATTGGAAAATTGCCAATGTAAGGCATTTATTTAAAAAGGGAGGAGGCTCCTGACCCAAAATGTCAACTTTCCTGCTGCTTTGATGCTGCCTGGCCTGCTGTGCTCCTCCAGCTCCACACTGTGTTATTTAAAAAGGGAAGAAGTTTTTAAAAAAAAGTTAAACATAGGCCAGTTAGCTTAATATCTGTTATTGGGAAAAGGTTAAACTCTTCATTATTTGTGAAAATGATGTGGGTGTTGCTGGCTAGGCCAACATTTATTGCCCATTTGTAATTGTCCAGAGGGCAGTTAATAATCAACTACATTGCAGTGGGTCTAGAGTCACTTGTAGCGCAGACCAGGTAAGGACAGCAGCTTCTTTCCCTAAAAGAAATTCCTGATGGAGTTTTGCTAAAGTTAACAATGGTTTCACAGTTGCCATTAGGACAGCTTTTTTTATTTCAGATTTTTGTTTAAATTGAATTCAAATTTCACCATCTGAAATAGTGGGACTTGAAACGATGTCTCCAGAACATTCGATTAGGGTTCTGGATTACTATTCATTACCATAACACTACTGAACATAGAGCACGTAACACTGAGCGTTTAGCATTACATCATGTGATCAAGCAGAGTCAGCATACCTTCTTGAAGTGGAAATCATGCCGAACAAAGTTACCAGAATTTTTTGAGAAAATATCAGGCAGAATCGATAAACAGGAAGCAGTGGATGTAATATATTTTGATTTTCATAAGGTATTTAATGAGATACCACACACTGGGCTGCTTGATAAGGTAACAGCCCATGGTGCTGGAGATAGGATATTAGCATAGGTAGAGGATTGGCTAACTAATAAAGACAGAGAGTTGGGATTACAGAGACAATGGTAACTTGTAGCTAGTGGTCTGCTACATGAGTCAGTGCTGGGGCTACAGTTATTTACAATATATTTCAATGACTTGGATGAGGAAAGTGAATGTACTGTAGTCAAGTTTGTGGATGGCACAAAAATAGGACGGAAGGCAAGTGGTGGGGATGACACGAGAAGCCTGTAGAGGGATATAGACAGGTTAAACAAGTGGTCAAAAACTTGGCATTTGGACTATATGGGAAATGTGAGGTTGTGCATTTTGGCAGGAAGAGTAGAGGAACTGAATCTTATTTAAATGGAAATACACTGCAGAGAAAGCTGCAGAACAAGGGATTTGGGTGTCCTTGTCCACAAATCATAAAAAAAATTAGCATCCAAGTTTGGTGCGTAATAGGTGAAGCCAAATGGAATGTTGCCCTCTATTTCAAAGAGAATGAAGTATAAACATTGAGAAGTTTTGCTAAAACTAAACAAAGTACTACTCAGACCACAGCTGGAATATGAATGAAAACTGTGAACAGTTTTGGGCTCCGTATCTAAGGAAAGATATTTTGACATTGGAGGTAATCCAGAAAATGTTAGTAGGGTGATACCAGGTATGGAGTCACTGTTTTTTGAGGAGATGTTGAGTAGATTGGGTCCGTACTTTTTGGAATATAGAGGAATGAGAGGTGACCTTATCGAAACATACCAGATTTCTCAAAGACTTGACAGTGTAGACGTGGAAAGCTTGTTTCCCTTGTGAGAAAGTCTTGGACCAGAGGGTGTAATCTCAGAGTAAGAGGTCACACATTCAAGACAGATTTGAGATACAATTTCATCTGTGGGTTGCGTATCTGTGGAATTCATTTACCTGGCCTCAACAGTGCTCTGTGGTATTCGGTGTGTTCAAGGTTGAGAGGTTTTTAATCAGTTAGGAAATCAAAGGTTATGGAGAAAAGGCAAGAAAGTGGAGTTGAAGATTATGAGATAGCCATTATCTAATTGAATAGGGGCGTAAATTCAATGGGTCAATTAACCTACATCTGTGGTCTTGATAGCACTGTTGACAAACTCTTACATCACTTTGCTGATGATGGAGAGTAGTGTGATCATTGGCCATGTTGGATTGGTCCTGCCATTTATGGATTGGACATACCTTGACAATTTTCCACATTGGTGGGAAGATGTTAGCTCTATGAAATAGTTATTTCTGGGACGGAAGTCTTCAATAATGTTGCCAGTAGCTTTTAAAGTATTTAGTGCCTTCAGCCATTTCTTTATAATACATGGAGTGAATGAAGACTGATGCTGCAAAACTCTGGATAATACTGAGATGGATCACTCACTCAGTAATTCTGGCTGAAGATGGATGCAATTGTTTCAACCTTATCTTTTGTACTGATGGACTGGGTTCCCCATCCTTTAGGATGGAAATATTGGTGGAGCCTTCTGTTAGATGTTTAATTGTCCACTGCTGTTAACTTACAATGTGGAGTTTCATGCTAAACCCCCTATTCTTTTATTAAGGTCCTTCTTACACATTTGAATAAATTTTTGACACTTGGCTGTGTCCTTTTTTCCCCTTTGCATTTCTGTGAACACCATCCAATTGCATTTCAACGTTAAGGCTGCACATAACTGCAAATTACAGCCTTTGATTTTATAATGCCAATAGCAGTTTGTACAGGCTATTCTCAGTTAAGATCAGTGTAGAAAAGAAAAGCTGAGCTTGTGTTTTCTTTTGTAGAAACTATAGATGTAAATAGCAACTTTAATTTGGTGCTTGGAATTTACATACGGACACATGGTTTTGTGCTAGACATACCTAATCTCTTACTGTTGCCAACCTGTATAATATTTAATATTTTATTTTCACAGGAAGATCTCAAGGTTGCTTCAGGTGCTATAAAACGTGAATCAAGGCAAATTGCCCACGTGGAGAGAATGCGCCAGAGGAATCCTTCTGATCGACAAATTGTTGTATCCTTAATTTATAGTGGTTGTATTTTTGTGCCAAGATAGAACACTTTTACATGATGAGTGGTGAGCAGTGTGACTGGATCGTTTTGGATAAATTGAGTAACTTCTTGTTATTTGGGCTTTGAAAGCATAATTTTGTCTCTTCACACTGGGTCCTGAGAGTGACCTTTACCACTAAAAGGCACATTTCATCCTCACTGGATTACAAGATATGTGTTTTGCAATAAAGATGATTGTGATAAATTGCATGTTGAACCTGGTGTGGGACATCCTACATTGTGTTTTCTTTCTAAATAGAGTTTAAAATATTTCTCAGCTAAAATAATTATCATAGAATCATGGAATGGTTACAGCACACAAAGAGGCCAGTCATTCTATCAAGTACAGCATTTTGAAAATTCTATTTCCTTTCCCTTTTCCATGTTGTCCTGAAATTTTTGTTCATTTTAAGTGCTTATTGAATTTCCTTCTGCATGCAACAATTGAATAAAGCTGTGCTACATTCTCAGGCAGTGCTTTTCAGATCCCAACTACTCACTGCATGAAAGTATTTTCCATTCTGTTGTCTTTTTGATAAATAACCTTTGTTTATAGCCTGTGGTTTTTTGCCTTTCTGTTAAGGAAAACAGTTTCTCTCTATCTGCTCTGTAGAGATATATCATCATTTTGAACATCTTTATCTAAGTTTTCAATCTTCTCTGGCTTCCGTTTCTCCAATCTAATCGCATAACTGATGTTTCTTATCGCAGGAAGCAATTTTGTGAAGCCTTTCTGCACCATTTCTAAAGTCTTTATTTCTTTTGTTAAGTGCGGTGCCTAGTCTTGGACTTGAGAAAAAAATACACCAGTTGAAGCCTAACTAGTATCAAATAAATGTTTATCATAACTCCTTGTTTTTGTCCTTTGTCTGTTCATTTTTAAAGCCCCATTGTTCAATTTTCATTATAAAATTTCTTTCCTGTCTTCCATATCAATTTAACCAGGATAGGTTTGATTTCAACCCAGAGTCATGGGCCCTCATCCAATTAAGTAAGTTATTTAAGAAATCTAGGGAAGAGATGACTTGATTATAACATACAAAATCTGAGAGGTAAAAGAAAAATATTATGGATGCTGGAAATCTGAACTAAAAACAGAACATGCTGGAGAAACTCACTAGAATTGGAAACAGTCATGTCAAGGAAGGGAAGATTCAGAAATGGACTGTGTGTATGAGAATGATAGAAATCAAGCAGGAAATTGATTAATTTTTCCAATTTCCATGACATCATCCATGCATGGTGAAAGAATTGAGAGGCTGTTCTTGAGTAGGACTGGAACAGGGAATGTTTGACATTCCCCACAAAGAGATGGGCATAACTGGGACCAATGTGGCTATCTATTGCCATACCATTGACCTGGATAAAGTGATACAAGTTAAAGGAGAAATAAGTTGAAATTGAAAATGAGCTCAGCCAGGCAGAGGAAGTTGGTGGTGAATGAGGACTGTTGAGGATACTTTCAAGGAAGAAGCAAAGAGACTTCAGACCATCCTGATGAGGGATAAGTGTGTAGAGAGATTGCACATCCATTGTGATGAGCACATTCAAGGCATTCATTCCTACTTCTGTAGCAGTTCACAAAGTCATACTGTGACTCATCACTTGTTAGGGTATCCTATTTAACTTTTACTCAGACAATTGGTTTACATATGAGTCATGTGATGCCACCAGGTTTTAGTAAAGTTTTGTTTCATGTTCTTAAGTTATGTTCTCGGCCTGCACAGTTCTGTATTTCTCAGCTCAACAGGTTGCTATGATTTTCTGAGACAAAGAGAGCTGTTTCTAAAATACACAATACATTTATGAGAATATATAACTTCCAAGGGTGTTGGAAATGTAACAAAACCTTGGGCATTTTCTACAGCTGCTCAATAAATTTCCCTTCATGGGAGACCCACATCTACGTCCAGCTGTTCAGACCTAGGATCCTGTATTCTTGTACAAGATGTTGTCACTGTCTCTGTCACTGTTTCCTGCTCAGTTGTGATGTGCAGTTTACCATGTGACAAATAACTACCTTTCTTTGAGGCCCTGCCTTTGTGTCCATTTGTGTTGTGATATGTATGGCTAGTATGGTAGTGTTTCTTGAGGGTGCACAACTTGCTTTTGAATATGGCTTGCCCTTCTCTTGTTCCAACAAATTGGGGATGAAATAAATATACTAGCTATCATTAGAGAAATAAAAATGATATTAATGTGGCTAAAGGCTGATAAATCAACTGTACCTGATGAGTTGCATCCCAGGATATGAAAAGAAGTAGCTATTGAGAGATAGTGGATGCAGTAGTAATAATCTTCCAAGAATCCTGAGATTCTAGGAAAGTAATTGACAATTGGAAAACTGCTAATGTAACATCCTTTTTCAAAAAGGGAGGGAGACAAGAAAGAAAGGTAACTATAGGGCAGATAGCTTAACATCTGTTATTGGGAAAATATTAGTCTGTGATGTTGAATGTTAAAGGATGTCACAGCAGAGCATCTAAAAATGAAAGAATGTTTGAAGGTATGTTGGATGTTATGGGAACATATAAATTTATTAGACCTCTTTGAGGAGGTAACAAGCAGGATAGATAAAGTTGGATGAAATATACTAAAAGGCGTTCGATTAAAGTACTGCACATGAGACCACTTCATCAGATATTGCAGTAGTATATTAGCATGGTGAGTGGATTGGCTGTTAGAAGACAAAGAGTTGGGATAAGGGGAGCGTTTTCAGGGTTGCAACTTTTAACCAGTGGAGTGCTATAGGGATCATTGCTAGGGCTACTATTGTCTACAGTATATATTAATGACTTGCTTGAAAGCAGTAAATGTGCTATTTCCAAGTTTGCCGATGACCCAAAAATAGATGGGAGGTTGTGGTGAGGATGACAGTCTACAGATGGATATAGCAAGGTTAGTGAGTGGGCAAAAACTTGGCAGATGGAATATAATATGGGAAAATGAGGTTATGCCCTTCAATAGGAATAGAGGGGCTGAATATTATTTAAACAGAGAAAAACTAGGAAACTGTAGTCCTCGTGCATAAATTACAAAATGCTAGCTCCAAGTCCAACAGATAGTAGGAAATAATATGGATAAAATGGCATCTCCTGAGGGAATAGAGTTTCAAAATAGGGGGACAGAAGAGCCAGTGGCAATGTGGATACAAAATTGGCTGAGTGACAGACAACAGAGAAGAATGGATATTTTTTGATCTGGAGGAAGGTTTGTAGTGGACTTCCAAATGAGGTCGGGTTTGGGACCTTTGCTTTTCCTGCTATATTCATTATCTAGACCTTTGTGTGCAGGGGACAGTTTCTAAGTTGCAGGTGACACTAAACTCCAAAGAATTGTCAACTGAGGAGGATAGTGTGAAACTTGAAGAGAACATTGACAAGTTGACGGATTGGACGGATAGGTGGTAGATGAGGTTCAGTCGAGAGAAGTGTGACATGATGCACTTTGGTTGGAAGAACACTGACACAACAACAAATAGGGACTACAGTTTTAAAGGGGATACAGGGCCATGGGACATGAGCATCTGTGTTCACAGGTCATTTGAAGGTGGCAGAATAGCTGCAGAGGGCAGTAAATAAAGCATACAGTATCCTTTATTAGTAGAGGCATAGAATACAAGAGCAAGAAGGTGATGTTTAACTTGTACAAGACACTTGTTAGACATCAGCTGGTATATTATGTACATGGTGGATTATACGTTATAGAAAATATACTGATGCATTGGAGAGAGTGCAGAAGTGACATCCTAGTATGGTTCCACGTATGAGAAACTTCAGTTATGATGATAGATTCCTCTCTCCCTGGAGAGAAGGTTGAGAGGAAATCTGATTGACGTTTTCAAGATCATGAGTGGGTTAGACAAAATAGTTTGAGTGAAGCTGTTACTGCTTGTAAGAGAAACAAAAAGGAGGATCCATAGATTTCAAAATGATGTGAAAATACAGCAAGGGTGATGTGAGGAAAAATGGTTTCACACAGTTAGGCGTTCAAATACTGTGAACAGTTTTAGTCCGATCATGTAACAGAAAATTTACTGGCATTGGGGGCAGTACCAAAAAGGTTCGCTAACTTGTTACTGGTTATGAATGTCAGAGGTTTTCAGAATCATAAGTAAGATGGATAAAGTGGTTAGGGCAAAACTGTTCCCCTCGTAAAAGCAACAAGATCACAAGAGCATGAATTTAAAGTGATCTGCATAGGGAACAAATCAGATGTGAGAAAAAGCATTTTCTGCATGGCAAGTAGTTAGAATATGAAATGCACTGCCTAGTACAGTGTTCGAGGCAAGTTCGATTGATACAATCAAGGACATTGGATGACATTTTGGATAGAAACAGCATGCAAGGATTTGGGGGGAAAAAGCAGGAGATTGACATTAGGTCATGATACTCATTTGAAGAGCCAATGTTGGCATGATAGGCCAAGTGGCGGCCTCCTGTGCATTAACACTGCTTTAATTCTGTGATCATCCAAATCTGATTATTGGAGAGTCAGCTTTAGAATTTTTCAATTGATGATTCAGTCTCAAATCACACTGATTTTTATTTCCCTTCCTACTACTTTCACCACTGTAAGCACACACCACTCCTTACTATCCTCACTTTCATCATGCACTTTTGTCATGTTGACAGAACACTCTTGTTGATTTTCTTCTCCTGTTTAGAATACCCACTACATAATTGAGTTTCTTTTTGATTTGATAAGGTTCAAAGAACCTTGCTTTTAACGGTTCTGACATTTATTTCTGCATGAGCTTTCATTGTTTGAGTGACTTTGTCATGCTTTCTGGGCAACTAACATACTTTGGTTAATGTTTCCATATGTTTGACATACCAGTCAGAAGTAGTGTCTGAGCTTTGGCTTATAAATTTTTAATTAATTAAAGGAATCCTGTCACCTCATGCCTATATATTAAATTGAAAGGACTAAATCCTGTGGACTTATTGAGGTATCACTAATAGCAAATGGTTACAAGGGAGCTCTTTTATCCCAATCATAATGGCATTCCTAACACTGGATTCCCATCATGGTCTTTAAAGTTTAACACCATATTTAAAATAGTGCCTCTTGTGATTGTTAATGATGAGATGATTATTTTATTCCCAAATTATTCAATACTCTTTAATATTTCTGACATTCAATCAAATCAAGGTTCTGAATTGGTTAATTCACATCTTGAAAGAGATTGAGGTATGTTTTTCCACTATCATTTTTGCTATAATTTTCTTAAAAGATATCAGCTCAGTAAACCTTGCTTGTACATTCAAGTCTTTTTAAAAGATACTGTTTCCTAATTCAGGATAAAAATAGGGGTCTGACAATTTTTATTCAGACCCTACCACTTTTTTTTCCCCAATAGCTGTTATCAGAATCAAGGATGCAGATTTAATTAGTGCAGTGCCAGTAAAAGTGTTTTAGTATTTTAGCCCATGTCTTCCTAATTCCCAGATGACGTCCTATTGAAATTTTGTGAGTTACTGATATGAATTTGTTACAGTATGCTGATGGAATTACTACCTGATGGACTATTGCCCTTTCCCAATCAGCTGGTATTTGAGTAGTCTCCATGTCTTCATTTACACTTTGTCTTTTTATAAGAACAGTCAAGTGTTGATTTTGGTTTAGTTTCCAAGTAAGCTATTTATTTACATCCCTCTCAGTTCAAAATCCACCTGTTGCATTTATATTGAGAATGGCTAAACATGTCAGCCTCATTCTCTTATGCCTTCATTTCACTGAAGTTTTCAAAGATTGTGGCCGATAACTGAATTTCCATGTCATCTCCCTTTTTCATGTATTCTTCCTATCTAATTCTACAAGTTTGTAGGAGTGCGTTTATTTCTACTGGAGTTTAGAACAGTGAGAAGTGAATTGATTGAAGTACATGTGGAAACGATGTTGCCTGTTGTAGTGAGTCCAGAACATTGTGTCACTGTTTAAAAATTAGATATTCAGGACGTAAGTGAGGAGCAATTTTTTTCTGTTAGAGGTTCTATAATATGTCTTTTCTCTTGCATAATCTCCAAGTATCTGATTAGGTTACTTTCTTTTAGTCCTAAACTTTAATTAATAAGCTTCAAGGACAAACTGTTATGTATTGAGTATTGCTCTTTTGATCACTTCATCTTTTAGTCACCTCACCTTCACATCTTTTCAAATGAGGTGAAATACCACCCTCTGTAAATGTAGGCACTAACCAAAGATGTTTTTCAAATTTTAATTCACTGTTTGCAGTGGAATGATTTTGACCTTCTGAACTGCTATCTCTTATTCTGCTTTATTCTAAACTTTTCTTTAGCTTAGCTACATGGTCAGATTTCTCTGTCTCTGGAGTTCAAGCTTTTACATTTCCATTTCTCTTATTTCTCCTCTCTTGCCAATTCAAGTATTTATTTTCCATTTCTCTTGTTGTTTTCTTCCACCTTTCTTTCTTATTCAGATTTTTAAAATTACTCTTTTTCTTTCTTTCTCTTCCAGTTCAACTTTTTTTCATCACCTGCAACCAAACTTCATCTAAGTATGTAATCTAATGCATTCGGGTTTCTCTTCTTTAAATCTAAATGTTGAGTAATCGCTTCAATCACATCATCCTTACATATGAATCGGAAACAACAATAGGCCATTCATCCTGAGCCTGCTGTACCATTCTATAAGATTGTGGCTGATCTGATTGTAACCTCAAGTCCACATTTCTGCCTACCCCTGATAACCTTTCACCTTTTGTTTCGTAAGAATTAGTCTACTTCTGCTTTGAAAATATTCAAGGACTCTGCTTCCATTGCCTTTACAGGGAGAGTTCGAAAGACGCTCAACCCTATGAGAGAAAACATTTCACCTAATATGTATTGCAAATGGGTTATTTCTGATTTTTAAACAGTGATTCCTATTTCTAGACTCTCCCATTAAGAGTAACATTGTCTCCATGTTTCCCTGCTTAGACCTTTTTTGGCTTTTGTGTTACAGTCAAGTAATCTCTTACTGTTCTTAACTCCAGCAGATACAAGTTTAGCCTGTTCAATCCTTCCTCATAAGACAACCCATATCAGTGGTAACTAAACTATTGGAGAAAGTTATGAAGGAGAGAATTTGTCTCCATTTACAGGAGCAAGGTTTGATCATGGGTAATCAGATAGCTTTGTCATAGGGAGGTCATGTCTAACAAATCTGGTTGAATTTTTCAAGGTGACCAAATATATAGATGAGGGTAGTTGCGTTGATCTAATTTATATGGATTTCAGCAAGGCCTTTAACAAGGTCCCACATGGGAGACTGATAAAGAAGGTAAAAACACATGGAATCCAAAATTGGCTTAGTGGCAGAAGATACAGGATGATGGTGGAGGTGGTTTTTCTGACTAGAGACTGGTGTCCAGTATTGTACCACAAGGATCAGTGCTGTGTCCCTTCTTGTTTGTGATATAACTAAATGATATAGATGAGAATGTGAGGTGGAGAAGAGATAAGTGAATTTGTGGATGACATGAAGATTGGCTGGTTGTTGACTGTGAGGAAGAATGTTTTGGATTGTAGGAGGATATAAATAAATTGGTCAAATGGGCAGATCAGTGGCAGAAAGAATTTAACCGTGGTAAGTGTGAGATGATGCACTTTGGAAGCTATAACAAGACAAGGCAGTACTCCATGAATGGTAGGATACTAGGAAGCTCAGAGGAACAGAGGGGATGTTAGTCCACAAATCCTTAAACATGGCAGGGCAGGTTAATAGCTTATTTAAGGTTTACAGGACACGTCTTTTTTCTGTTGAGGCGTACATTGCCTGGGATGAAGAGAGGCTGGATAAGTTGGTTGCTTTCTTCGAAGCAGAGAATGTTGAGATGGGATCTGATAGAGGTGTGTAAGAGCATGAGGGACAGCATGAATAGAAAGCAGCTCTTCTGTTTTAGTTGAAAGATCAGTAACAAGAAGCCTGCTTTTAAGGTGAAAGTTGGGAGGTTTAGAGGGGATTTGAAGAAAGATATTTTCATCCAGACTTTAGGAGTTAGGAAAGTACTGCCTAGGAGGGTAGTTATGATGGGTGGCTTCAATATTTCAAAAGTACATGGATGAGCACTTAAGATGTTATAACATTCATTTTTTTGAGCCTAGTGCTGGAGAGTGGGACTTGTTTAGATTTAGCATAGTTTTGGCAGTACTGACTCAATGGGCTGAAGGGCTTGTTGTCCATTTTATGATTCTAAGGTGTTGCTTCCTCTATATGTTAGCAAAAGTTTTCGGAATATTAATACCAGCAGGAGTTTCAAAGCCCTGAGTCAGCTCGTACTGAGCAGGTCACCAGTTACTTGATTTACTGCATTTATTATGAGCAGGCAGCTTGTTTATCTATGAACATTGTGAAAGAAACTACTAGTTAAGATTAAATCAAATTGAGTGCTAATTTCAAAAGTGGAGTAAATTTTAGAAAGTCGACCCTCAAAGCACATAAAGTTAAGTACTCTGTAAAACTGCCCTCTGTTGAGCTGGCCTCCATACTATTTGATGAAGAGTCATCTAGACTAGAAACATTAGCTTGCTTTCTCTCCATGGATGCTGCCTGACTTGCTGTGATCTCCAGCATTTTTTGTTTTCAGTTCAGATTCCAGCATCTGCAGTAATTTGCTCCTCCATGCCAGTTATTTGATATTTCATCTTCATCACTAAGACAGTCTTCGGCATAACGTCAGCTTGTTAGCTGACATAGCCCTCATACTCTATCATCCTTTGAGGTGGACATCCTAACTGTGACCAAGCTTTTGATCGTCTGCCCTAATATGTCCTCACGTGACTTTTTGTCTGGTAACACTTCCGTGAAGTATGTTGGTACGCTTTTACTAAGTTAAAGATTAAGATTAACTATGTTCCTATCTTCATGGAGGAGATATTTCAGATTTCTAGTATCTCTAGTTTTTGTTTTACCATTTAATTCACTGCCGCTTCTGTTCTATGAATACTCACCTTGAAGAAGTTCCATTTGTCTCTTTCATCTCACTCAACTTCATTTCCTTCCATTTGCCCTCTGGTGTTTGCTTCAATCTCGCTCACCCTTTAACGACCTCTTGACCTTCCCTCCAGTTCTTCTTGCTCCTCCCACCTATTTCTAGATAAAATGTATAAAATCC
The DNA here is from genome assembly GCF_021869965.1 of Rhincodon typus. NCBI lineage: Eukaryota > Metazoa > Chordata > Chondrichthyes > Orectolobiformes > Rhincodontidae > Rhincodon > Rhincodon typus. Next base: position 84,735,645 of record NC_063335.1, read on the forward strand.
CTCAGTTCTTCAACTTTTCTCTTCAGCTTTGAAGAAATGTCATATTGGACTAGAAATGTTAACTGTTTCTTTCTACACGAATGCTGCCAGTCCTGAGTTTGCCCAGTCTCCTCTGTTTTTATTCAGATTTTCAACATTGGTAGTTCTTTGCTTTTATCTTGTACTAAATTTTATTTTGTTCATTTATGGGATATGAGCATTGTCACCATTGATTGCCATCACCAAAGTGGGCCTGAAAAGCCTTGATCTAAACAAAAGCCTTCAGTAGGAAATTTGGAGCAATCTTTGTGCACTTCAGCCCATTTCAGTTTATTGCTACATTGTTTCATCCATAAAATGGCATCCTAGCTTTAGAACTGTCAGGATGTTGTGCTGTTTGCAGTGTCATATTTTATCTTGGTAACAGGAAACACAATACATAAATACATGAAATAACCTTGACCTAGGAAAAGTGAGTTTGGAAGTCTGGTTCCATTGAAACTCTGGTGTTCCCTTCTGGAGTTCTGGAATTGATGCTTTGAACTAATGGTTTAAGAATTTTTATAAGAACCAGTCCTTGACAATAAGACAGACACAGGTTTGTGACTGAATATCAACTTCAGTTCCTGTGGAATTGCATTTGTAAGATAGCGAAATTACATTCTCTGAAAAAGTCTGTATTCACAACATTATGTGGTCACTCGTACATTTGAATGTTTAGATTTACTGGGGAAAGCTGTGCCTTTTGGATGGGCTTCTTCTGAACCATGCTGGGAACAGTGTCTTGTGAATTGTATAACTAGGGTAGTAAATTGAAATTGTAAATTGAATAGGGATGGAAGGGATCATGTGAGAAGTATTGTGGTAAATCAAAGGAAAATGATGTAAAAGAACAGGGTAGTAACTTAGGCAGCGGATACCAGATTGTGACGGGAAAGAACAGAGTATGCAAACTTAAGGCTTATCAGCAGATAAAATGAGATTAGAGACAACAGAAAGATGAGGTAGAAAGATAGAGTTAAAGGTCTGCATCTGAATGCTTGCCGTGTTTGTAACTAAATGGATTAACTGTTTGAACAGATAGAAATAAATAAGTTTAACCTAATAGCCATTACAGAGACATAGTTGCAAGGTGACGAAGACTGGGACCTAAATATTGAGGAATATTTGAAATGCTGAAAAGACAGCAAGATAGCAAAATGTGGTGAGGCCGCTTTGTTAATTAAAGTTGTCATCAGTTCAGTAGTAAGAGATGACCTTTTTTAAAAGATCAAGGTGGAAAATTGTCTTTTGTAGAAATGAAAAATAGGAGACTATTTGTGGGAGTAGTTTATAGATTCCTAAACAATAGTTGCTCTGCAATATCTAGTATACAGGAAGAAATAGAAATAGTAAGAAAGGTTTCGCAATAATCAAGGGTAGCTTTAATCTACATATAGATCAGGCAAAGGTAACCTGGATAATGAATTCAGAGTTTCCAGTCCAACTTCTTTGAGCAGTATGTTCTAGAATGAATGAGGCAGCAGGTTATTCTAGACCTGGTAATGAGCAATTACGGGATTAATCAGTAACCTCATAGAGACTGTCTTGTGCAGTGGTAGTGTCCCTGTTCCTGTACTGGGAGGCCTGGGTTCAAGTCCCATCTGCTCCAGAGGTGTGTAACAACATCTCTGGACAGGTTGGTTAGTAAAATAGGTTAAGGAGCCTCTGGGGGACAGTGATCATAAAATGTTGTGTTCTGTTTAAAGGGGAGGAGTTTGTTTCTGAGGCTAGTGTTTTCAACCTAAATAAAGGTTAATACAATGAATAATAATGGCTATCATAATCCAGGAAACTAGGTTAAAATGTAGGACACTAGAGATGGAGTGTCAAAGGAGAGATTTAATAACACTTAGGGAAAGATTTATCTCTTGTAAGAAAGAAGACTTCTTCGAGAAGGATGTATTCCATGTGGCTAAATAGGGAATTTAAGGAATGGAAAAGGTACAATTCTAAAAAGGTTAATTGTAGGTTAGAAGCTTGGCCAGATCTTAAGGACCAGCAAAGAATGACTACAAAATAATAAAGGGAAAGTAGAATATGAGAAACACCAAGATAAGCAATATAAAAATAGTAAGTGTTTCTACAAGAATTTAAATAGGAAAAGTATTTTGGTCCCTGAGGAATCGATCCTGGGGAAATTGATAATTGAAAATCAGTAAATGGCAGAAGCGTCGAACGGAATTTTGCTTCGGTCTACACCATAGAAGACTTTAAAAAGCTTCTTAAAGACATTTGGAAACCAAGATTAGGAAAGTAGGGAGGAACATAAAACAGGGATTGTCACCAGGGAAAATTGCTAGAGAAACTATTGGATCTAAAGTCTGACAAGTCTTCAGGAGTAGATGGCATGCATTCCATGGGCTGAAAAGAAAAGGCTGCAGAAATAGCAGAGCCATTACCTATGATATTCTAAAATTTCTTAGCTTCTGAAATAGTTAGACATTATTGGAGAATGTGTTAACACTACTATTCAAGAAAGGAGCTAGAAAACAGAACTACAGGCCGGTTAGCCTAACATATATCTTCAGGAAAATGCTAAAATCTATTGTTACAGAGGTTATACCAAGAGACTTAGAAAATCATAATGGAATCAGGTGGAGTCAACATGCTGTTCTTGTGGAAGGCAAATTGTGTTCAACTAATTTCTTAGAGTTTTTGAGGAAATAAGAAGAAAGGTTGGTAAAAGGGAATCTCTGGATTTTGCGTACCTGGATTTCCAAAAAGCATTTGATAAGCCACATCAAAGGTTACCAACAAATTCAGAATTTATGGTAAAGGAGGTAATGTATTTTCAAGGATAGTGTATTGGTTAATCAACAGGATGCAGAGAATTGGAATAAATGACTTTAACAAAGAAATCAAATGTATAACTAAATTACCTGATGATCCCAAGATAATAAGAAAGCTGTTAAGACAAGATAGAGAGGCTACAAAGGGGTATAAATAGATTCAGTGAGTAGGCAAAAAAAAGGCAGGTGGAGTATAATGTGGACCATATGGCCACTTCATCAGGATGAATATTAAAACAGTATTTTTCAAATTTGAGGGAGACTGTAGAACCAAAGTACAGAAGAATCTAGGTGTCCTAGCATGTGATTGCAAAATTACTCTGCAGATACAGCAAGAGATTTGGAAGGCAAATGGAATGTTGCTGTTAATTGCAAGAGGAATGAAAAAAAAAAAGACAGGACATGGTGAGACCACATCCAGAATATTGTATACAGTTTTGGTCACTTTATTCAAGAAGTGACATAATTGGAATAGAAGCAGCGTACAGAAGGTTCGCCTGGGTTGAGATGGTTAACTTATGGGGAAAGGTAGACATGTTGAGCCTGTATCCATTGGAGTTTAGAAGAAAGAGAGTGATCTTAACGGAACATATAACATCTTGCGAGGACTGTAATAGGAATGATGCTGAAAGGATGCTTCCTCTGGTGAGAGAGTCCAGAATTAGTTTTTTTTTTAAAAAATCTCCCATTTAAGATGGAAATTATGAGAAATATTTACCTTGAGGGTCATGAGTGTTTGGAATTTTTTAAGACAAGTTCTTGATTAACGAGGGGCTGAAAAGGCACTGGGCTTTGACAGGAAAGTGGAGCTGAGGCTACGTTCATATCAGACATGATTTTATTAAATGCCAGAGTAAGCTTGAGGTGCCAAATGGCCACCACCTCATAATTAATATGTTCATATCTATGTAAATGAGAAATCAAACAGCACATGAGTTGTAACAGTGTCTTTCACTGCCCAGTTCAAAATTTCATTCCAGGCCAGGTTAAAGATGTAAGGTCGAGAATCCTAAGTATCTGGTCTCCATCACATAATTTTGCAACAGATAACTCAGAAATTTCTATCCAAGGGATCATAAATATTCCTAGTGTTGGATGTAGATAAAACCTACTAGGTTCCTTTGAGGTATTATGAAGATTTGGAGTCAGCATTGTTATAACTTTGTGAAGGAAGATTTTAGCCTGCATCTCAGAGTTGTACAGCACGGAAACAGACCCTTTGGTTCAACTCATCCATGCTGACCAGATATCCTAAATTAATCTTGGCCCATTTGTTGGCATTATATGAATGATTTGGATGTGAACATGGATGGTATGGTTAGTAAGTTTGCAGATGATACTAAAGTTCGACAGTATGGTGGACAGCCAAGAAGGTTACCTCAGAGTACAACGGGACCTTGTTCAGATGGGCAGGTGGTCCAAGGAGTGGCAGATCATTCCTTGAAAGTAGAATCAGAGCGTTGTACAGGACGGAAACAGACCCTTCGGTCCAACTTGTCCATGCCAACCAGATATCCTAAATTAATCTAGTCCCATTTGCCGACATTTGGCTCATGTCCCTCTAAACCCTTCCTATTCATGTATCCATCCAGATGCCTTTAAGTGTTGTAATTGTACCAGCCTCTACCACTTCCTCTGTTAGCTTGTTCCATACACACATCACCTCCTGCGTGAAAAAATTGCCCCTTAGTTTCCTTTTAAATCTTTCCCCTCTCACCTTAAACCTATGCACTCTAGCTTTGGACTCCCCTACACTGAGAAAAAGACCTTGTCTATTCACCCTGTCCAAGCCCCACATGATTTTATAAACCTCTTTAAGGCCACCCCTTAGTCTCCAATGCTCCAGGGTAAATAGCCCCAGCCTATTTGCCCTCTCCCTATAGCTCAAACCCTCCAACCCTGGTAAAAGCCTTGTTAATCTTTTCTGAACAATTTCAAGTTTAACAGTATCTTTCCTATAGCAGGGAGTTCAGAACTGGACACAGTATTCCAAAAGTGGCCTAAACAATGTCCTGTACAGCTGCAACATGCCATCCCAGCTCTTATACTGACCAATAAAGGCAAGCATGTCAAACACTTCTTCACTACCCTGTCTACCTGTGACTCCACTTTCAAGGAACTATGCTTTAAGGTTTTAGCAAAGATTTGTAGCTCAGATTGTGGGTGAGGTTGTTGCTGTGCGCGCCAAGCTGGCTTGTTTTCGTTCAGCCGTTTCGTCACCATGCTAGGTAACATCGTCAGTAAGGCTGATGAAGTGATGCTGTTTTACTCCACTTGGAATTTATACTGTCCGGTCTGTTATGGTGAGTAGTGTCATTTCCGGTTTTGTTCTGTATGGGTTTGTATATGGGGTCCAAATCTAAATGTTTGCTGATTGCATTATGGGTTGAGAACCATGCCTCAGGAATTCCTGCGTGTTTCTAAAGACATGGGTCTCAATCCATAATGCAATTAACAAACATAGAATTGGACCCCATATACAAACCCATACAGAATAAAACCGGAAATAACTGCTCACCATAACGGACTGGACAGTATAAATTCCAAGCGGAGTAGAACGGCATTGCTTTATTGGAGGCCTCAGTGATGATGTTACCTAGCATGAAACGTCTGAACGAAAACAAGCCAACTCAGCGAGCAAGTCAGCAACATCAAGGAACAATGCTCCTGCACCAAGGTTTCTATGTTTGCAGCACTCTCCAGGACCGTACCATTGTGTATAAGACCTGTCCTGACTTGCCTTACCAAAATGCAGCAACTCATATTTATCCAAATTAAATTCCATCTGCCACTCCTCACCCCATATGATCAAGTTTCCATTGTGTTTTGAGATAACCTTCTTCGCTGGCCAGTACACCCCCAATTTTTGTGGCATCTGCAAACTTACTAAGCATATCTTCTATATTCACATTCTAGGCCATTTATATAAATAATAAAAACTAGTGGGCCCAGCATCAATCCTTGCGGCACACCACTGTCACAGACCTCCAGACTAAAAAGCAACCCTCCTCCACCACCCTCTTGTCTCATACCTTCAAGCCAGTTTTGTATCCAAATGGCTAGCTCTCCCTGGATTCCATGTGGTCTAACCTTGTTAACCAGTCGACAGTGTGGAACCTTGTTGAACAGTTTGCTGAAATCCAGATAGACAAAGTCCACTGCTCTGCCTTCATCAATTTTCTTTGAATTTTTTTGAAAAAGTAACAATCACATTAGTGAGACATGATTTCCCACACACAAAGCCATGTTGACTATCACTACTCAGTTCTTGTCTTTCCAAGTACGTGTAAAAGGTCCCCCCCAACAACTTGCCCACCACTAATGTCAGGCTCACCGGTCTATAGTTTCCTGGCATTTCTTTACCACCTTTCTTAAATAATGACACCACATTAGGCAACCTCCCATGGTTATCAATGATACAGATATCTCAGCAAGGGGCCTAGCAATCACTTCCCTAGCTTCCCAAAAAGTTCTGGGATACACCTGATCAAGTTCTGGGGGTTTTACCATCTTTAAGATGTCCAGCACCACCACCACCACCTAATTTGGACACTTTTTTTCTCTTTTCAAGATATTACTATTTATTTCTCCAAATACTCTAGCTTCTACATCCATCTCCAAGGTAAATACTGATACAAAATAGTATCTCGCTCATCTCCTGTGGTTCCACACATGGACGACCTTGTTGATCTTTAAGGGGCTTCTATTGTCTCCCTAGTTATTCTTTTGTTCTTAATGTGTTTGTAAAATCTCTTTGGATTCTCCTTAATCCTATTTGCCAAAGCTATCTCATGTCCCCTTTTTGCCATCCTGATTTCTCTCGTGTATACTCCTACTGCCCTCATACTCCTCTCGGGATTCACACAATCCCAGCTGTCTATACCTGACACATGCTGCCTCCTTTTTCTTGTACGCACTTTTCTTGGCAGAGTGATGGTTGTATAGTGGTGAGCATGGCTACCTTCCGAGCAGTTGACCCGGGTTCAATTCCTGGCCATCGCAGGACTGTGCATGAAAGGCAGTGGTGTAGTGGTATTGTCACCGGGCTAGTATGCCAGAGACCTAGATAATGCTGTGGGTTCAAATCCCACCATGGCGGTTAGTGAAAGTTAACAGAACTTATTGTGCGGGGAATTAACTCAAATGGTAGAGCGCTCGCTTAGCATACAAGAGGTAGTGAGATCGATGCCTACGTTCTCCACTTTGGTTAGGGTGGCTCAGTGGTTAGCACTGCTGCCTCACAGTGCCAGGAACCCAGGTTCGATTCCATCCTTGGGCGACTGTCTGTGTAGAGTTTGCACATTCTCGCCATATCTGCATGGGTTTCCTCTGAGTGCTCCGGTTTCCTCCCACAGTCCAAAGATGTGCAAGTTAGGTGGATTAGCCATGCTAAATTGCCCATAGTGTTCAGGGATGTGTAGATTAGTGGGATGAGTCTGGGTGGGGTGTTCTGAGGGTCAGTGTGGACTTGTTGGGCCGAAGGGCCTGTTTCCGCACTGCAGGGATTCTATAATCTAATAATCACTTAACAAATTCCCCTCCATCCAAGCCCTTAACACTATGGCAGTCCCAGTTTATGTCTGGAAAGTTAAAATGCCCTACCATTACAACCCTATTATTCTTGCAGATACCTGAGATCTCCTTACAAACTTGCTTCTCAATTTCCTGCTGACTTTTGAGGGTGGGGCTATTAGTACAATCCCAATAAGGTGGTCACCCCTTTTTTATTTCTCAGTTCCACCCAAATAACTTCACTAGACATACTCCCAGGAATAAGTACAGCCGTAATGTTACCCCTAATCAAAAATGCCACTCCCTTTCCTTTCTTGCCCCCCTTTCTATCTTCATATAGCATCTGTACACTGGAATATTAAGCTGCCAGTCCTGCCCTTTCCTGATCCATGTTGCTGCAGTAGCTATGATATCCCTTCCCATGCAAGTCGTGTATATTAGGTGTTATTATCCTGTTGATATACTCATTATTTTGATTCTTTGATAATTAAATTGGAAGGAGCAGCCATTACTTGAGCGTTAAATTTCCTCAGTTATAATAATAGAATTTGTGGTTGTCTTACTGTTCATGCTTTTACTGTGATTTGGATAAACTGTAGAACAGACATTCAGTGGAGTTGGCCAGATTCTGCTTATTCCAGGATTGAGGCTGTCGCATTATTTGTAGACTTTAAAACAAAATCATGCCAAAGCCTTAATTTAGTGCAGATCTCTGTAAAAGAGCTTGTTTTGTGTTTTCTGTTGAACTAAGATTATATGTCAGTTGGTGTATAAGAATTATCCTGGTATTTTAACACTTTTTATGGAAACATTTGAATGGCACTGGTTGTACTTTAAGTGTTAACTTATGTTAAATATATCTGATTCCTTCAAAAAGATCCAGTAATTAAAACATAATATTGCCTGAGTGTATAGTTGTTTAATTTATACGTCTGAAGGGTAGGGAATTTTTTACTTCTTTTCCAGAAATGTACATTTTAGAATGTATTTAAGTTAGATGTTTCTTACTGAAAAAATCAGTTTTTGAATTGCTCCTTTCTAGGCTGAGTCTGAATTACAGAGGGTCACAATGGATGCTACACGAATTGCACGACAGCTGGAAGAAACCATTGATGATTTTCAAGAAGAGAAAATTAGGGATATTAAGGTAAACATAGCATGCGAAAATAATTCTTCCTCATTTGTTCAAATAAAAAATATTTAGATAAATCCTGAAGTGGAAATTCTAGACTATTGGGCAGAATTGTTTTTGCCCAATGAGGGACAGGCTTAGCTGTGTGTCGGGAAATAAGTTGCAAAAACATAGGAATATAGGAATTAGGACCAGGAATAGGCAATTCAGCACTTCGAGCCTACATCATCATTTAATATGACCGTGGCGAATCTTATCCTGGACTCAACTCCACTTTCCTGCCAGCTACCCGTAGGCCTTTATCCCACTTTTCATCAGAAACAAATCCATTTCTTGAATTGGTGCCTCCACAACACTGTGGGACAGTGAGTTCCACAGATTCACAACTCTCTGAGAGAAATAGTTTCCCCTCATTTCAGTTTTGAACCTACCTCCTCTCACTCCTATATATCCATGACCTCTTATTTGAGACTGTCTTACAAGAGGGAACATCTGTTTGTTGTGCACCTTATGAATCCCTTTTAGCATTTTATATACGTTAGTCAGATTCACCCCATTCTTCTAAACTCTATCAAGTACAAGTCTAAGCTAATCAACTGCTCCTCGTATAACAGCCCTTTCATCCCTGGAATCAATTTGGTAAACTTCCTGTTAACTGCCTCCAGTGCCATTACATCCTTTCTCAGGTAAGGAGACCAAAACTGGACACAATACTCCAGGTGTGGTCTCACCAATACTTTATATAATTTTAACAACATTACTTTTATAATCCAGTCCTTTTGCAATAAATGCCAAGATTCCATTTGCCTGTCTTGTTATATGTTCCATCTACTTACCCACTTTGTGATTCATACACAAGACTCCCAGATGCTATTGGGGAGCCTGAAATATTCTATTCTACTCCATTTAAAGAAAAGCGCATTCTGAAGCAGACAGGAAACCACCTTGAAGGTGTTGGGTCTGATAGTTAATTGTGTTAAATTTTAAATAAGAGGCAATTTAACAGTGTAATTTTGGCTTTAACAGCATAGGATTCATGAAATATGGATGTTCTGCGGAACAACAAACCAGCTCGGCAAGCCAACCAACCTCAACATGGATGTTGCGTATTTGTGTTAGTATGGTGGGCTGTGAGTCTAATAAATGACAATGATGTCATGAGCCACTTTGAGCAACTTAGTCTAATCTTGCTGCTTAGGCTGTAAACATCCCCGTAATAAAGCTCCTGCTGTTTAACATTTTGGCCTCCTCGTCCTTGGAACTTGACATGAAGAAAACTCAATGTGGATAAAATTTTGGAGAAAATATTGTGTTCTCACTGCAGACCTTAGAAATGCTTTGATAAAAAGAAGAAATCAAAATACATCATTGCTGCACTGAAGTAGGTACAGTCAGCAAGGGAGAAGAAAATAATTTACCCAGGGAAGAGTTGAACATTGTAGAAGAATCTTGCCACATACTTGACCCTGAAGGAACACTGAGTAACGAATACCCTACACAGATGGAAATGTCTTGAGTTGGGTTATAAACTTGCAAAGAAACAGGCAGCCTCAGGAATACCTTGTTTTAAACAGTAAGGACAGAGGTAGTGCTGAAGTTTTCATGGCACAGGATGCAATGGAGGTCCTTCCCATCTAAAGAAGGAAGGGTGGAAAGTTTGGTGCCAAGGGACTATATGATGAAAATTCAGAGAACTCCCACAAAGAATAGAAATGGTCTCCATCAAATCAAAAATCAACGATGAGAATCGAGCAAAAGGTTGGTTCACTGTTTTATGCAATCATACCAAAGGCTGAAGCAGAATTAGAGATGCTAGTCAAGTTAGAAGTCCTTGAGCCCACAAATATGAGTGATTCATTGGACCACGTCTATCATACCAATGATGAAGAAAATTGGATCGGTACACATCTGTGATGATGTTACAGTACTGTGTGCTGAGCAGTATCTTTGCCTTTAATCGATGACATGATGGCCTAGTTGGAGGTCAGCTTGTCAGTAAAATCGACCTTAGTCAAGCCTAAGTTGTAGAAATACATGACAATTATAACACATAAAGGACTAGTCAAATTCAAGAGACTTCAATTTGGAATCATGTCTGCGTCTGCATTAGCCCAATTTGCCATGTAACAGATTTCAAGTTGATTGGAAGGAATCCAATTTTACCTAGACAACATTTTAGTCCCGGGAAAAAACAAAAAAGTGCATCTCCACAATTTAGATGCAATCTGCAGAGACCTGAATTAGCAAAGACAAATTTGATTTCTTTTAAGTCTTCTATCATTGAATGTTTAGGCCTTGTTATCGCTGCAAAGGGACTACACATATCATCAAACGCAAAAGCAAAAGCCACAACTGTGGCAACAGCACCTAAAAATGTAAACCAATTACAATTTTTTTGTGATTGCTAAATTACTGAGTCCCGAATCTTGCAACCATTCTCAAGCAGTTGCACAATTTATTGTATTATTATTCTTGTCCAAAACAAGAATTGGAAATGGGAAGATCAATATGAAACACAAGGAAAATAGGCTTTATTAAAGTCAACTCCTTTAGGACCGCAAATGGCATATGATTCATCACCCTATGGAGTGGAAGTAGTCATTTCTCACGTAACAGCAATAGTAAGAGAAGCCAATAGCTTTTGCGTCAAGATCATTAAAACAGAAATGAACAATGCACAAATAGAGGAAAAAAACCTTTCGGAATTATTTTTGGCATTAGACAATTTCACCAATATCTGTATAGCCAAGAACGTATCATACTAATAGACTGTTGACCATTGGCTACAATAACTGGGCCTCATACAGGGATATCTTGCATAGCAGCAAGCCTTATGCAGAGGTGGGCATTGTTGCCATAGTTCAAAGTGCTACGATTAGGTGTAGGCAATACAACTTAAATGGAAATACTTATGGGCTCTTTAGATTACCTTTCCCAAATGAGTTGACTGCAAAAGATCTGTTTGTAGAGGTTTTTTATTTCAAACAAGTAGAGAACACTCTGGTAATGGCAGGACAAGGTACAAAGTACGTGAGAGATGATCTACTACTATCAAAAGTGATGGACATTGACTTCATTGCAAGATCACAGAACAACAACTCCAAACTGAAGCCACATGTCACAGGAAGCTAGAACTATCTGTATAACCAGGATATCTCCCACAGGGAATGGTGGTCATCTATACAGAGGTCACTATGGCATTGTCAGAATGAAGGAGATAGTCAGAGCTGTTTTTAGTTGCCAGGGCATGACTCTGAAATTGAGGGGAAGGCAGGAACATTTGTAGCTTGCGCAAGAGTTCGCAACTTACCTTCATTAGTGCCACTATACCAGAAAGGCCATGACAAAGAATCCATATTAACTGTTTTTAACCTTTTGAAGGGCAAATGTTTTTCATAGTCGTTGATGCATATACTGAATATCCTGAAGCTTCCATCATAAATACAGCATCTTCAGAGAAAATCATTGAAAGTTTGGGGGAGATCTTTGCAAGGTTTGACTATTTGGTTATATCACAAGAGTTTACATAATATATAAAGCAGAATGAAATTTAACCTATCTAATCAGTTTCTTATCACACAATCACAAATGTTTTGGCACAAATGTTTGTTCTGACAATGAAACATTCCTAAAGGGTAAGTCAAGAACATGGATCATTATCTAAAAGATTGAGCTAATTTTTGTTAACATGTCAGAACACATCCCACTCCATAACTCAAGAGTTCTCTGGCATTACTCATGGCAAAGTGTCAGTTGCACATGGCATTTGATTTACTGAAACTACCCTTAACAAAAGACGTTGTTGACAGGAAACAACAGAATCTGCTTTCTCATTGAGAGAACAAGGCTAGATGCTGTGTTTTCAAAAAGGCCAAGAGGTGTTGGTAAAGAATTACACTACTGGTGCTGAGTGGATACCAGCCTCATTGTAGCACAGACTAGACTCCTACACATACAGACAAGAGATGACAAAAACCAAAAGAACTGCGGATGCTGTAAATCAGGAACAAAAACAAAGTTGCTGGAAAAGCTCAGCAGGTCTGGCAGCATCTGTGAAGGAGAAAACAGAGTTAACGTTTTGGGTCCAGTGACCCTTCCTCAAGAGATGATGTTGTATGGAGAGGACATGAAGATCAACTCTTGACAGGTAGCATGGATGTACAAGGGACAACATTAATTTGAAAATCCACAAATAATAATGCCAAACAGAGATTTTCGTAGACCTGAAAACAGAACAGTAACTGGAGCATCTGAGGGAGACAGTACCTTATGCGAAGTTTCAAACATATATAGTCACCTCCAGAAAAAGACAATGATAGATGATGTTCCTAGTACACCTAAAACACCAGAGATGGT
>NC_063335.1:84748854-84820438 GCF_021869965.1 Rhincodon typus
CAAACGTTCAGCATAACAATAAAGGATAAAAGAAGCTTTATTTTAAAAGGTACTTGCACTTTAGTCTTTTAACCAAAAGCTTTCAGACTGCCGGGCCAAGTGATCCTATCGCTATTGACATCCTATGGGTTACCATTGACCAGAAACTGAACTAATATAAATGCTGTGAAAACAACAGCAGGTCAGAGGCTGTGAATTCTGTGGTGAATACCTCACCTGTTTCCCCAATGCCTATCCAGCCTTTATAGGGCACCAGTCAGGAGTGTGATGGAATACTCACCCTTGCCTGGATTAGTGCAGCTATAAGAATATCAGGTGCATGGGAACACCACCATCTCCAAGTTCCTGTTCATGCATGCACCATCCTAATTAGGAACTATTATTGTTGTCAGTATCCTGGAACTCCCTTCCTAACAGGACTTTTGATGTCCCTACATGCTAACGCCTACTATAGCTCATTAATGTGCAATCATCAATTAACATCCTCACTTCTGATCTTATGATGGAAGGATGGTGATTCATAAAGCATCTGAAGATATTTGGGCCTAGGACTGAGGAACTTCTGCAGAGATTGTTACGAAGTTGAGTGCATATTCATGAATTGGAAGGCAGGAAGTTCGAATTTGTTTGTAAAAACGATTGTGGGGAAAAGAGTGCCATGGTCCCTTTAAGAGCTTGTGCTTGGAAGTTTATAAATGCAGGTGCACAGAGAGTGCCCGAATAGAAACATTTTGTATAGAACAGCCAAGCAGCATGTTTTCCAAGACAACAAGTTTGAATTTGGCTAATTAATTTAAACGAAGCACCTAGATACAGAAAGCCAGTTGAATTTAAATCTGATGATGTTGACAACCTGAAACCAATCATATTATAAGAATTTGTTTATGTCATTACGGGTATATAAGATGACAGCATTTAGAAAATCAGAGAGAGCCAACATCTAAAAGAGAGAGTCATCCACCACCCACCAGAGTTAGCACCATTTTGCTCTCAGAAAAAGTCCATCTAATTAATCAAAGGTACCACCGTATTTTAACTCAAAGTCCTCATTGAAAGAATTATAAAGAATAACATCCCTGTCAGCAGAATTAACAGAAGAAAGGTGTTTGTGAAGAGACCAGAGACGACAGAATATTCCAAAAGAGAGTCTGGAGAGATTAAGTTATAATTTATTGCTTCTTATTAATTGGGTTTATATTAATGGGACTTGTCTTTATTTAAACAGCATTGCAGTAGAATTTAGACCAGTTAGGAAGCAGTTAGTAGTACAAGGGGGAATTGTCAGTTTGTTAGTAATTTTGGTAATTTGTTCATTGTTGGGTTAAATAAATAAATTGTTCCTAGTTACTGTAAAGTGGAGATCAGGGATTTTCTTTTAACCACTCTTTTAATAGATTACAAGGGGAAAGACGAGTTTCTCTGGGTGTTTCAGGGGTATTTATTAGAGGGGAACCTCTTACCCCTGTCGTAACAGATAAGGGCTTTTGTTTTAGTTTAATTATCAGAAAGATTTGCCCGTTTCCCATCGTAACAAGATGTCCTGGGGCTGAGAAACTGACCTGCAATAACTGCAATCATCGTCCTTTGTGCTAACCAGTGGAGAGTTTCTCCCACCCCCAGTTCTTATTGACTGCAGTTTTGCCAGAATCGTTGATGCCATATTCTGTTAAATACTGCCTTAATGTCAAACTGGATGCTGTCACCTCACTTTTGATATTTAGCTCTTTCGATCATGTTTATATAAGAACTAGGATCAAGAGTAGGCAATTGATCCTCTTGACCCTGCTCTGCCATTTAATATGATCATAGCAATTTCAACTCAGCCTTAACTCCACTTTCCCACCTGTTCTCCATAATCATTGAATTCATTACTGATTAAAAATCTGTCTGTCTACTGCTTAAATTTACTCAGTGTCCTGGTGCCAAACACCTCTGGAGTACTGACTTGCACAGATTCACAACTCTTTTTCAGAAGAAATTTCTCATCTGTTTTCAAGCTGCTATCCCTTATCCTAAAACTATGACTTTGTTCTAAATCGCGAGGCAACATCCTTTTCTAAGTCTACTTTGTAAGTTTCCTTTAGTATCTTACGTACCTCAGTCTGATCTTCTCACATTCTTCTGAGAGTATTAGCCGAAAATGTTCAATCTGTCTTCATAAAACAAACTGCTCATCTCTGAATTAATCTGTTGAACCTCCTCTGAACTGACTCCAATGCAGCTGTATTCATCCTCAAGTAAGGGTGCAAAATTGTATAAACTACTCCAGGTACAATCTCACTAATGGCTAATATAGAGTTGTAACACTTCCCTAATTTTATACTGTATTCCTTTAGTAATAAATGCCAAAATTCTATTTGCTTTCTTTATTACCTGCTGTACCTGCACACTAGGTTGCTACAATTTGTGCATGAGGACATCCAGATCCTTCTCTACTGAAGCACTCTGAAGTTTCTCTCACTTTATATAAGTTGCCTTTCTATTCCTCTGACCAAAATCGATAACATCACACTTAACCACATTAAATTTCATCTGCCAAATTTTGGCCCTTTAACCTAACCTATCCATATCCATTTGTAATTTTCTTAATAGAGTCATACAGTTGTATAACATGGAAACAGACCCTTCAGTCCAACTCGTCCATGCCGACCAGATATCCTAAATTAATTTAGTCCCACTTGACAGCATTTGGCCTGTATCCCTCTTATTTCTTAATTGCAATTCATTTTCCAACTTATTTTAGTGTCATCTGCAAATTTGGGTACAGTATTTTCTATTCCCACATCCAAGTCATTACTGTAGTTGTAAATAGTTAGGACCCGAGGTTCAAATCCTGTGGTACCCCACTAGCTACATCTTGCCAACCAGGAAAAGACCCATTTATCCCAACCCTCTGCTTTCTGCTGGTTAGCTAATCCTGTATCCAAACTAATAAATTACCCTTAACGCAAGACTAAGGTTGTAAAGCAGCTCACAACCATATTCTCCAGGACAGTTCAGAATGGGCAATAAATTCTGACCTAGGTAAGCCAGTGATACACTCACCCAATGATCAAATAATAAGATTAA
Organism: Rhincodon typus; assembly: GCF_021869965.1. Classification (NCBI taxonomy): domain Eukaryota; kingdom Metazoa; phylum Chordata; class Chondrichthyes; order Orectolobiformes; family Rhincodontidae; genus Rhincodon; species Rhincodon typus. The sequence goes on from NC_063335.1 coordinate 84,751,924, forward strand.
AAAAAATTCTCCTTTACATTGGAAGATTTTCAGTGGCTCATTTGGGTTGTACTTTAGAATGCTAAGGAGTATTTTTCAGTGCAGAGTAGCTAATGATAAAGATGCTATTTGCAGAGTTGTTGATTCCTCTTTGTCGAAGCGTTTTGTCGAAGAAGTAGTTGTGCAAATTTTACAGGGCTTGCTCTTAAATAAAAAAAGGGCTGGGCAGTTTCAAATCCAACTTTTTGGGGTAAGTTTTATTCACTGGATGTACACAGACTTATGTTGGTTCCCTGAGCTCAGACCATACTATGGGCCATTACCATGTAGGTTTCCTCGGTGATATTGAAGAACAGTGCAAACACCATGCAGGTAACTAACTGTCCACCACATTGTTTGTCCCTGGAGAACTGATGTAATTTACATGGTGCCAAGAGAGTGAATTTTGCCTCTGTATCTTTACATGCAACAATTTGTCTTGACTATGGGAGAGAAGATAATTTAGTTTTCACTACGTGTGAATAAACATGCGTGGGCATAAGAGAACATAACTGTATTGTGTTGTTCAGGACAACATGTTGCATAACATATAACTGGGAAATTAAACTCATGTATGAATTTTGTTTAATGTAAATTTAACATTGTCAGCAATGTATGTTTAATTCTTTTGAGCTGTAGTGTAATTATTAACTATTAATTTTGTAAAATATATAGTAGTATTTTACGAGACAACTTGATTCTGGTATAACTGAATGCTATTTTACAATGCAGGGATGTTTTAACATTATATAATAATGTCTTGAGGCACTACACAATACTTTCTATTGGTGAATTAATACATCAAATTCTTTATTATTTACTTCAAATAGAAGATTTTTGGGGACTTCATCACAATTGAAATGGCGTTCCATGCAAAAGCTTTAGAGGTTTATAGCAAAGCATATCAGCATATACAGAATATTGATGAAGAGGCAGATATGGAGGTAAGTTGTAATTTGAGTTTTTTTAAAGCTCAAGTAAATACATTATTCACCACATGCTTTTACTTTTAATAATACTGGCCCTTGTATCTCAATGACCAGATAGTCATTGGAGCAGCATAGACTGGAATTGCTCACCAGGACCGTGTTGTATCCCTGATGCACTGAATCCATGGAAATTGCTTGGAAAATCAAAACTTATGATGGACATTTCCCCAGCATCTATAATCCTCCAGAAAACCCCTTATAGTCAGGATCTTCCATGGTTTCTGACTCAGTTAAGCTTAGTATGACCATATGAATTAGAAGCAGACATAGACCTTCATCTCCTCTACCTGTTCTATCAATCGTTAAGATCATGGCTGATCTGGCTGTGTTTTGAATACCACATTTCCATCTTCCTTGATAGCCCTTTAATTCTCCTACGTAATAAGAATCTATCTGCTTCTTTCTTAAAGCTGTTTAATGATCCTGTCTCATCTTGCCTTCTTAAGTAGAGTTCCAAAGTTGCACAGCCTTCAAAGAGAAAACATTTCTCCTCATCTGTCCTAGGGCGACTCCCAGTTTTTAAATATTGCCTCCTCTAGTTCTGGACTCACCCACAAGAGGAAACACCCTTTCCACATCAACCTTGTCAAGACTATTCAAGATCTTACACAGTTCAATCAAGTCATCCCTCACCTTTGAAACTGCAGTGGAAACAGGGCCAGCCTGTCCAATCTATCCTTGCAAAATAACCCCTTCTTTCCAGGTATCAATCTAATAAGCCTCCTCTGAACCATGCAGTGTACTTATATCCTTTAAATGAGGGGATTAAAACTGCACACTGGATTTGAGATGTGGTCTTACCACTGCCCTGTAAAACTGAAGCATAAATCCTTTCTTTTATGTTCACTTTATTTCATAATAAAGGACTATATCATATTAGCTTTCATGATCATATGCTGTAGCTGCATACAAACGTTTTATGACTCATGCACTAGAATACCTAAATCTCTTTGCACCTCGGAATTCTGTGGTCATTCTCCATTTAAGTAATACGCTGTTTTCTTTTTATTCTTCCTGCCAAAATGAACAACTTCACATTTTCCCACATTATTCTCCATCTGCCATCCGTCGTTCTCTCAGACAACTTACCTATAATTTGTCTTCAAATTTCTCATGTCCATAAAGTAGGAACAGAAGCAGGTCATTTGGCTCATCAAGCCTGCCATCAAACAAGATATGGCTGATCTCCCCCAGGCCTCAACTCCTCTTTTGTATCAGCTCATCATAGCTCTCAAGTGCCCAATAATTCAACAATCTATCTATCTCCTTTGTAAGTATTTTAAGTGATCTAGTCTTCATAATTCTGTGGAATAGAGAATTCCAGACATTCACTACCTTATGGGTGAAGAAATTTCTTTATGTCTCAGTTTTAAATTAGTTGTCCCTTTATTTGTAATTATATCACCGAGTTCAAGGTACCCCTACCAGTGAATCTTCTCAAAATCTACCCTGTCAATGCTCCTCTGAATCTTGTATGTTTCAATAAGATTACCCTTCATTCTTCTAAATGCTAACAAATCAAAGTCTAACCTATTATCTGTGCTTGATAAGTCGCCCGCTTTGTTCCAGGAATCAGCTTGGTGAATCTCTTTTGAATACTGTCATCCCTCTATGCCACTTTCTTTACAACCTACTTTCTGACCCACCTTGGTGTCGTCTACAAGTATGGCTATCATTCTTTTGCTACCCTCATCTCAAATATTAATGTAACAGTGCAGAGAGAGGCCATTTGGCCCATTGAGTCTGTACCAACCCTCCAAAGAGCATCCCACCTGGACCCACCACCCCACAAGTGGTTTTTACCATGGTCAATCCACCTAACCTGCACATCTTTGGACTATGGGAGGAAAGCAGAAGGCATCCAGTAGAAACACAAGCAGACACGGAGAACGTGCAAACTCCACACAGACAGTAACTCAAGGCTAGAATCAAATCCAGGACCCGGGCACTGTAAGACAGCAGTGCTAACCACTGTGCCACCCAGTTAATGTTTCAGTAAGATCTCAGGCCTTATTGCATATGAACCACATGCAGAAGCAAGGGAATATTGGAAACTTATAAAATACATCCTCTATTTCTGCAGTTACTTCTTTCAAGAACTCTCAGTGCAGGACATAAGCCCCAGGAGAAATGTCAGCTTTTAGTACTTGAGTTGTCCCAATACTTCAGGAAGTGAGTAAGTTGTTGAAGCTGCAAGCTGACAAATATCTGTATCCTGATGGACTTCATCCAAAGATCTTAAGTGGTTAGTGCGACAGTGGATGCATTGGTTTTAATTTTCCAAAACTTCTTTGATTTGGGAATGGTACCATTAGATTAAAAGATTACAAATGTAACTCCTTTATTCAAAAAGGGAAGACAGAAAGCAGGAAAGTATAGGAAAATAGAGAAAACGTTAGAAGTGATTATTAAAGAAATAAGGTGGCACATGGATAAGTTCAGAATAATCAGGCAGAGTTAACATAATTTTGTTAAAATCATGTTTGATCTATCTATTGGAGTCTTTGAGAAGGTAACACATGCTAGGGAGAAAAGGGAACATACAGATGTGCTGTACTTAGATTTCCAGAAGGCATCTAGTAAGGTGCAACACCAAAGATTATTGCTGAAAATAAAACTTCATGGTGTACACAATAGCATACTGGCATGGATATAGGATTGGCTGGCTAATAGGAAGTGAGAATGTATAAGCAGTGTCTTTTCAGTTTGGGAAAATATAAAGTTTGGTGTGCCATAGGGATTGGTGCTGGGACCTCATATTTGCAATTTATAGAAATGACTTAAATGAATGTACAGAGGTATGGTTGTCAAATTTACTGATGACACAAGGATAGGTAGCAAAGTTGAGAAAAGGACACAGGGAGGTTACAAAAAGATATTGGTAGGTTGGCGGAGATGTGGCAAATGGAATATTTTGGGGCTAAGTGCTTACACTTACTCCTGATTCATATGTACTTTCACTCCAGTGATTGTGATTGGTTTAAGTTCTTTGCCTTTGTTTGCCTCCTCAATTTCTGTTGCTCTTGGAATGCTTTTTTAGTGTCCTGTACTTTGAGAAAAATGGAAATTCCAAGTTTAAAGTCACTGGCATTTCCTTGTTTTCCATTATTATTCCCCAAAGCCTCGTCCTTGAAGTGACATATGTGCATACGAATTAGGAACAGGAGTAGGCCATTTAGCCTTTTGAACCTGCTGCGTCTTTCAATAAGATCAAGGCTGATTTTAACTTCAACCCACATGCCTGCCTACCCCAATAACCTATCACTTCTTAGCTTATCAAGAATCTCTCTACCTCTGCCGTAAAATATCCAAAGATTCTACTTCTGCCACCTTTTGAGGAAGTGAGTTCCAAAGACTTAAAACTCTCAGAGAAGAATGTTTTCCTTAACTCTGTCTTAAATAGGTGACCCCTTAGTTTTAAGCAATAACCCCTAGTCCTAGATTCTCCCAACAAAGGAAACATTCTTTCCGTATCCACTGTTTCATGCCTCCTCAGGAGCTTGTATGTTTTAATCAAGTCACCTTTTACTCTTGTAAACTCAAATGCAAGCCTAAACTGTTGATCTTTTCCTCCATTCCACATATTAGTCTGAACAAATATCACAACAAATATCGCCAAGTTCAAGGTACCCCCACCAGTGAATCTTCTCAAAATCTACCCTGTCAATGCTCCTCTGAATCTTGTATGTTTCAATAAGATTACCCTTCATTCTTCTAAATGCTAACAAATCAAAGTCTAACCTATTATCTGTGCTTGATAAGTCGCCCACTTTGTTCCAGGAATCAGCTTGGTGAATCTCTTTTGAATACTGTCATCCCTCTATGCCACTTTCTTTAAAACCTACTTTCTGACCCACCTTGGTGTCGTCTACAAGTATGGCTATCATTCTTTTGCTACCCTCATCTTAAAAATTAATGTATTATAGAATGTTAACAGTGCAGAAAGAGGCCATTTGGCCCATTGAGTCTGTACCAACCATCCAAAGAGCATCCCACCTAGACCCACCACCCCACAAGTGGTTTTTACCATGGCCAATCCACCTAACCTGCACATCTTTGGACTATGGAAGGAAACCAGAAGGCATCCAGTAGAAACACAAGCAGACACGGAGAACATGCAAACTCCACACAGACAGTAACTCAAGGCTAGAATCAAACCCAGGACCCAGGCACAGTAAAACCTCCAACATGTCCAGATGTGGTCTCACCAATGACCCATATAGTTGAAGCATAACATCCCTACTTTTTATTTAATTCCAATCAGACATGAGAGAGAAAGTAAGACACTTGACCCATTTGGCTCTGCCGTTCAATGAGATTATGGATGATCTGGTAATCCTTAATCCTACTTTTCTGCTTTATACACGTAATCCTTGATTTCCTTAATGATTTTAAATCTGTCTATCCTTAGCCTTAAATATACTTAACAACCCAGTCTTGACACCCTTCTGTGGTAAACAATTTCATAGATTCATCACACCTCTGAAAGAAAAGAAGTTCCTCTTCATCTCTCTCTTAATGTCCTGTCATCCAAGACTTCCCCAACCACGAGGAAAAGCATGTCTGCATCTACCCTGTAGAGCCCTCCTAAGAATCTTATGTTTCAATGAGGTCTCTTCTCATTCCTCTAAACTCTAATGAGTACAAGCCTAATCTGCACAAGCTGGCCTCATACAGCCTCATCAGTCTACTCTCGATCATTGGCAAAGTTATGGAAGGTGTCACCTGTGCTGTCAAGCAGTACTTGCTTCATTGATGCTTAGTCTGGTGCTTGCAGAGCCGCTCAGTTTGGTGCTGCCAGAGCTACACAGCTCCTAATCACAACTCAATGGGAATATGGGAGAAAATTCTTCTGGTTGGGAGTCATCCTTAGCACAAAAAAATGATTGTGGTTGTTAGAGGTTGATCATCTCAGCTCCAGAACATCTCTGCAGGGATTCCTCAGGGTAGAGTCTCTTATCCAATCATTTTCTGTTTATCAATAACCTTCCTGCTGTTAACTGATGATTACATAATGTTCAGCAACATTCACAACTGCTCAGATTCTGAAGCAATCTGCGTTCAAATGTAGACTTGGGCTGACAAGCGCCAAGTAACATGCATTGTACAAAATGCCAAGCAATGACCATCTCTAACAAAAGTAATTCAACCCATAGCTTCTTGATATTCGATGGCACGCCATCGCTGAATCAACACGCTGTCAACATCTTGAGGTTTACCATTTACTAGAACCTGAATTGGCATATCTATATAAATACTGTGGCTACAAGAGAAGGTCAGTGACAAGAATCTTGCAGCAAATAACTCGTCTACCATGTACAAGGTACAAGTCAGGATGTAATGAAATATAGCCCATTCTCCTGGATGAGTGCAGCTCCAGTAATACTCAAGAAGCTTGTTACTATCTAGGACAAAGTAGCCTGCTTGATTGGCAGCACATCCACAAAAATTCACTTCCTCCACAATTGACACTCAGTGACAATCGAGTCTACCATCGACAAATTCCCCAGGTCTCTTTAGACAGCACCTTCCAAACCAACAACCAGTATCATTGAGAAGGATAAAGGCAGCGGGTACATGACACCATCACCTTGTCACCCAGTGGCACAATCATGCAGAATAGTTGTGAAGACACTAAATCCCAGGAAATCTTGGCTGATGTAGTTAAGTCTTTTTAAGGGGAGATGGTACATTGTGCTAACATGACTAGACTAGTGATCCAGATTTCCGGGTTAATACCTGTAGACATGGTAAAATATCATCATAGCAACTGGTGAAATTTAAATGAATGAAGTTTGGAATTTAATGAAAGTTAGTCTCAGTAACAGTGACCTTGAAACTTTAATCAATTGTAAAATCCCATCTGGTTCAATGCTGCCCTTTAGTGACAGAAATTTACCATACTTCCCTGATCTGGCCTGCATGTGATTCCACCCTCACAGGAATATGATTGACTCCTTACTGGCCTCTGAAATTGCCTAGCTCAGTTCAAGGGAAGTGAGAGATGGACAATAAATGTCCAGTTCACAATTTCTGCTGAAACCCTATCTTTATTTCTTTTTTTGTCCTTGTAAGTTGTGTTACACACAAAGCTCCTTTCATTTACTGGTGCATCTTCTTTGTCTCCAGTCACATGATGTCTATATCGTAATTTGCTTCTTTTCGGTACTGCTTCAATGTCAAAAGTCACTCGGTCACGTAGACCAATATTTCTATTCATCTAATTACTGTTAATGTGAACATTTGAAACTCCTTTAAAACATTCTTAAAAACAATAACCAATTCCTTAGACATTTAAAAAATATATACATTTTTCTTCTTATTTTGCTTCCAGGTCAAAAGTCATCATACTCTATTTACAGATTTTTTTACATGAATATTCAGTTTTTTCTAACAAAATATTCTTCATGGAAAAACCTCATATTTCTCATATGTGTTTACCATCATCATTTATTCAGTATTTTCACACTGCTTCTGGTATATAATGTTTTCAATTTGGTCAGAAGTGCCAATTATATCCTCCCTGCGTAGAGGTATCATCTATCGTATTCAATTTTAATATATTTGAGGGATAAATCCATTAACTAATAAGTTTCCACTGTGAATGTTGCACTGACATTATATTGTTTGTGTGAAGTATGTTCATAATCACTAGCTTTTTTGTAAACATTGGAATGTGACTTTAACGATGTACCAGTGTTACCTATATATATATTTTTCAAAAGGCTGTTAGTCGATGAGTTTATTTGCTTTATAGATTTTCAGGAACACACTTCATTTACAAGACAGCCAGCCTCGTCTAAGCATAGTATCTGCAAACTCTATAAATACCATGAATGGACTAAATTCAGCTCTACGTATGTCAGGATCTTCTAAGGTAAGAGCCTGGGGAATTAGCTCAGATGGTTGAGTGCTTGCTTTGCATGTGAAATGGAAAGGGATTAATATCAACATTCTCCAGTTACCTTGGTTTGATATCTTGTTAGATCCTCAAAGAACTCTAATAATCAGGTTGGGTAAAGAAAAACCAATAGATTTTAAAGAATTGAAAGGATTGTTCAGATAATGTAGATTGGTTCAGTTTGCTTTTCCACCTCATTAAGAACAATGGAATAACCTTTTCAAACAATCTAGTGAATCTAATGAGATAGCAAGAACTGTAGATGCTGGAGTCAGAGATAACACAGCGTGGAGCTGGAGGAACACAGCAGGCCAGGCAGCATCAGAGGAATAGGAAAGTTGAAGTTTCGGTTCGGGACCCTTCTTCAGAAATGCGGGAGGGCTAAGGGAGCTCAGAAATAGAGAGAGGAGGAGTGGGGCTGGGGAAGGTAGGTCGGATGGTGATGGGTGAGTGCAGGTAGGAAATGGTGGGGATTGGTCAGTGAGGTGGAAGGGCCGGGTAGATGGGAGAGAAGATGGACAAATTGTGTCAGGTCATGGAGGCGGGGATGAAAGGGAGGGTTGGACATGGGATGACGCCGGGTGGGGAGATATTAAAACTGGTGAATTCCATGTTTAGGCCATCGGGCTGTAGGCTTCCAAGGCAGAATATGAGGTGCTGCTCCTCCATTTTGCGGGTGGCATCACTGTGGCACTGGAGGAAGCCCAAGATGGACAGGTCACCCAGCGAGTGCGAGTTAAAATGGTTCATGACCGGAAGGTGTTGTCTTTTGTCATGTACATGCATTATCTTACATATGAAGACAGTGGAGCATTTGAAAATGTTCGGCTCATATTACAATGACAAATGAGTTAAATCTCTGGTTTAAGACCCAAAGGTCATCTTATTGATAAGGCTCTCGTGGTGTCTTGTTTCTTTCCTTCCCACACTTGGCTTCCAACAACACTTTTAAAATAGACACTTAATATAATTAATAGAACACATATCCTTTATCAACTGCTGGTTGTTAATTATTTATTCTTAAGTTATAACATAATTGAGATATTGTTGATAATTGCTATCTGGTAACTATTTTATGGGTGTTTAGTATTCTGAAATTTAGTTACTGTGCTATTTCGTGTGGCAGCACGAAAATGGTTTCTTTCATTCATAAGGTTTAATATTACAAGATGGATTCTGGATTTTGTTGGATTAGCAATATACATATGTTGTTAAAAAAAACCCCAAAATGGCCAAAGTAATCAAATGTAATCTAACACCAAAAAGTCTAAAATCCAGATGAAAGCAAAGTACTGCAAGTGCTGGAAATCTGGAATAACAACAGAAGGTGCTAGAGAAACCCAACAGGTTTGGCAGCATTTGCGGAGAAAGAAACAAAGAAAGTTTTTGAAGTCTGATGTGACCTCTTCAGAACTGAAGGAAGCTGGAAATTGACAGTTTGTATGCTGTTAACAAAGTGGGGAGGATAAATGAGTTGAACAGATGGTGAGGATACCCACAGAGTAGAAGACAAAGGATGTTATAGTGGTAGTAGAGGAGGGATACAGATACAAAATAGGTGTTTATGATATGTATGGAAAACAGGTAAGGTTTTCTGAGAGCAAACAAGACACTTGGGGAATGTAAACAAAATAGAGAATAGTGTGTCATGTTGTGAAGTTGTTGAGCTCTATGCTGAGTCCTGGAAGCTGTAAAGTGCCTAAATGGACACGCAGTTCATCTGAGATAACAAGGTGTAGAGCTGGATGAACACTGCAGGCCAAGCAGCATCAGAGGAGCAGGAAGGCTGACGTTTTGGGCCTAGACCCTTCTTCATTGACTTGAACACTGCAGCAAGCAGGGGGCATACATGTTAGCATGAGAGCAATATGGTGTATTAAAATAGCAAGCAAGCAGAACGTTGGTTTATTTTTCCAGTAGAGCAGATGTTCCGAAAGTGGTCCGCCTGGCTGTAATTATTCTCCTAATATAGAGGAGACTGCACTGTGAACAGCAAATACAGAAGACCATACTTAAATAAGTACAAATAAACCACTGCTTCACCTAGAAGATGTAATTGGGATCTCTGACAGTAGGAGCGAGAAGGTGAAAGGGCGAGTTGTTACAGCTACTCTGATTGCATGGGGGGTGTCAATGTGTTAGGAGTGACAAAATAATGGACAGGGTGTTGCAGAGGGAACAGTCATAGAATCAAAGAATACAAAAGAAGTCCTTCAACCCAACATGTTTGTTCTACCAGACACTACGCTGACTAGTCCCACTTTTCAGCACTAGGCTGATAACCTTGAATGTTGTAACATTCCAGGTGCTCGACCAAGTACTTTTTAAGATATAGTAGGAACTGCAGATGCTGGAGGATCTGAGATAACAAGGTGTAGAGTTGGATGAACACAGCAGGCCAAGCAGTATCAGAGGAGCAGGAAAGCTGACGTTTCGGGCCTAGACCCTTCTTCAGGAAAAAAAAACTAAATGCTGAGGATACTGGCTGCAAGGAATTTATGTCTGCAGTTTACATTCCTTTCCTGCCATCTTCACTTAGCAGACTTCTAAACAATGTAAAAATCTTGGTTCCTTTGTCATTGTGAAGTTGAAAAATCGGCTAAAAATTGTGGTACATTTTTGTGTTCTATTACAAGTGGATGGTATGTAAATTTGATGCTGCCACCTCATCCCTGTGAATGTAACATAGGACCAAGTATCTGCCATGTTGCTGGCCATCTGAGTTCTCCGGGTATGGATCATTGCTATGTAAAGGTACATGGTGCAATCAGCCTTGTACTTTTAAAGGCAGTATGAGTGTCTTAAAGGGAAGTGTTGGTAAATACTATTGCAATTTTAAACAAGGTGTAGCACTTGAAGATATTAATGATGGTGCTGGGCAGGAGGAGAGACGTGATAGTTTTCAAGGGAAATCATCTTCAGACTGGAATGTGAGCAGGTGATCTTGGTGACTGGTGAGAGGAGAAAGATTTTAAAAAGACATGGGGGCAGTTTTTGTTTACACAGAGCGTGTGAAATGAACTTTCCGAGGAAGTGGTGGATGTGGGTATAATTAAAACATTTCAATAAGTACATAAATAGGAAGGGTTTGGAGGGATATGGGCTAGGGGTAGACATTTGGAACTAGTTTAGTTTGACATTATGTTTGGCCTGGATTGGTTGGACAGAGGGTCTGTTTCCATGCTGTATGACTCTATGACATGGGATAATGATGCAAAAGAACAAGATGTTATCCTACCTCACTGAGAACATGAGAATAACCATATATGTTTCTACATTATGCTGCTTCTCAACATACCTATTTACCTCATGCTGATGGTGTGATCATGCACCTCTTGCTACCCACACCATTCTCTCCTTCCTCACATGAATCCACCTTTTATGATTTCAAGCAATAGCAACTAGTGGAAGAGGAAGAGCAACAACACAGCACTAACGAAGAGATCCTAGAACTTGAACTGACATTTGCAGTCATCATCTCAGATACAGGCACTACTGTAGAGCTGGAATAAATACATGGACAGTTGCCAGCTTCTTGTGGGCTACAACTGACATTGTGAAGTTAAGCCAAATGGCCTGTTTCTATGTTTTTAAACTGCAATCTCTTAATTCATTTGCTTTCAGACTCTCCACTCATTCCTTGTGCTTCATCCTGATAACTTCCTTGTTGTCCGCATCCAGTTTCTCCAAGAGCAACCAATCATTAATTTCCTTTACCAGTTTTTTTCCTAATCTTGAAAATGTGGCTTGTGTTCTTGACCTACCTTCTCGTGAGGAATCCTTCCTTGTTCCCATTATTTGGTACAGTACAAAACTGCAATAACAGTACATGCCACTAAAAGGTCAAAGCTCCATATGTGCACTTAAAGCACTAGGGTTAACAAATTGGATTATACGTGGACCAAAATGAAAAAAAATTACACAGATGCAAGAAAGAAATAGAAATCCAGTAGAAACAGAATACAATGTAAAGCAACAAAAAGATTTAAAAAGTAACGAGTTGAAGTTAATTGAAAAAGAGTATTGAGGGGAATGAGAGTATGTTAGACATATTATTCATGGAAGTATCGCCTCTACAAGACAATTCATAAAGATAACCAAGTTTCCTATTTGTGGAGGAAGACCAATGACACAAAAGAAACTAAACTGAAAACTGTACATGAGAGTCTAGACTGAGGGAACATTAGGAAGGATAGTGGTGATCTGTATGGTTTAACTGTTGGTATATTAGGGTTGGAAGAGATACGCTATTTCTTCAGGACACTTGGTTAATGTTACTTTTATAGCTGTTTCAAAGTGGTGTTAGAAGTTGGTAACCATTGTTGTACAGTAGCCAGTCCCTGAATACTTGTTTTATGTAAAGGCAGAGGACTAGTGTTGTGTGTGAAATCACACAGCTAGGTACTGAGAAAATTAAATTACTTTCTGAAAAATGCTAGAATTTCAGTGAATGTGGATGAAGTCTGTGATACCTGAACTCTAGGAAGCATGCAATATGGATATATTTTTGTGATGCACCCTCACATTCTACTGTTTCTGTTGGGATGCAGGTGCATCTCCCAATGTAAGGATTTTTGATGATAGTAAACTGAGAGGTTGACCTGCAGCAGCTTGTTGCATAAAGGTGAAGGGCTATGCTTTGAGGCTTCAGTCATAGCTGTAGCAGTAGCAGTAGATGGGTGATAGTCTCCTTTGTGATGTTAAGGTTTCAACAATATTGCTGCTCATTGAAGCTGAAGTACAAATTGAGCCTTGGAAGATTCAGTTTGGCTCTGGCCTTCCATCTAGTTTGCTGCTCTCCCTTGTCCTCCATCCTCAAGTATAATAAAATTATTTTGAAACTCCAAAACCCTCTTAAAGATATGAAATTTGTTGTAAAGCTTATGAAATAGGTTCAAAAGGTAGACATATACCTGTCACCCCTCTGTGAAATAGATGTTCAACCAAACAAGCTATTAATAAGTTATTACCTTTCTGATTTGAGAATACAAAAGTTCCTCAGCATCTATCTTGTCAAAGACACTGCTGTAAGAGTAGAATGGTACATTTGAATCATTGAGTTATCATGAAGGAATCACTAATGCCAAATAATGTTATGATTCTAGCTAATAGAGGTAGACCATAGATTTATTTTTATTTGTAATGGAGGTCAATCACTAACATATTCACAAGAAAGTCCTTTTAACAATAACATAAATCTTTAATAAACACAAACTATGTTGCATGATACAAGATCTATTTAAGACTTTCTTACAAATGTAGAAGGGTGTATCTTTCTAACAACAACCTGAGATGCTCAAACCACAGTGAAGGGGCACCCATATCTCCAAGCTAAAGCACTTTGCTCAGGTGGCATAGCTGCAATTTGTTTCCTCTTCAGCAAACTTCTACCTACACTCAGTGAACTGTTCTCCTTCGTTAGCGTCTCTTCCTGAAAATCTTAAGAAAAGCTGCCAATTCAGTTTACTTACTGTCTTTTAAGATGTCTTCCTCTGAGACTTCAACAGTCATGTTTATGTAGCTTTTCTTTTAATGACTCGGCCATTGAGGACTTCTTTACAGTCAAGTCTGCTTGGAGACTATTAAAAGCAGTATCTGTGTGTTAGGGACCTCTTCTCTCTGAATGAACCTACACATTTCTTGACTTCTTCCAGATTGTTCTGAGTTTGTTTCTGGATGCTTGCTACTAGGCAACAGGTTTTTGTTTCCTCTCTTCTACCCTTTTCCCAATGCACTGAACTGTTCACTTCTAGGATTTAAAGATCTAATCCAAATCTCTAGACATCCCTTAACAACTCTTCAATAAAAATCTAAAATAAAACTAAAAATCACATCTTCCCTATTTTAACACAGAATAGTAATGTAATTTCAATTTAAAGCTGTTCTTCCACTTTAGAAACCAAATCACAAACAAAAGTAATATTATGACATCATCATATAAGAATTTCATCAGATTCATGCCTTTTAAATGCTTGTACATAGTTTTTAAGAATCTCGTGGTGCCATTTGCAAAGTTAGGAGGATGTGTTTTGCATATAAAATATTCCTAACCCTTTAAAGAAGAAATTGGGCTCAATTGCTTTCTCAATAAAATTGTCTGATGAGCAACTAAGTGAGTCATAAAAATAGAAAAAATCCAGATTCAGCACAATGTAATGCTAAAATACAGCCATCTGAAGCAGTGGTAATATTACATTGTCTCAGTTGGATAGGAATTGGGAATTGTTGTCTTGTAAGTCCTAGTCGAATTACACATCAGAACCCAACAGTAAGCTTGGATCTTTCAGTTGGACAGCTTCTAAACCTTCTCCAGCAAAACTCTCATTTCGTCAATGCACATTTGAGTTAGGTGTTTAGCAAGTATTGCTTAGAACGAGAAAACTAATATTCTCTACCTATAAAGGAGTTCTCTTCATTTTAATTACATATTTTGGCTTTGTGCAGATTAGAAAATGTTCTTAGACGTTTACTGAAACGTGTAGGTCTTGTTCACTTCACAAGTCTCTGATTGTTGAGTACATCCAGAAAATTGTTGTATAACTCTATTCGCTGTTTACCAATGTAATGTTCTTACTTGTCACACTTCCTAAAATATTGTATTTGGTTCTGTTCAAGTTTTTACTTGTTAGATTGGTATTGGGAAATTAGTAATACCGGCCTCCTTCCTGCAGAAATTATAAACTCATACCTACATAATGTTAGCCAGAGATAGTAGGAACTGCTGATGCTGGAGAATCTGAGATAACAAGGTGTAGAGCTGGATGAACACAGCAGGCCAAGCAGCATCAGAGGAGCAGGAAAGCTGACGTTTTGGGTCCAGACCCTTCTTCAGAAAAAATGTTAGCCATGTGGAATTGTGATGCAATCAGTAACATTTAACCTCATTCTTCATTTTATTTTTGGTATAGCACCACAGTACATTATGCAAAAAAAAGATGAAAGATGATGATGATGAAGAGGAGGAGGAAGAGGAGGAAGAAGAGGATGATGACGAAGATGATGAAGAAGATGACTGAGAATTATGACAATGCTGCGCAAATTAGTTTGTTTAATAACTAGACAGTTATTTCTGTGTATGATACATTTACTTTATAATATTCATTGATGTAAACCTGGCTAGCCTTGCAAGAAATTTATTGTTTTATGCATTTTACACTGCCAAATACTTAATTTTGATATGTATGCCAAAAATTTGTGAACCGTTGTCATTTTTACTTAAAGATTTACGGAGACTTGTTTCTGTGTGCACACTATGTGAAGGTTCATCTGATTGTGCATTATGAACATTAATGATATTGCACAATATGCAAATACTTACATTTCTAAAGCTGATATGCATCATGTATAGCAGATATTGGCAACTTTGTTAACTGTACAAAATTTGATTGTACATGTAGTACACACAAACGTGTTTTCTATGTCTGTATTGATGATGAAAGTGAGCACGTTATTTGCCTTTTTTTATTAAATCAATGGGTGGAAAATTGCAGCCACCATCATTTAAAATTTGTTTCCAGGACATCAACATCATTAGGTCAGACATTTATTTTACCTCTGTAATTGTTCTGAAGTGGCGATATTCTTTATTGCATGTCTATAAAACTGAATGGCTTGTTACAAAGTGCAGTTAAGAATAAACTACATCTCCAAGCACTAGTGTAAAGGCCAAACTGAGTGAAAATTCCCTAAAAGATTTCCCTTTCTTGAAGGGAGTTGGTGAACCACTTGTGCTTTTACCACAACCTAATAGCTTTGTTAATGCTTCTATTTAAACACAAAAAAAATTATTTTAACAATTCAAAATGGCAATCTGCCATTGGAATATAGGATTTAGGAGTTGGAGGAGGCCAATTGGCCCTTTGAGCCTGCTCCATCATTCAATAAGATCATAGCTGATCTGGGAATGGTATCAGCTTCTTTCCTGTCTGCACACTGCAACTTCAATCACTAGTTCAGTAACAACTACTTTCCCATCATATGCAGCCTCCTGTTTGGTTAACAATGCCAAAGTTATTGTTTGATCTACAGAAGATGTAGCTTGACAGAATTGCCATTTTAACTTTGCTTTTATTCATGATTTCCAATTACATTAGAAATTCAATGGAAAAGTAAAATAAGGTAGTAGCTTAGGAAGTTGTCAATAAGCTGATACTGTGCTCAACGTTTGGACTGGATGTTTGCTAAATCCTCTATATGATCAAATCTCTGCTTGTGTCTTTACATTCTTTATATTGCCAGGTGAAACTGAATGCCAATACAACTGTGAAGTACCATCAACAGTTTGGTGAAACATTAAAATTTAAGTTGAGGAGCAATCATCTGCTGTATTAAACACCAGCTGCATCCCAATTGGATATTTGCAGTTTCTGTTAGATAGCTGAACTTACCTAGTGTTAAGCAGAACAAAATTTGTACATCTTTCATTTTTACAGTCATCTAATCATGCCTTTAACATGGCAAAACAATAACAACTTGTACATGTGGTGACCACTTTATCCTTTACTTTTTGATATTCCTAATTTCTAATCAGAAACAGAACCAAGTTTACAGCTGTCTTGAAGGTTTGAATCATCATGTCTAAATATTTCTCTTTTGACGTGGAGGTGCTAGTGTTGGACTGGGGTGGACAAGGTCAAAAATCACATGACACCAGGTTATAGTCCAACAGGTTTATTTGAAATCACAAGCTTTCAAAGTGCTGCTCCTTTGTCAGGTCAAGTATGACTTCTGATCTTTCTCTTCTGAATAATAGTTGTTTAGGTAGAATTACACTTTGAGATAGAATCAGCAATCCAGCCAAAAAATATGCTCAAAATTGCATTTTTAAGTCTTTCTTTCTCCCAAGTTTGTATTTATTTCCTCAATATGATTCCGTTTGTAATAATTAGCATAATCAGATATTCTTAAAACATTTAAAATGTTGTCCATTAATGTTGCTCTTACAGAATCTACTGGCAGAAACTGATGATTAACTCAGACTGGGGGTGTGATTGCTTTGCAGGCTGGGCTATATTCCTACACAAAATTTTCAAACCAATATAAAAGATTACGGAAGCTTATATTTAAAACTACACTTTAAAAAATTTGATTTTTTGCTCTAACCTGGCTGATGTTATGGTGGATTGCATTGGAAATGGCAGTATAACCTACAGGAGTATTCAGGCCCTAACACTGCTCCAACACCTAAAGGAATTTGAAAATCAAAAAGAAATTTAAACAATTTTTGGAAAATAACAATACAAAAGTGTGACTAGAAACAATGTGAGTCAAGTAAAAACTGATAACTGAGACAGGTAAATAAAAAAATTAAACTTGCTAAATAATTGTTTTGCATAAAAGAGGAAGCAGTGTCATGCTAAATAGCTGAGAAGATTAATTAAATCAGGGTCTTAATAAAATTAATGTAAGCAAATCGAAGAGGCAATGAACAAGGTAAGGAAATATCATGCAATTATCTCATGGGCTCAAATGGTTTCCATCCCAATGTTTTAAAGGAAATAAACGATAATGCTGCAAATTTACAGGGCATCGGTAGTTCTGAGTTGGGAACTGGTCCTTTTGACTGGTAAATTGATAATTCCACAATTTAAGAAAGGTGACGAAGACCAGTGAATTACAGACCAGTTAGCCTAACATCTATTGTTGTAAAATTACTAGAGGCCTTAATAAGGATTCAGTAACTGAACACTGAAAATTCTTCGCTGATAAAGCCGGAAGAGATTTTTAAAAGGTTGGCTCACATTTGATAGAACTGGCTGAAGAGGTGACTTGAGTAATGTGGAATGCCACACATGAACTTCCAGAAGGCATTTGAAAAAAAAAGTCTCCTCTGCATTGAAGAGACTAACAAAGACTAGGTGACTGTTTTGCTGAACACTTCTATTCAGTTCACAACTATGATCATATGCTTTCTACGGCTCATTATTTTACTTCCCTAACTTGCTCCCAACCTTGACTTTTCTGCCCTTGGCCTGCTAATCAGAATGGAAGCTTTCTATCATGTGGCAGAGTTCCAAATTTTCAGAAAACCAAACTCAGCTCTTTAATTTTTCATGTCGACTTCTGCCTAACTCAGCTCTTTTGGATCCGCCACTACTCTGTTTGCAAGGGAATGATGCAGAGGTCAAACTCCCAGTAGCTGATGATTTCACGTGTAGCCTTTGTAGTTCCTTCCTCCTGTACCTCTTTGGTGTTGTCTCCACTGGATTGGAATGAGAGCAGAGCCAGAGTTTGCAAGGCCCAACTGTCGGATGGAAGAGAGAGGGCTGGGAAGGGGAGATAAAGGGTCAGCAGAACTAGGCCCTTGCACAGCTTTCTGTAACGAACTGGAAATTCCTGTTCAGAATAAATTTGGTTTAAAAACAAACAGTCTTTTACAAAATGGCATTAAAATCTCTGAAAATAAATGGAGATCATTTGCTGATGGAGTAGTGGCATTGTTGCTGCTGGAAAATTTTGGAAGGCATGGAATAGCCCCATGATTTTTCTCATGGAGTTAAATGGACAGAGAGCTGAACAAAACAATGAGTCGGGTGGGGGGGTGGTGGTTTGGTGACAGAGAAAAAAGGGGAATAAGATGAGAAAAAGAGGTGTGTGGGACCGACAAGGATGGTGGGAGGGTGCAAAAAGGGAGTGCACCTGCAGGAAGCAGGGGATCATAGTCACGACTGTTGAAGTCAGTCACAGTGGCCTGGCGTCATAAATTCAAAACTAGCCGAGCTGGTTTGTTGTTCCGCAGACGTTTCATTACCGTGCTTGGTAACATCCTCAGTGCAGCCTCTGATGAAGCGTCGGTGTGTTTTCCCGCCTGCCTTTAAACTCTGGGGTCCGTTGCGATGGATTGCCTCACTTCCGGGTTTCCTCCATAGTGGAATGTATATGGGGTCGAGTTCAATGTGTTTATTAATAGCCTGCTTCGTGGAGTGCCATGCTTCCAGCAATTTCTCGTGCTTGTCTCTGCCTAGCCTGTCCCAGGATCTTGATGTTGTCCCAGTTGAAGTCGTGGTTCTCCTTGTCCATGTGGATTGAGATGAGTGAGTATTGGTCGTGTCTTTTTGTAGCCAGTTGGTGTTCATGTACTCGTTAGTTTCCTTCCTGTTTGTCCAATGTAGTGTTTCTCGCAGTCTCTGCAGGGGATCTTGTTGATGACACTGGTCCTGTCCATGGCGGGGAGTGGGTCTTTAGTTCCGGTGAGCACTTGTCGTAGGGTTGATGTAGGTTTGTGTGCCACTCTGATGCCCAGCAGTCATAGAAGTCTTGTGGTGAGTTCTGACGTGTTCCTGATGTAGGGTAGCGTGATGAGTGTGTCGGGGCGTGTAGAATCTTTCTGATGCTGTTCCTATAGGCATCTCCTGACCCAGTTTTTTGGATATCCATTATCCTTGAACACTTGGAAGAGGTATTCCTCCTCCTCTTGGCATAGTTCCATGTTGCTGCAGTGTGTTGTTGCCCTATTAAAGAGTGTTCACACGCAGCTTCATTTGTGTGTGCTGGAATGGTTACTATTGAAGTTCAATACCTGGTCTGTGTGTGTGGCTTTTCAATGTACTTTTGTTTGCAGTTCCCCATTTGTCTTGCGCTCTACCATGACGTCCAGGAATGGGAGTTGTTTGTTCTTCTGCTCCTCTCTGGTGAATTTTATTCCGGTGAGGGTGTTGTTTATGAGTTTGTGTGTCTCTTCTAATTTGGTCCGTTTAATGATGACGAAGGGGGACAAACAGGAAGGAAACTAACAAGAGTACATGAACACCAACTGGCTACAAAAAGACACGACCAATACTCACTCATCTCAATCCACATGGACAAGGAGAACCACGATTTCGACTGGGACAACACCAAGATCCTGGGACAGGCTAGGCAGAGACAAGCACGAGAATTCCTGGAAGCATGGCATTCCACGAAGCAGGCTATTAATAAACACATTGAACTCAACCCCATATACATTCCACTATGGAGGAAACCCGGAAGTAAGGCAATCAATCGCAATGGACCCCACAGTTTAAAAGCCAGGCGGGAAAACACACCGACGCTTCATCAGAGGCTGCACTGAGGATGTTACCAAGCACGGTAATGAAACGTCTGCGGAACAACAAACCAGCTCGGCGAGCCAACCAACCTCAACACCCACAACCCGAGCTACAAATCTACTCCAAAACCTTAAATTCAAACTAAATTATCAAAATATCTGTTGCCTGCTGTATGCCACTCAATTCAATGGTTTGTCTTTTTGTTCATGATATCTTTGCATTTAATCTCTCATACCCTCAATCCTATTCTACAGGTTCTCTTTTTATTCATCCCCTCCTAACATCATATAACTCAAATCTACTCTTTAGTTCAAGTGTTTCAACTCGAATGTGAACTGCTTCTCTGCACTGATGTTGCCATACCGGAATCTTTCCATTTTGTTTTATTTCAGAATTCCACCATTGACAATATTTTGCTTTAATTAGGTATTTTTGGAGTCTGAAGAAATGGCTGTATTGATTGGTATCAGGTACAACCTGCATTCAGGAACTATCTGTGCGGAACTGGAAAAATTGCCAAGTTATGCAAGACTGATAGAATGCCAGTTCAAGTAGAAAAAACAGAACAAACGGTATGATTTATCTTGAAAGTTGCCTTGCACTTCCAACAAGTTGTTCTTGTTGAAGTAACAATCTTCAGATGACAATGCCAACAACCAACAGCCTTGAACTTGTGATTCTGAAACCCGTGATTAGAATTCTCCTGGGAGCACATCTCTTCGTATTCCATAAGATATCCAAGGACTGGGTTTTGCTTACATAAATCATGGTGTATTTTTAAAATTAGACACCCATTGGATTCCAGTGAAAGAAAAATTCAACACTAACTTCAGAAATGCAAAGCCAAATTTTGATTTTTATCTAGCTGTGAGATTTTGCAAGAATGGACAACAGGCTCACTGAATACAGCCCTCTTGAAACAAAGAAGGAATTTTGTTCGGTCACGTTTTTCAATGCCATTATCAATCTTACATTAAATAATATTAAGATCTTACTTGCTTATGGTATATCAAAAACATATAATGTGGCAAAGATTAGAGGTAAGCCAGAGGATTGGAAGTGTGTGTGTAGAAAGATGACCAAATGGAGAGAGAAAATAAACTTTGGCGGTAAACTAGCAAACAAAATAAGAAGATAGTAAGAATTTCTTTAAATATATAAAAAGGAAACTTAAATAGACTTTTTAAAGAATAAGACAGGGGAGATAATAGGAAACAGGAAATGGCAGAGGACCTGAATAAATACTGTGCATCAGTCTTCCTGATAGAAGACAAATTTAATCTAAAAATACTAAATAATGGGTGGGGTAGGAGGATAGGCAAAAGGAGGAAATAAGTACAATAACAATCACAAGAAGTAGTACAAGTTCCCCAAAAATTAGAAAACAGCTAATGTAACACACATTGAAAAAAGGGGGAACGTAAACAGCTAACTATTGGTTAGTTAACATCAGTCATTGGGAAAATTTTAGACTTTATTTTAAAGGATGTTAAAGCATTTGGAAAGACATAACCTAATAAAGCAGAGGCAACATGGATTCATGATTGGGAGATCATGCCTGAAAAATGATCAGAAAGGTAGTGAATGGAAAGGGGGAAATAAATCTTTGGATTTACAGATGGCGTTTGACAGGGTACTGTGCATAAGACTATTTAATAGGATGACAACCCATGGCGTTAGGGGTAGTATATTGGTATGAATGGAGAATTAACTGGGTAAAACTAGACAGTTAGGATGAAGTGAACATTTTCAAGGTGGCAAACAAAAATCCAGGATTGCAACCTGTAATTAATGGAGTGCCAAAGGAATCAGTGCTAGGCCACAGTTATTTACAGCATATGTTATTGACTTGGATGGCAAAGTGAATGTGCTATCACCAGATCTTCAAATGACTAAAGCATGTGGCAAAGAGCGAGTGGTGAGGATGACATGGGGACTCTGCAGGGGAATGCAGAAACATTAAGTGAGTCAGCAGACACTCAACAGACCGGAATGTGGTGTGGGGAGGTGTGACTTTGTGCACTTTGGCAGGAAGAACAAAGGACCTAAATGTTATTTAAGAAGAGAAAGATGCAGAAAGCTGCAGCACGGAGGAATTTGAATGTATTTGAATGTACTCATGCACAACTCAAATAACATCATACAGGTTCAACAGGTAATAGGGAAGACAAATAGAATGTTGGATTGGGAGGAACAAAAAAGGGAAAAAGGTTAAAAAAATGGGTTTGGCAAGCATAGGAGCTCCAACTGGAGCGTCCTACTCTGCCACCATCTTTAATCAGGTTGGCACGGATAGCAAAACTCTAATTTGTTAATTGCCTCCAACTGCCCTTGAAAAATTGGTGCTGAGCTATCTTTTTGAACTGCTGCAGACTAATGTTACCTGGGAATAACCACAATCTTGTTATGAAGGGACATCCAGGATTTTGAGCCCGTTTCAGTTAAGAAATGGCAACTTAGCTCCAAGTCAGACTGGGGTTGGTGTGTGTATATTTGTGTGTGCATGCTTGGAAGAGAACTTGCAGGTGGTTATACTTCCATGCACCGGCTGCCGTGTTCTAAGTTACTGTTTTGGAAACTACTATGGAATGGCACTGGCAAGTTGCCATTGGTGCATCTACATAGAGACTTTTGCATTTCTTACCTGTGTGTCAAACTTATCACTTTCACTTAAATCAAAAAGAAAAGTAAACAAATGTCCTATTAGTTTCCACTTCTTTTTCCAGTCCATGCAAAAATTATTTACCCCATTCATTTTTCCATCTGCCAACTAATTCTGTATTCATGCTACTACAGTTTCTCTTTCAGCCTGCCTGAATCATTCTAACAAGCCCAATGAGGGCAGATCCAGAACACACTTTCCTATAAAGCCTTCTATGTTGGATCAAATAAATTTTTATCTTAATTTCAAAAGATTATCAGGTTTGAGAATAAAATGAAATGGAGCAAAAGCAGATGGGTAGAGTTCAATTAAAAATTAATTACTGTCCTATTAAGTTGGATAAATTATATATTGCTTATGAAAAATGTATTTTTTTAATATATGGATTGCTCAGTAACTTGCAACCAAAAAGTAATTTGAATACTGGGTTTTTTTGATCTGTCTTATTTAGTGGTACATCAATCCATACCTTGTAAATCCCCACTGAGTCATCTGGGAGACCTACTTTTGAGTTTTTATGGCTATAATCTACAATACAGTCTACTGTTAATGTTTTATATTATATTAAATAAACTCAATTTTTAGAAAATGGTTGATAAATGTTTCCAGATTTCCCTGATACAGTAAGCAGATTCAGGATTAAGGTCTTCCCAACGGGCTGACAATATTCAGTTTTAAAATTACCAACCAAATATGTAAAATAAGATGACCCTTCCAGGATGAGAGTAGAAGGTAAACAAGATAAACCAAATCTTCTGTCCTCATGTTTCCCAACCACCCTTTTCTTTGGGAATGGCAGATCATCCATCCAGACACAAATCCAGAAGAAATGCCTGAAACAGAATAATGACCACAGTAAAGACAAACAAAGAAATTCTCAATATTTACTGTATAAAATAGATGCAGGAATCTGGTAAGGAGGAATGTTTCTTAGTTTGCCTTCCTGTAATTTCTACCATTGTTCTATGAAAGAAGCAGCATATTTTAAGCCAAGTGGTCTTCTTCAACAAGATGTGTGTTAAAACGAAACCAATTAAATTTTAAAAGGCATCCTTTCAATTTTCAAGCCCTTGGACAGCATCCTAAATAAAAAAAGCTAGATAAAGCTTTTGCTTTAATTCAGTTAACACAGCTTCTGTTTCTCCCATACAAAAGACTTAGAAAAGTTTTCTCCAAGCTGATTTTCTTTCGATAATTCTCCCAATGCAAGCAAAATACTAATTTGGGATATGAAATCATCAACATCCATGCAGCTTTTTTGAATCTTACCAGTTTCTCCCAAAGGTTCTAAGAAACCTATCATTACAATAGTTGAGATCAATAAAGTTAACACAGGTTAGTGAGCAATCAAAAAATTACGTATCACTGATAACTGTAATTCTGAGTATAATATTTTCTATTTGGGAAATGTCATTAAGGAAAAAAATGCTAAATTCCAGTGTGCCCTGTCTGTCTCATTCAAGTAAAAAGGTGACTTTTTTTTTTGTCAGCTGAATCTACTGATAGTGTTGGAAAAGATCTTGCAACCTAAATAGGTGGGGTTTTTCGGGGTCAAACAAGCTTCCATTAACTTCATTAGAATGTTCTTTCAACTTACATATATTAAGTGTGATAGAAACTCAATATGCAATCATTTCTTTGTAATCTGTGGTTGTTTCATGAAGAAAATGGTAAACAGTCATAACATGCCAATTTTAAGTTTGACAAGATAATAAAATTTGCTGGATAAAATTCCTAGATAAATTTTCCTAATTAAGTTCTGATACTTGCATTTAATACAACAGCTTTAACAGAATAAAATGCTCCAGGGAAACCCTCAGCAACAATATATATAAAAAACAAGAAAATTAGAAAACAAATCTAGCTCAAACATAGTGTAATAATTTTAAGATAACTGGCCTGTATTCATTAGGGAAAAATCTAATACTGTGTTGGAATCCAAGGTAATGCAGCGTTGTGGAAACAGATATACAAGAAAATACTTCCACAGTGATTTTGTGGGCTTGCATTGTGATTTTGGCAGTGAGATTCATCCTTGCCTGCTTAACCTGTGGAATTCCAGTTGTAAAGAACATTTGTAGAAGCATTGACCATGGATGCTGTTGCGGAAAAGGTTGTTACTTGGGTACTCTCCTGGGGTATTGATTTGGAAGACAGTATAATTCACAGGTCTTGTCCTTGTCCCTACTCCCCACACGGGTAGATATGAAAAGCTATGATCCTGTGATATGAAGGTGCTGGTGTTGGACTGGGGTGGACAAGATCAGAAATCATACGAGACCAGGTTATAGTCCAACAGGCTTATCTGAAAACACAAGCTTTTGGGGTGTAGCCCCTTCATCAGGTGAAGAGAATGTGTGAGAGTGTGTGAGCGAGAGGGAGAGAGTGCGAGCAAGTTTAATACATCCTCATCAGTTGTGACCCTTTGATCACTTTTCTCATTTCACCTGACAAAGGGGCTACTCTCAGAAAGCGTGTTTTCATCTAAACTTGTTCAACCATAACCTGGTCTTGTGTAATTTCTGACACGATTATGTGACATTGGATGAAATGCAAAGGCCCATGTGACTAGGTTTCTTGAGGGGTATGGTAGTGGCAGTACATTGAAAAAGGAAAACCCAAAGGCTGGATCCAAGAGCTGGTGACAACAAATGCCAGCTTGTCTCTATTGTTTGATACTTTTAAGTAAATGAAGCAACAGGACTAGCTATAAAAGTGCACAATTACTGACAGTTTAGATAAAGGAAATTCTGATGGATCCACACAGTTAAGAATGCAGCAGAGCTGAGAAAAGTTCATAAGTGCACTATTTTGTTGAGGTTTGTACCCATGAAGAGCTCCTATCTGAGGAGGATCAGTGACTAAATACTTGGAGAAACAGTGGAAGATCAGAGATCTGAAGGAATGTATTACTGAAATTAGTGAAATATATACCAAATGTGCTGCCCAGCAAGTAACATATTTAAGACAACAAGGTGCAGAGCTGGATGAACACAGCAGGCCAAGCAGCATCATAGGAGCAGGAAGGCTGACGTTTCGGCCCCAAGTAACATATTTATTTGTTTTACCTGTGATTCAATGTTACTTATACTGTAATTTGTCTGTTAATTCATATTAATTTTACCTTTATTACTGAAGTTACAAAACAGGCAAAATTTTGCCTTTCCAAAAAAACAATGGGGTCACACAGTAAATTTGGTTCTTTCAGTATGTTGATTCCCACCATGATCATTTGGTTCACAGCTCAGAGCACCAGCATTTCTACATTGCATACTGTTTCATATAAGTCACCTGTTAAAATAATTCAACTTGTCATTTCTGGATTTCTTTTGAAATAACGTATATAATTAGAATTTAGAAACATACTGCATATCAAGTCCACCTTAGTGTAGTGTAAAGTGTACCAACAATGAGGAAAAATAGTAATTCCATGTGTGAATTTAGACTGTACAAACTACAGCTGTTCTCATGTACTTTACGTAAACACATCAAAAAGAACTGCAGAGCAGAGCATGAACAACAAAGAAACAGGACCAAT
Source organism: Rhincodon typus (assembly GCF_021869965.1). Taxonomy (NCBI): domain Eukaryota; kingdom Metazoa; phylum Chordata; class Chondrichthyes; order Orectolobiformes; family Rhincodontidae; genus Rhincodon; species Rhincodon typus. The sequence continues at coordinate 84,778,058 of NC_063335.1, forward strand.
GGGCCACACAGCACCTTTGAACCTGCTTCGTCATTCAACAAGATCATGACTGATCTTATCTTGGACTCTTGTCACTTTCCTGCTTGTTTCCCATAACCCTTAACTCTATTACTGATTAGATTGCAAGAATGTTCGTACTTGTCCCACCCAAATAATACTGACATTAAATTTTGTCCACAGTGGAAGGGGAGGCTATTTATGAGAGATCCTCAATGGCATGGTGCTTCTGCACAAATCATGACATGCAAAACAACTAGGTTTGGAACTCATGCTGAGTTGGTTCAATGGGTCCACTGCATCTTTACAGACGTCTAAACAAATAGATTACAAGACAGATGAAAATGGCTCCTGAATATAGATCATAAAACTTTAGTCCAAACCGACGCCCATTAGAGTTCCCAACTGTGAAGAGACCTCAAGCTTTATTCAATATTTACCCAATGATTAAGTACTCCATTAACTGACTTCATTCTTTATACCTCACCATTTATGTACTTAATCTGCAACACTCAGGTGATATTCTGTAAAAATGTACAAGGATTGAAACATTTCCTCAAGATTATTAAAAGGGGGACATCAGCAGCTGATTGCACAAAAGGACAAATGATCCCATTTATATCTGAAGATTCATGAAATTAGTTCAATCATCCTACTTAAGTGAACAATTCCCTCCAAATATGATTCAAAAATTTATCTTTTTCCTGTATCTGCTCTCAAGGCCAGCATAACAAAAAATATAAACCATATGATACAAAAGAACATCCAACTTCTTTCCCCCACTCAGCTGAAAATAAATCTGAAAATGTTTACATTTGAGTAATGTGGCGAAGATTGGAGGTAAAGTATCCATTAATAGAAGTCATACCTGGCACAAAGGAAGATAGTCGTTGATGGAGGTCTGTCATCTCAACTCCAGGTCACCTCTGTAGGAGCTCCTCAGGGTTTTTGGCCCAATCATCTTCACCTTCATCAGTGACTGTCTCTTCAACTTTAGACCAGAAATGGGGATGTTCACTGATAACTGCACAATATTTAGCACCATTTTCAAGTCCTCAGATACTTAAGCAGTCCATGCCAAATGCTACATGATCTAGTCAACATCCAGGTTTGGACTGACAAGTGGCAACTAACATTCAAGATATACAAATGACAAATAATGACCATCTCCAACAGCAGAGGATTTAATAGTCTTCCCATGACATTAAAAGGCATTTTCCATCACTGAATATCTCACTATCAACGTCTTGGGGATTAGCATCGAATAGAAACTGAACTAAACTAGCCACATAGGTACTGTAGCTACAGGAGCAGGTCACAGGCTAGGAACCTTGAAATGAATAACTCACCTCCCGATTTCCCAAAGCCTGTCCACCATCTACAACATATAGGTCAAGAGTGTGACAAAATACCCTCTACTTGCCCTGATGACTGCAACTCCAACAACATTCAAGAAGTTTGACATCATCCAGTACATAGCAGCCTACTTCAACGGCACTACATCCACAAAGATTTATTCCCTCCACCACCAGTTAGTAGCAGCAGTATGTTCCATCTACAAAGGTGCACTGCAGAAATTCTCCAATGCTCTCCTTAGGCAGTACCTTTTGAACTCATGATCACTAGTGTCTAGAAGGATAAAGGCAGCAGTTACATGGGATAACCACCATCTGCAAAGAACCCTCCAAGCCTTTTACCTTATAGACTTGGACATATTTCATCATTCCTGCAGTGTTGGTGGTTCAACATCCTGTAACTCCCTCTCTAATAGCATTGTGGATCTATCTACAGCAAACAGACTGCAGCAGTTCCAGAAGGCTGCTCAATACTACCTTCAAGGCCAACTAGGAGTGGACAATAAATGCTAGAATGCCCATATCCTCTGAATTCAGAAAAAGAAACAATGCTGCAATTTTGCAAAAAATCAGACCAATTCGATGAGTGTAACATTATTAATCATGTTTATGTACAATGATGCATGACTATAAAAGGTAGTCAGACAGTGAAAGAATGGTTATAAATTATTAGGTGTTGGTCTGAACTCAACATTAGCCCACTCATCCGAATGAGAAAGCGGAATGGTGAAATTCCATTTTAGAAATTTGAACAGATAATCTAAACTGGCTTTTTGTTGTACTGAAGGTAGGTACAAAGATCTCAAGAAAGGCAAGTATTGTTAAGTATTAACATTTATCAATGTCCGGGTTTACGGTTCAGAGTACTCAAACAAATATACACTTTTCAGAATCAATGTAGTGGACCTATTACTTTGCAAATTCTGTGCTAGTGTATTTGAGTTATGATAGTGTTGAGGAATGCAATATTCCTTTCCACACAAGGTTAACTACAGAATGAAAATTCCTTTTGTTTCAAGATTCAACGCCCCCTTAAAAAAAAATGTGATGAGTTATGTAGTGACCTTAGTTCAGGTATTTAAAAAGTAAGGCAACTAGTATATTGGCCCTCATTGCAAAAGAATTTGAATTCAGAAACTGGGTTGATGTATTAAGAGTTTTACAGAGTCTTGGTGAGACCATATCTGGATCAGTGCCCTCTCTAAGACAGGCCCTATAGCCATAGAGGGAGTGCAACGGAGGTTCACTTGGCTGACCGTGGATGGCATTCTGTACCATGGAACACTGTGGGTCAAATCAATGGATATATTTGGGAGGCAGGGAAGGAAGGGGGAGTGGGGGAGAGAGCGAGAGCGACGCAAACACACAAAGGAAGAGGAGGGAAATTTCTAGATTTTAAAATCTTTAAAGGGGGCATAGGTAGAAGGCAGGAGTATGGCATTAAGATAGAGGATCAGCCGTGATCCTCAAAAGGTACAACAGGCTTGAATGGCTGAATGGCCTACTGCTGCTCCTAGTTTCTATGCAAGTAGATACTTAATGCTTACTTAAGAAGCCTCATGGGCCAGCAGCAAATGAAATTCCCCAAATAAAAAAAAGTTGCAGTCTTATCATCATTCCCATTTGACTTTTAGAAAAAATAAGTACCAACTGATACCTAAACTCGAACAAAAATTGGATTTTATAATCTCACTGTAAACACACACTATAAAACATGTATATAGCATCTTGAAGCATGTCCAAACGTACTTTATAGGAAACAAGATTATAAAAGTGAATTTGAAACACAGCACAGTTATTCATAAGGTATTCACAAAAAGGGATTTGGGGAGCACTTATGCACGAAACACAAAAGCTAGTACACAGGTGCAGTAGGTAATCTGGAAGACTAATGGAATCTTAGCCTCCTTTCAAGGGGTTTACAGCATAAGAGTAGTCATATAGTGCAGAAACAGGCTCTTTGGTACAACTCGTTCATGCTGACCAAGTTTCTCAAACTAGTCCCATTTGCTTGCGTTTGGCCAATACCCCTCTAAACGTTTCCTATTCATGTACCTGTCCAAATGTCTTTAAAATGTTGTAACTGTACCTGCATCTACCACTTCTGACAATTCATTCCATATACAAGCCACCCTTTATGTGAAAACGTTGCCCTTCAGGTCTCTTAAATCCTCCCCTCTCACCTTCAAATTATGCACTGCTCTAGTTTTGAAATCCCCACCCTAGGGAAAAGACCTTTCCTATTCCCCTTACATATGCTCCGCATGATCTTAAATCTCTATTCACTGGAGGTTGAGGGGTGACCTTATGAAGTCCTAGCCTACCAGCCCCTCTTTATACTCAAACCCTCCAGTCCCAGTAACATTCTTGTAAGTCTTTTCTGCACCCTCTCCAATTTAATAATATCCTTCCTATAGCAGGGAACCAAAGCTGTACACAGTTTTCCAAAAGGGGCATCACCAACATTCTGTAAACCGGAATAGGTCATCCCAACTCCTATACTAAATGGTCTGAGCAATGAAGGCAAGCCTGCCAAACGTCTTCTTTACACAGTCTACCTGTGATGCAACTTTCAATGAACGATGTACCTGAACCCCTAGGGGTCTCTGCTCAACAACACTTCCCACAGCCCTACCATTAACTGTAAGTCTAGTGCACTGGAGGTTCATTAGTCTCATACTAGAGATGGCAGTACTCTATTATGAAGAAAGATTGAGTCAAATCAATTTGTATTCACTAGAGTGTAGAAGAATGAGAGGGGATGTGATTGAAAGATATAAAATTCTAACAGAACCGAGTAGATGTGGTGAGACTTGGGGCTGGGAATCTAGAACCAGGGAACACAGACTTAGTATATGAGGCAGGTCATTAAGGGCTGAGATGAGAAAAAAAAATTCTTCACTCTAATGGGTAGCAAACATTTATAATTCTCCACCACAGAGGTTTCGGAGGCCAAGTCACTGAATATATTCAGAGAACGCCTTTTTTAAAGATTTTAAAAGCATCAAGAGATGTGGGGAGAAACTAAGTACGGTACAGAGGTAGAATGGCGGGACAGACTATAGAACCTAACAGCCTGCTCTTGCTCCTAGCTCTAAATAATCAATTTATTATGGTAACGGAAAACATTAACATGAATTACTTCTCAGAAATAAACTAAAATGAGAATGTTGGCAGCATAATTTACTAAAATTTTAAGTTTTCTTAAATTGGTAAAAATTATGCTTTTCTCATCAAACACTCAAAGATTTAATTTGTTAAACTGCTGGTGTGACAGAATTCCACGGCCTAGCATTTTGTTCATTCTTCCCACACTATAAAGGCAGTGGATTAAATGAACGAGGACTGCAGAAGAGCAGCACCAGGTTTACCTAGAAAAGGAAAGTCAACCTAGCAAAGTTATCTAACACGTTAAACAAGCTCAGCATTTCATCCACAGATAAGCAATGCCACAATGAACAGATCAACCCAGCCACATTCAGTCATGGAACGTTGGTGAACATTAAGGAATAAATGGAATAAGGAGCTCAACAACCACCACCACAGAAACGTCCAGCAACCAAGTTCAAAAATGTTCAACCATCTTCAGCAGAATTGCTGAGAAGATAATGCTTTGTTAAGATTCCGACCAAGATCTCCACCTCGCAGTATCAGTCTTTAAACAATTTAGTACACTCCAGAATTGAATGAATGTAAATAACGGAACAAAAGCTTGGACAACCTCCCAGTCATCACGCAAGAACTGGCTTGAAAAATAGTCACAATCCTAGCCTAACTGTTCCAACCTTTGACAACACTGGTGGTTACCTGGTAATAGGAGTATTGCCCAGGTATTCCCTACACATAAAAAGGACAAATCCAGAGCCTATTCTCAATAAACAAAGTCATGAAAAGCAACAATAGTTCTCTCCGGTGGCATTAAACACTTCAATAATTTGCTCCCCAATCCTCATTTGGATCCACCATCACCATTTGACTCCAGGCTTAATGACAACTTTGGTCAAATTATGGAAACTAGAGTTGAATTGCAGAAGCAACATCAAAGTGACTATCTGTCAATAAGCATGACACCAAGGAGACACAGCAAAACAATAAAAATTAAGGAAAGGATAACTCTCCAACAACTGGAGTCTTAACTGACAAAGGACGAGGATTACTGGGAGGCCAAATAATTCTAGTTCCAGGAGTTGCTCAATTAGAGTGTCTCAAGCCAAAATACCTGCTTCATCTTCACATTCCCTCCAATGTAAGTAAAGATTTTGCTGGCAATTGCAGAGTTTGGGTTCATTTCAGATAATGATAACGAATCAATATGCAGGGTTCCCATGACAACTCAGATTTAAGATGATAAATAGTACGCTAGTTGCATGATCCAAGTGCCAGGCAATGGGCATTAATAACAAGTAAAATCTAATAATCTCTTGTTGAAATCTCAATGGTATTACCAGAGTTTTCTACCATCTTGGGTTACCATTGACCTCAAACCTCAATGGGAGCAGCCAAATAAAACTATTACTGACTTGTTACAGTTGATCAGCACCCCACAGTCAGTGACTCATATTTCCATCTCTCCAAAGCCTCTCCACCATCTACTAAGCAGAAGCTAGGAATGGGAAGAATGCTTTCCCCCCTGCTTGGATAGGCACAGATGCAGCCACACCACTGATATTAGTCAGGAGAAAATAGTATGCCTGATTAGTACTCATTCACAAGCTCAAACAGATATTTAAGCCACCAGAGTACAATCCACAATACAGCAATTTTCCAACGTTTTGTGAACAGGATCAAAAGCCAATCATTTCCACCACTTAGAAACAAGTAAGTCGTTTGTGTCAAAAGTAACACATTATCTTGAACGTGACGTTACGTTACATTATTTCCATCTCTGTTTAAGTACGGAACTCTATACCTAAGAGTATAAATTACTGCAGCATCTCAAGGGAAACAAAGGATAAGCAATTAAAATGTCAATTTGCCAGTATCACCACATCCAAAAGGATCACTGAAAAGATTTCCATGCTTCTAGTTAAAAAAAAAATTAGGGGGGAGAAAAGGTAATTTCTAGCTCAAATGCTCTTGTCCAACTCATTATTGCTCTGTTTTCCAAGCATATTGACACATACTAAAACGATGGACTATTTTTGTTTTAATATAGATTAAGAAATAGGCACTGCTGATTACTCCGGCATCACCTGACAAGATGAACCATAATTAAGAAAGTCTATACATATTTTAATTCTACTAATCTACATTTAAGTATTCTTTGCTGCATTTGAACCAACAATTGGTTTCCTGACATAGGTTGATAATGATCAAAGGGTTGTAATCACATAAAAGATTAGTTTTTACTCATGTCAATTTATTTTTAAAAACTATTCGGAAATCAAACTATTAGTGCTGTGTTCCATAAATTAAACAGAATCTATTCAGAACTTACACCTGTTAGGTAATTTTACATCTATAAAAGTAGATTAGTTGGAGATTTTAAAAAAACTCATTACTGGCTACGTTCTTTAGAATTTCAGGAATGCTAGATACTCTCCAACTCCATCAGAAAATTGAGAACAGTTAACGTGCTATTTGAGGGTAACTATGATGCAGAATAAATCACAGAAAAAACGCTGTTAGTCACATCTTCACAACTTTTTAAAAATGGCTTTTAAAGTACATTCTCATACATGACAAACCATTTTCTATTACAAAGAAAAATGCTTACTGCTTAAACATCTTAACCATCAAGCAATACACAACGTTGGTTTTCCAGTAAACACAAATGCAAGAGATTTTTTTTTAAATTAAAAGTTAACACACCTACAAATGCAAAAATTAAATTCTTAGTATCATTCTGACAAGGATTGAATTAGTCAAAACCTGTACATTTAAAGAGAATTAATTGGACCACATAACGCATCGAAATTTTTATGGCATTGCACGGTCATATTCCAAAACTTTAAAATGGAGTTCTGTAAATAACTTCCTATGTTTTTAACAGATGGAATTAAGTCACAATTGGATAAGGAAATTTCTTCTGTAAAATGAATACCCTTAGTTGACAAGACAAAAAAAATTCACTCAAAGTTAAAGCATCAAATAGGTTGTATCTTATTTAGAAATGTTTAATAACATTCTAAGAAAATGTTCCTTCTGTTGACACTTACATATGGGAAAAATAACATTTTCAGGATAAAAATTATATTAGTAACTTTATTCTCCTGTGGTCTAATTCTTCTACCTACAGACCTGGGGGGTGGGTTTTACTTTTAGAAACAATGGTGCACTTTAAAGCCTATTTTGCTTATTGTAAATGTGTATATTTTCACTGTGCATATCACTATGTCCAAAACATAGTCAGCACAAGTCTATCCCATATCCATAACTTGCCTCAAGGAGAATTGGGGTAAATGAGAAAAAAAAAATCACCGTTAACAAAGTTACACAATTATTATACAGGATGTTGAGCCATTTAAAATGTTTCACTCAATCACCCTTTTACAGTGAAAAATAAAAGTGATTCAGAACTTCTTCATGCTGAAGTTCAACTATTCAAGTTTACTTCCAAACCATCTAGACAGCAACAGCTCTTAACTTTCAAACCCTATCAAAATCAAGAAACTGAACAAAATTAGAATGTATTCATGTAAACTATATCAATTGAGTCAAGACAGAATATAATATATATCCCAAAGCAGTAAACTAGAGCCAACTATTTTCTGGCAACACAAATGAAAAAATTTCAACAGGAGTGATGTTTGCCTGAAAATCACAGAAGACAACAACTCAATTTATTTATTTATTCCATTTGGTGGAACCAGTGGTCAGACAGCAACTAACTTTTACTCAGAGAATCTAAAATTTGTTTGTTTAAAACAAAAACGTAGGTTCCACTGTACTTAAAGCAAACTTAGTTTGACATTCCTTTTTCCAATCGGTTTGTCATTCAGTTCACGAACAGCAGCCATTGCTTCATCAACTGTTTCAAACGTAATTATTGCGTCGCCTGCAGGGAACCCCCTCTTATTGTACCGTACAATGACAGACTCTGGAATAACACGATAGCCATAGAAGAAGTCCAGTATTTCATCAACTGAGATTTTGAAAGGCAGGTTGAAAGCCTTCACAACAGCCATGCCACTGGCAATTCCCGTACGACCTCGGTAGCCTGAATCAAATCGAGATCCTAATCCCCCTCCACTATAGTCATCAAAATTGTTGTTTCCAGTGTTAAACCCTCCATAAGGTCCTTCTTCTCTGCCATACATTGGTCCTTGTACGGTGGATACAGAATCCAAATTACCAGAAGGTTCAAAGAAAGGCTTAGATAATTCATGCATATCATGAGATAATGAGTGATCACCACCACTACCATATGAACCAAAGTAGTCACTTTCCTTTTGACCTTTGGCTCTTTCATGCATAGAAGCGATACCAAGTTCAAACACCTCTTCTGAAGTAACCACCTTTAGCACAACTTCTCTTCCTCCAAGCTTTTTACCATATAATCGCTCAGCCCTTAGTACTTCATCTTCAGACTTGAACTTGACCAGAGCCTCCCCTAGTCCAATGCCATTACTATCAACAAGTATTCGGATCCCATGTTCAGCCACACCAAATCCCTCAAAGAATTTATGGATCTCAGCTTTGGAGATATCAAATGGAAGATTACGAGCATAAATATACAATCTTGGGGAATGTGCTCCTTCTCTTGACTGGTACTTTTTTTCTTCAATTCTATAGGCAGATTTTTCTCTTGATCTTTGCTTCTTAATAGTGTCCATCAACTCTATCATAGCTTTTTTAGCAAGAGGATATAGATAAACTGCACGGTTTGCAATGTATGTCTTATGGTATCTTAAAGCTTTACGCATCTCAGCATCATTTCTAAACTTCACAAAGCATTCCTTAGTATTTTTACCATGAGGATCTTCTACAAGGTAAATCTGGTCATCTGTTATGTTTAGTTCATTAAAGAAATTTCGTACATCTTTTTTTGAAATACTATATGGTGTATTTTTTAACTGCATCCAATAATCTTGATCTTGAGGGGAATAAGATCGAGACCTGTGCCTTCGAGGTGACCTTGATCGAGTTTGAGAATGGAAATGTTTATTTTCATGATGAGGGGAACGACCTCGATTGTGTCGGTTTAGATCCAAATGTCTATCATCTATAAACAAATCAGATCCCCCAGAAATCCAGTCTAGTTCTGTAGCTCGATACACCTCTACAAACCTTTGCCCCATGTATTTTTTGTGACGCTTCAGTCCCTCAGCTGCATCCCAAGAACTGGCAAACCGTACAAAACACTCTCCATTATTCAGACCTCGGTAATCCTTTTGTAGACGAACTGCTTCCACTTGTAAACCATGGAAGAATTCTCTCACTTGCAGCTCTCCTGCAGAATATGGCATGCCTTGCAGATGTAAATAAACATCATCAGAATGAAAAGCTCCTTGTTCTCTCCTTTGATTATAAGCTGAATCAGCAAAAGGATCCATTGACCCAGAGCCATTAAATTTATCCAAACTATCGCTCATTGCTCCAGATGTCATTCCAAATAATGCAGACATTGAGGAACTAGGAGCAACTGGAATGTTCTGCGGAGAAGATAAAGCCATTGTTGACATATTGCCACTCATCATTGGATCCATACGAGTGCCATAACTGTTCATGTCAGAACTTCCAATTTCACCAGGATGAAAGGCATCCCTATTAATTTCATGTTGCATTGCTGCAACTAAGTTTTCAGCTAGTGTAGAAGACATACTACCTAAGCCACCTGTGCCAGAATTGCTGAATCCCGACCTTCCGTAACTGGATGTTTCTCCACTGGGACGTGCATATCTCTTACGACTCATCTCAATTGTACTCTGCATTTCGTTTCTGCTACTTAATGTTAGCTTTGTTCTACTCCCTTTAAGAAATTCACCCGATCTCATCAAAGCAAGCCGTGCATCTTCATCTGTAGCAAATACAATGAATGCCTCTCCCAGTTCACCACCAATTATATGCACCCCTCCATCAGGAATGGTTAATCTAGAGAAGAAGTGACGAATATCCAAGGTTCCTGCAGAAACTGGGAGCCCCTGCAAGCGGATGACCACAGCCATGCTGAACTCTATCAATAGAAAATGTTACCTGCAGGCAAGAAAGGCACACAGGATGACGTCAAATTATGTCAAAAAAGGTTCTGGATACTGCATTAACTTCCAAATATAATATTAATAAAAGTCAGAAATGTTAATTTTAAGAATAAAACAGATTCTTCTTACCCTGCACGAATTTGTTTAAACATTGACCTTCAATTCAAAAAGTATAACCATTGAATCTCAAAAGCTCCCAACTCTCAAACCACCAAAAACGCTAAAGTTGTTTGTGAAAATTCTGAAGATATCCTCCAAGCCACAACAGTTCTCCACAAGATCTGATGATGACTGAAATTGTCTTTAATGTGAAAAATGCCTCATCAATTTTAAGTCAGCCACAGCACCTCAGTGGAATTCATCTTGAAATAACGTGATAGATCAAAGTTCTAGTGATGCTTCAAAACTGCTGTCCAAGTAAGTGCTACTTATTAGTACTGTATCATTCCTTCTCCAAACAAGGAATGTAAAAAGGACCTAGGGTTAAAATTCAACTGAAATTAGCTAAAAACAAAATACGGTCTATTTTGCAAACTGCAACCATGGCTCTTTATGTAAAGAGTCCATCACATCTTTTCTCCCACATGGTAATCCACCCCTGTCAAATAACTTCACTCCAGGAATGGACAATTCCTATTTATTGTTTTCTCAAAAAAATACAAACAAACCACCTCAAACTAGTAACCCAAATTTTCTTTTCCCTTCAAGTATTGCTCTGAACTCTGCAAACAACTCCAGATATAAAGCAAATGCAAAATCCTAAAATCCACATTGGGGCATTTTCAAAATGTTGTAAATGACTCCAGGCAAACTGAAAAATCCACTACTGCACATAATTCAGCAGTCCACTTGAGAAACAAGTTACTTGGTCTAAAAGATGGTTCTTTCAGGTAGATCACAACATTAATGTTTTCGCGAAGGTATCAGGTACTGTAGACTTGATTCTGTAGCAACTCAAAGGCAGGTTCAGCTAACAATATAGCATATGCATTTAATACAACTAGAATTCTTCCTTTTTTTCAAATCTTGATTCTTTTGAAGTAACAGTCCTTACGTTTATGTTTTTGTTCCATAAAGGAGATTGAAAGTGATAGTCCTGGAGTTGCACAATGTGTACATTTTTAACCAACCCAAAATGGACAATACACAGACTCTCACCATCTGTTCAGAACATAGATTCCTGGTCTAAATACTAGTTAGCACTATGGGCAATAGGAATAATGCACATAATTCGGTAATAAAGCAAAATTACAGCAACACTCACAAAAAACCTAATATGCACTTTGAGAAGTTTAGATTACTCCAATGCATTGGACTAAACAGCAGTGAACAAATATAGCAACTCAACAATTGTAAAAATGGAAAGGTCAGATTCAAAATTTCGTTGCCAACTATTGTAATTCATTTACAAGTAAAGCAGAAAAAAATCTCTAAAATATGCTACACAGGACAAAGTTAAATACTAACCCCGCATTATAAAATGTATCTATTAGTTTAATAAACACAGGTTTTTCTTAACTATTGCTTCATAATGAGATGTAACCCTACACTAAAACACAGAAATTGTGATGCACAGGAAATGCAAGTGCTCTGCAGCTTGGTGTGCACAATAACAAATTTTTACCCATGCATGGCTACTTGGGAAATGATACATTTATTACAAGTTTATTTTCACTTTCCCGTTGGTTTGAAAGTCACTATTCGTAACTGAATCGTGACATTTGCAATAAAGAAACTCAAACGTGTCAGATGGTTATGTGACAATAATAAAGGTTAATAGTTTATCCCAGTTAGACAATTTTCAGTCACCTACCATTTGTATGACACTAACCTGTAAAAAGATTTCTTTTAAGCAGATGCTCGAACAGGTTCGTTAAAATCAACTCTACAGACTGCAAAACAAAAGAACAAGATTAAACCTGTAATAAATCCATTTAGAATCAAAATAATGGTGGGATTATCAAATTATGAATTTCAAGCACCTGCCATTGAACAAACTTTATCTAATTAAAAACATTTCAATAAAGTTATTCCAAACTAAAAATTCATTTCATCAACTTGTGAAAATTTTGCTATAACAAAAAAAAATCCATTTACGGTAGGCCACAACTTTGATTAGAGAACATTACATTCCCACTATAACAGATATAGCAAGTGCTGAAAGTTAATAAACTGCTTCAAGAATTAAATTCTTCTTCTTTCCTAGAAACGATGATAAAAATAATAATAATTCAAACATTCTGAGAAACTGGCCAGTGTTATCAAACAATGCTTAATGCCAAACTACTCAAGGCAAATGATCAAAAGTTTGATGAAAGATTAAGTCAAAGATTTAAGTTTTGATAAGCGTTTTGAGCAGTATGAAATGGTTGAGAGGCTCAGCAGGGAATTCAAGAGCTTAGTGCCTTCAACTCAGTGGATTCAAATAAAGGAAGTGTATCAAAAACGCTTCAATGCTTTTCCAGATCAAAATCACAGACTATACACATGTCGATCATTAGCGATTAACACAATTAAGACCGATATGTAATACAGCCTTTTCCTTTGAAAAGCCGTTTCTGATTCAGATATGCTTATTTGCTCGGAAAACTGCATTCAAAAATCACTTTAGCGCGTTTGGTAATAGAGCCAAATAGATAAGGAGGGTTCCTGACAACATTATCGGGAACTGTTCAAACTCATACCATACTGAAAGAAATAAATCTAAGCTCAAACGTCCCCCATGTAAAATCGTTTAAGTGTTTTGTTTCCCAACCCCCCAATATTTTTAAGTCTTCGTTTGTTTAAATCGCAGGTCGTCGAGATAAAACAGTGGGACAATTCAGGTCAAAGGTGGAGCAGGCGTAGGTAACCTCTGCAAGGATTCAATTTATTCAGGACGCAGCCCGCTCCACGTGAACAAAAATTTTTGTGCCGGCGGGAGCTGCAAGCCAAAGAAGAAAACCTAAGCGGCAATAAGGTAAGTGGCTGGGCCTGCAGTTTTACTACATCCACTCTCCAAACTCCCCCGCCCCAGTTCGGACTCGCTCCTCTCCAGCAAAGGCCCGGTTTCTCTACCCGACCCGGAGGAGGGAAAAACGCCCGCCGCCTCAGCATACGACCGCTGCTTTCCAACACCCACCCCTTTGGAAGGACAGAAAAAGCCAGGTTAAAAGGGAGGCAGTAACCTGTCTACACCGACCAACTGACCCGCCGCCGTCGCCGTCGCCTGGTCTCTTAGCCACCGACACGATGGCGCTTCCGCCGCCTCCGGAGAGAGAAGTCCTGACAGTTCTGTATTCAAATATAATAAATCAAAACCCCATTCCTTGGGCAAAGTCACAGTCGATTGAGGTTCAGAACTCTACAGTATGGTTTGCCGATTTAAGTCGATTTTTTTTTATCTAGACCAGTGATTAATCGTTCTTTTTTTCCAGTGGAGTTATTTTGAAGCAGGGAGCTGTCAGGACCTGCTGCCTGCCCCGGTGTATTTTGGGAGAGCCGGAGGGCGGGGAGAAGAGACGGTTGGCTCTGGAAATGGCAATCGGGGAGGTGCTCCCGTCCTGGGTACTGTTGCTTCTCCTACAGCTACCGTCTATCCAGACTGTAATCCTCTCCATGCCTTTCCAAACCGCGAAACAGTGCACCAAGCGAGAGTATTTTGATATTTCCCGAATGGTGTGCAGGCCGTGTGGCGCCGACCAGCAGTCAAGTAGCGATGGTGGGTAAAACTTGTCGGATGGTATTTTGGGGCAGGGGGTGGTTGGTGCCTAGTAACAAGAAACAACTCCGCATGAGAAACGTTTGCAACGTAGCAGCAGGTAGGCTAGCGGAGAACGATTGGTTATTGTTGGTTGAGGAACCTACCCGACGACAAAAAAAACACGATCGCGGGGAAAGGCCGTTCAGCCCGTCATGCGCATACTATCTCATTAATTAAGCACCATTATTTGACGCCAGTCGCCTACTTTTTCTCACCTGGATCTTTTGGAGATGAAATTAGGACACTAGCAAAGGATGGTACTCTTCCAAAAAACGACAATTGATCATTTTAAGTTTGAGATTGATGGTGTTAGATCTCAGGTTGACAGCTGAGCACTCAGTCACGTATTTAACAAAGCTTTAGTACGCGACTTCTTAACTGCTGTTGTTGCGGCAATCTGACCTTGCATCCCCAGATCAGGTGGCCCAATATACACAGTGATCTTTTCCATTTCGGATGCAACTGCCAAATAGTAGGGCCTCCCAATGTTGGGGGGAGGGAGTGTGGGGTGGGCGGTGGTGTTAGATGACATTTTCAGGTAGCCAGCTGTGGCAGCAATGGTCAAATGCCCTTTCCCCTGTCACCATTGCCTTTCCCTTCACATTACCCCACACGCCATTGATTTGTGACAATTTTCTATCCTTGCCTGATTAAGGTCATGTGGGAAAATGTTTGAGAAGCACTATCATATCTAATGTTTAAACACTTCCCCCATACATGTACTTAATTTGTTTAGCGATGTCACAATGAAGGTGTGCATATGAATGAATGCTTCTTTAGCCTCAAGAGGCAAAATGGCTAGTGTATTCATTCGATTATTCATAACTGTCTTGAGGTGCCACATTTATTTTTCTTCTGCACTGGAGTCATGCACTGAGACCATGAGATGTAGGAGCAGAATCACAGACTTGTTATGGTACAGAAGGAAGCCATTTAGCTCATCATGCCTACTCTGGTTCTATTACATGGTGCCAATCCCCTGCTTTATTCCCACATCCCTGAATACCATTTTTATCCAAATAATCATCCAATATCTTCTTAAATACCTCAATTGAACCTGCCTACAATGCATTTCCAGGTAGTTCATTCCATATCTAAACTATCTGATAAAGTTTTTCTCACATCATCATTGCCTAGTTTGCATATCGCTTTAAATCTATGCCTTCTCATTCCTTTTTCTTTTACAAATGGGAACAGCTACTCCCCATTTGCTCTGTACAGCCCACTCATGATTTTGAAAACCTCTATCAGATTTCCTCCAGCCCCTTTCTCTTGAAGGAGAACACTGCAACTTCATCAATCTGCCCTCGTCACTGAAGTCTCTCATTCCTGGAACCTTGCTTATAAATCACTTCTCAACTCTGCTTTCCTGTTGTGTGCCATAGCTCTTCAGCTGTGGTTGAACAAGTGTTGTACAAGTTCAACATCACCTCCCTAGATCTTGTATTCTATGCGCCTGTTAATGAAGCCAAGAGGGCTGTATGCTTTATTAACTGCTCTCTTCACCTGTTCTGCCACCTTCAATGATTTGTGCACATAAACGCTCGGGTCTTTCTGCTGCTATCTCTTTTAGAATTGTAAGCCCTATTTCATATTGTTGTTCAATGTTCTTCTGACCAAAGTGCATCACCTCAAACTTCTCTGCAATGAACATTGTTTGCCACGTATCTGACCACTCCACAAATGTGTCATAGAAACATAGTAGATACAAGCAGGAGGAGGCCATTCAGCCCTTGAGCCTGCTCTGCCATTCTTCACAATCGTGGCTGATCATCCAACCCAATAGTCTAATCCTGCTTTCTGCCTTTGATCTCATTTGCTCCAAGTGCTATATCTAGTCGCCTCTTGAATGCATTCACTGTCTTGGCAGCAACTACTTCCTGTGGTAATGAATTTCCCTGGCTCACCACTCTTTGGGTGAAGAAATATCTCCTCTTCTCTGCCTAAATAGTTTACCCCGAACCCTCATACTGCAACCCTGGTTCTGGACACACCCACCATTGGGAACATCCTCCAAGCATCTACCCTGTCCACTCCAGTTAGAATTTTATAAGTCTCTGAGATCACCCCCCTGCGTTCGTCTGAACTCTAGCAAAAACAATTCCAACCTAGTCAATCTCTCCTCATATGTCAGACCCACCATCCCCGGAATCACCTTTGCTGCATTCCCTTGAGAGCAAGAGCATCCTTCCTCAGAAAAGGAGACCAAAACTACACACAGTATTCTAGGTGTGGCCTCAGCCTGTAAACTGCAATAACACATCTGCTCCTATACTCAAAACCTCTTGCAATGAAGGACAACATACCATTTGCCTTCGTTACCACCTGCTGCACGCTTACCTTCAGCCACCCTGATGTTACCACCCTGGTGTCAGGGTCAAGGATGTCACAGAGCAGTCACAAGACATTTTTTAGAGGGAGGGTGAACAGCAAGAAGTTACGGTCCACGTTTGTGTTAATGACTTAGGTAGGAAGGAGGGTGTAGTGAAATTGGAATTTAGGGAGCTATGTAGAAAGTTAGCAAGCAGGGCCACAAATGTAGCCAAATCTAGATTGCTCCCAGTGCCACGTGCAAGCAAGTACAGAAATAGGAGGATAATGTGTGGTTGGAAAGGTATAAGAGGAAGGGCTTTAGATTCTTGGGACACTGGGACAGCCTCTGGGAAAGATGGCACCTGTACAAGCCTGACAGATACTATCCAGATCTTGGTGCATTTGAACATGGACTGCTTTAGTATCTGAGGAGTCACAAATGGTGCTGGAATTGGGAAATCATCGAATATCCCCACTTCTGACCTTGTGATGGAGTGAAGGTCATTGAGAGGCAGCTGAAGATTGTTGGGCCCAGCACACTACCCCGAGGAATTCCTGCAGAGATCTCCTGTAGCTGAGATGCTTGACCTCCAACAACCATGACCATCTTTCAATGTGTCAGGTATGACTCCAACCACCAGAGAGTTTGCCCCCGATACCTAGTGATACCAGTTTTGCTAAGGTTCCTTGGTGTAAAGGTCTGTCATTCTCACCTTCGCTCCAGAATTCAGCTCTTTTGTCCATGTTTGAACCAAGGCTATAATGAGGTCAGGAGCTGAGTGTCCCTGGTGGAACCCAAACTGGGCATCACTGAACAGTTTATTGCCAAGCAACCTAGTTTAGAATTAGGTTTATTGTCATGTTTTCAAGTACAATGAAAAGTTTACAATTTCGCCCCACATGGTGCCATCTTAGGTGCAAAGTACATTATATTGTACAGTTAGTGTAAGTTACCAAAGATAAGAAAGAAAGTTAAAAAGATAAACAGTATAGTTTTTCTATAAAGGGCCTGCAGTAGATCAATGAAGGGGGCTTCTACACTTGGTCTGACTGGGCTCAGAAGCAGTCGACTGCCTGCACTGGTCCCCAGTCCTAGAACTGTCCCTGCTCCTCACTGGAACACTAGCTGTCCCGCGTCCCTGGGGCCTCCAGCCCACTAACCGACCCCTATTGCACTATTGAACGCACCTTCCATTACTTTACTGATGATCGAGTGTAGACTGTTGGGCGTTAATTGGCCGGATTAGACTTGTCCTGCTTTTTATGTATAGGACATGCTAGTGCAACTTTCCACATTGTCGGATAGATGCCAGTGTTGTAACTGTACTGGAACGGCTTGGTTAGGGAAGCAGCAACCTCTAGAGCACAAGCCTTCAATACTGTTGCCGGAATGTTGTCAGGGCCCGTAGTCTTTGCAGTAGCTAGTGACTCCAACCATTTCTTGATATCTCGTGGAGTGAATTGAATTAGCTGAAGACAGGTATCTATAACGCTGGAGACCACTGGAGGAGTTCAAGATGGATCGTCCATTCGGCACGTCTGGATGTAGCTTCTGTAAAAGCTTCAGCCTTATCTCTTGCACTGATGTGCTGGGCTCTTCCATCATTGAGGATGGGGATATTCATGGAGCTGCCTCCTCCAGTAAGTTGTTTAATCCTTCACCACCATTTACGTCTGCATGTGGCAGGACTGCAGAGCTTAGATCTGATCAGTTGGTTGTTGGATCGCTTAGCTCTGTCTGTCACTTGCTGCTTATGCATGTTTGGTGGCTTCATCAGGTTGAGACCCCATCTTCAGGTATGCCTGGTGTTGCCCCTGGCATGCCCTTCTATATTCTCCATTGAACCAAAGTTGATTCCCTGGCTTGATGGCAGTGGTTGAGTTCTGGGCCATGAGGTTACAGATTGTGCTCAAGTACAATTCTGTTACAGTTGATGGCCCATAGCACCTCATGGATGTCCAGTCTTGCATTGCGTGCTCTGCTCAAAGTCTGAGAGACAATAAGGACTGCAGATGCTGGATGCCAGAGTCTACAGGTGTGAGGCTGGAAAAGCACAGCAGGTCAGACAGCATCAGAGGAGCAGGAAAGGCTGAAACCCTTCGACAGTACTGTGGAGGGGGAGGGGAGCCCAAAAATAAATAGAGGGAGGAGGATGGGGGCCAGGGGAAGGGAAGGAGACATGGTGATAGGTGGATACAGGTAGGAGGTTATTGTGATTGTCAGTGGGAAGGGTGGAGCGGGTAGGTGAGTAGGAAGGTGGACAGTTTAGGTCAGGTCAGGGAAGTGAGGAGGGGGTGGAGGGATTTTGAAGCTGGTGAAGTCAATGTTGAGGCCATTGGGCTGTAAGCTCCCAAGACGAAATATCAGGTGGTGTTCCTGCAGTTTACATTTGGCCTCACTCTGACAGTGAAGGAGGCCAAGAATGAACAGGTCATCAGGGAAGTGGGAGCGGGAATTAAAATGCATGGCAACCGGAAAGTTAAGTTGTTTGATGCTTGCAGAGTGCAGATGCTCCGCGAACCGTTCCCCAATTCTGCATTTGGTCTCCCCGATGCAGAGGAGACCACATCGGGAGGAATGGATGCCATAGATCAGGTTGGGTGAAATGTAGGTGAATCTCTGCTGGATCAGGAAGGATTGTTTGGGGCCTTGGACAGAAGTGAGAGGGGACGTATGGGGCAGGTGTTGCTCCTCTTATGGTTGTAGAGAAAGATACCGGGTGTGGTGAAGAAATTGGTGGGTAGTGCTGATGAGGGACTTGCTGAATGAACGGTCCATGCGGAAAGTGGACGGGTGGGGAGGGAAATATCTTTTTGGTGGGGTCTGATTGTAGGTGATGGAAATGTCGGAGGATGATGCCTTGGATTCGGAGGTTGATGGGGTGGTATGTGAGGACTAAGGGGACTCTATTGTTATGGTTGTTGGGGGGAGGGGGTTTGAGGGCAGAAGTGCAGGAAATGGAGGAGATGTGGTTGAGGGCCCGTGAAGTAGGAGGATATCTATGACGGACTGGAGTAGAACTCCTCATCCTGGAAGCAGATGTGTCAGAAACAGAAGAATTGGGAGCGTGGGATAGCATTTTTTCAGCAGGGTAGGTGAGAGGAGGTGTGGTCGAGGTAGTTGTGGGAGTCAGTGGGTTTGAAATGGATGTCGGTGGTGAGTCGGTTTCCAGAGATGGAGACGGAGAGGTCCAGGAACAGGAGAGAGGTGTCAGAAATAGTCCAGGTGAATTTGAGGGCAGGGTAGAAGGTGCTGGTGAAGTTGACGAACTGCTCGTGTTCCTCGTGGAAGCACGAGGCCACACCGAAATAGTCATCGATATAGCAGAGAAGGAGGTGAGGGATGGTGTTGGTGTAGTTGTGGAAGAGGGACTGTTCCACAAATCCTACATAGAGGCAGGAATAGCTCAGGCCCGTGCGGGTGCCCATAACCACCCCTTTGGTTTGTAGGAAGTGGGAGGAATCGAAGGAAAAATTTTTGAGTGCGGACCAGTTCAGCCAAGCAAATGAATGGTGTCAGTGGAGGAGGACCTACAGGAGAGGAAAAAGTGGGGGCCTTTTAAGTCCTCCATGGGGGTACAGGGACTGTACGTCCATGGTGCAGATGAGGTGTTGGGGGCTGGGAATTCCACTTTGTGGAAAAGGTGGAGGGCGTGGGTTGTGTCCGACTGTAGGCAGGGAGTTCCTGGACTAAAGGGCTAAGAATGGAGTCGAGGTAGGAGGAGATGAGCTTGGTAAGGCAGGAGCAGACGAAGACAATGGGTTGACTGGGACAGCTACGTTTATGGATTTTGGGTAGGTGATGGAAACAGGTGGTGCGGGGTTGGGGAACCACCAGGATAGAGGCTGTGGATGGGAGATCTCTCAAGTGCTGAGGTTGTCAATGGCCTGGGAGATGATGGCTTGGTGATCATGGTCAAGGGGACGGTAGGAGGAGGTGTCAGAGAGTTGGTGTCTGGCCTCAGCGATGTAGAGTTCAGTTTGCCATACTACCACCACGCCCTCCCCCACCCTGTTGTCTGTGGAGCGAAGGGAGCAGAGGGCTGTGCGTTCCAATGGGAAAAGGTCAGAATAAGTGAGAGGGGTGGAGAGATCCAAGGGATTGATGTTATGGCGGCAGTTTGAGATAAAAAGGTCGAAGGAGGGTAGGAGACCAGAAGGGGGTGTCCAGGAAGATGGAGTTTGCTGGAGGTGAGAGAAGGGGTCATTAGAGAGTGGATTGGATTCCTGTTCAAAAATAGGCGCGGAGGCAGAGGCGGTAGAAAAAGAGTTCGACATCATGGCGTGCGTGGAATTCGTTTGTGGGTACAGGAGAACGTAAGTGAGTCCTTTGCTGAGGACTGACTGTTCAGCCTCAGTGAGGGGGAGGTCTGGGGCTGGGTGTAGAGCTGGAGTGGAGCTAACTTACAGAACCTGCGGGAAACCATTCTATCTCCGCCACCTTCAAGCCAAAGCTACCCCAACCAAAATCATTGAGCTGCAGTACGCAGATAATGCTTGCATATGTTCAGTCTCAGAGGATGTACTCCAAACTATCGTCAGCACCTTTACAGAGGCATATGAGAGCATGGGTCTCACCTTGCATATCTGCAAGAAGAAGATCTTCCGCTAACCTGACCTGGCATTGTAGAGCGAATTGCTGATCAAGATTCACGGGGAGGCCTTAGAGAACGTTCGCCACTTCCAATACCTTGAGTGTCCTGTCGGCCAAAGCAGCTCTTGATGAAAAGATCCAGCGCCTGCAGTGTGCTGGCGCAGCCTTCAACCACCTAAGGAAAAGGGTGTTCGAGGACAACAACATAAGATCCAACACCAAGATCATGGTTTACAGAGCTGTGGTGGTTCCTGCCATCCTGTATGGCTCTGAGACGTGAACTGTCTACAGCAGACACCACAAGACACTGGAACAGTACCACCAACACTGCCTGTGCAAGATCCTACAAATCTACAAAGAAATGCACACCAACAGCAGTGTCATCGAGCAGGCTAATATCCCCAACATCAAGGCACTGACCACCCTTGATCAGCTGTGAAGGTCTGAGCATGCTGTCTGCATGATGGACACAAGACTCCCCACACGGTGCCCTACTCCCAGTTTCAAAACAGCAGATCCCCAAGTGGCAGAGGAAGCCCGTTTAATGGTACCCTCAAGGCCTCACTGGTGAAGTGCGATATTCCCACAGATACCTGGGAATCACTGGCCCAAGACCATCCAAAGCAGAGGAGGAGCATCCAAGAAAGTATCAAGCACCTCGAGACTTGCTATCAGGAAAAAGTAAAAGCTAGACGAAAACAGCGAAAGGAGAATACTACCATACCAATGTATGTCAGTTATGTCTGGTAGCCAGTATTGGATGCAGACGTAGCCACATTAGTGAGACAATGCCCAGATTGCCAACAAGGACAAAAATTACTGCCAGCAGCTTCCCCACATTCGTGGTAATGGCGGGGTAAACCCTGGACTCAGTTACACGTTGACTATGCAGGCCATTTCACGGGCTCAACATTCTTAGTCGTTGTGGACACCCACTCACAGTGGTTGGATGTGCGTAGAGTTTCATTCATCAAACGCGGGGACAGCGATAGCGAAGCTGAGAGCATCTTTTGCTATACACATGCTCCCGGAAGTGTTGTTCACAGACAATGGGCCATCATAGACCAGCAGAGAATTTAAGTATTTCCTAAAATCAAATGTCATTTGGCATATAGACTGAGCCGATTGGAAATCTGTATAAGGATGTGGACATCAGCACAGATGTGACCAGCTTCAACCAAAAACAGCAAATGACTCACAAATGAAGACATTGGAAAGTTATCATTGAAGTTTGGCCCAACATGATTAAAAAAAGGTAGCAGGCCTTCATGGATGATTTTGGCCTTTCAGAAAAAAGCTTGGTATCTGGAGATACATAATCTTCAAAGGAAAACAAGTACTTGTACTCATAGCTTTTTCTGCTAGGACATGTCACAACTGCACCAAAGACAAAATCACATGGAGCAGCTGAGATGGCTGGCAATTCATCACTGATCCCTGGCCAATAGAATAGTTAGTGAAGATATGTGACGCATGTCAAAGCCACCAGCCATAGCATCATAGAGAACCTCAACATCTGCATGAGATTGTTTCAGTCTCTTGATCCAAAATCACCACTGGTCTTGTAGACAGTTTTATTGTAGTTGTTGATTATTTCTCCAAATTTCTAATTGTAAGCCAGGTTTAAAAAAAGAACTCTTCAAGCTCAACAGTGGCAGACATACTGACTGCCATATTTAGTCTGTTTGGTATAGCTGAAAAAAACATTTCTGACATTGGGCCAACAGATTTTCAAGGATATGTGTGCCAAATGGGGCATGAACCATGTGACTTCTTCACTATATTACCCTAGATCAAATTGCCTTGCCGAGCAAATGGTTCACACCATTAAATTAATTATTCTATAGTTTAGGACAACAAAACAAAGTTTTTGTGTGGCTTTGTTACAACTCAGCTATCTCTCTGAATATGGGATTAACATTGCCACGTTGGCTTTGGTTCAAGTCCCATCTGCTCCAGCAGTGTGTGATAACACATCTGAATAGAATGATAAAGAATACCTTGCTCTGAGTCTGGATTCACAGATAGACAAGACAGGACAAAGAAAGCAAGACAACAAGGTGCAGGGCTGGATGAACACAGCAGGCCAAGCAGCATCATAGGAGCAGAGAGGCTGACGTTTCGGGCCTAGACCCTTCATCAGAAAAAAGCAGTTTGCCTTCCCTAAATAACTTATGGAGTCTTTAAGGGCAACCCTTTTACTCTAGTTGTATTCAGAAAACTGAATTTGAACACGTCTTCAGATTATTGCTCAAACTCTCTTGATTCATAGTCCAGTAGAAGTCAGTAAACTACAGTACCATTAACTACTGTAATGTAAGTACCATGAGGTTAGGAAGCTAGTTTAAATTTTAATTTAATGCTGGTGGTGGGCGAGCTACCTGATAGTCATGACTACAGATCCCACTGTAACACATTGTAAAATTTAGCTTGTACTTTAAAAATAACTATGATAATCACTGAGCTTGATTAAAAGGGCAGATTTTGAGAAATTTATAAAAGTGGGGATAAATTAAGGGTAAGCGCTCTAGAGAGGAGAACCAAGGTGGCTGAAGGCTCTGCCTCAAATAGTGGGTGAATGGACAGCAGAATGAAAAACTTTGAGGAAGGTTTGTAAATTCAGTGGGACTGGTACAGTCGTCATGGTGGAAGAGTGTAAATTACAATTTGACAACTTCACATAACTAACATTAAATGTAGATATGGAAATCTATCATGGAAATATAGGAATTAGGAGTGAATGATTTTAAAATGAGAAGTGAAATACATCTACATGCCTGAAGCTGCGCTAAAGCCCATTTGCCCCAAATAGGGCACTTCATCTTAACGCTCCTCCTACTGGAGCCATACCACTGCCACAGCCACCCCCACCCACCCTGCCACCTCCTAACCCCACATTCTTCTCAGTAACCCCCTGTACAATGCGAAGGACTTCAACTAGGAAAATAAGTGAATAATTTGTGTCTGTGCACACTTTCTGAACACAATACTTCTTTTCCTGGTTTACATTTTTGGCAACTTGTCTCAATTATAATTTACATTTCCACATTTGCAAGAAAAACTACCAATGTAAAGTTGTCATACTACAACTATACTTCAAAGCAGGTACGGGACTTCAGCTTTAGACTCCAGTACCTTATCAGAGAAAAGCTTCCATGTTCTGTCAAATAACCCTAAGTTTTGCAATAAATAATAAAAAATTAAAATATTACAAACCATAAAAAAGTGACTTTAAGAAAGAGACTGAAGCTTGCTTGTGTGTTATACTTCGTGTATATACTGCCTGCTGATTCCTGTTCACCTTAACAGTAAATTGGATCGTGATTCCCATATGCTTTGCCATAGAAGTTTGTCTTTTGTGTAGCTTTTGGTTTGACCAAAAACTTTATTATCTTCTTTCAGGTACATCGTGTGTGTGTCTTCCTGGTTACAAATTAGTCTCGAACAATGGTGGGCCTTTCATTAAATGTAAAAAATGCCCTGCTATATATTCAGTAAGTAAATCACTTCACTATTTTATCTGAACTCTGATGTTTTGTACTAATTTTTAATTCTGCCTTGATGTCAAGCACAGTTGATCCCTCTTCACCTGTGGAATTCAGATCATTTTTTAATGTGCGATCCAAGGCCGTAATAATGTCTGGAGCTGAATGTTAGAACTCGAGTTAAACATTGATGAAGAGGTTGTGGTTGAGTAAGTGGTGCTTGACAACACTATCAACAACTCCTTTCAACAGTTTGCTGATGATCAAGAACAGACCGATTGGGTGATTGGTCAATTTGACTTACTTTTTGGCATTGTACGTGTCTTGGCAATCTTTGTTATTGTCAGGTAGATGCCTGTGTAGTAACTGTACTGCAACAGCTTGGCCGGGGAGATGGCTAGTTTTAGTGCACAGTTGTCAATTCTACAGCTGCAATGTTGCCTGTCCCACAGTTTTTGCTGTGCCCTGCATGTTTAGCCGTTTCTGGATAGGATATGGAGTGAGTCTGAAGATTGGAATCTATTATAGCGTAAGAGGAAGTCTCAGCAACTAATCTGTATGTAATTCATAATCACTTTAGGTACTGCTGGTTGGACTCCTTCATGCTGATTAATGCATGTCCAGCTGTGTGATGTTTTAATACATGGTATAGGTTTAAATGGAGGTTCAAAATGACAGTGCAAGAGTCAAATCAACATGATGGTGCCTGTACCAGCCCCTTTAGAAGTATTATATCTGGAACGTTTCCTAGTGTGCAAACAATTTTTGTATCTGAAGAGGCCTTATAGGTTCAAAAACAGGTACAGAGCCCATTTTTGTTCTCCATAAAAAAACTATCCTAAAAGAATGGAAGTATGGAAAAGGCAAGACATTTAAGGAGGAATTTCTGGAGTGTAAGGCAAAAGCAAAGTACATGTATAAATTCCATGAATGTATTTTAATTTCATATTTTTCTCATGGCTGTATAATTGTTAAAATGTATTTTAGTAATTATTATAATTCTTTATTTTCAAGGCAGTCACCCAAGATGGATGGAGCTGTATTAGATGTCCTCCAGGTGCCATTGTAGATAATCATGGAAAATGTCAGTGTCCAATGGGATATATCCTGGGTATGTGCTGCATTATGGTACTGTGAGACAGAGATATGTTTACTCTGTGCTAATATTAGGAAGTAAAACACGGTTTATTTTTCTTCCTTGAAAAGAAGGAAAGTTCCAGAACATTGTGCTAATGAAATTGAGACTGCTAATTATTATGGAATTAAACTTCAGCAGCTCTGAAAGTCCATTGTTGGCATCAGCAGCTCTTTGTCATATAGAATACATTTGATGCTTCACTTTTCTCCAATGTCATCTGTGAATAAAAATGTTTTACTGCATAACTGTTGATTCTTTCGTTGCCACACAGATTGTCACATCATAGTATTGATGATAATCTGATTGAGGTGTGGTACCTATTTCCTCAATTAAGGCATCCCATCTGGTTAATCTTCCACTACTTACCTTGTCAAGTCCATCACAATGTCTATATGGTGCTTATCATCAAATCTCACCCTGGCTGACCCCCTGCACTGCTGACATTTTCTCCTGGCTTCACCCCTCACCTCTTACATGAAATCATCATTCTCTACCACCTTCCAAAGTACAATAAAAATTCCCTCCCTTATCCTCTACACGGAAACACTTCTCATCCTCAGTGATTTCTACATCCTCTCATCCTCACCATGTTCACGAATATAAGAATTAGCAGCAGGAGTAGGTTATTTGGTCCCTCAAACCTGCTCTGCAATTCAATAAGATTATGGATTATCTATCTGATTGTGACTTCAACATCGCATTCTCATTTACCAGTGATAATCTTTGACACTATTGTTAGTGAAAAAATCTGTGTTCTCTTTCCTCTGGATCATCTCAAAATTCCATGTAAATTCTCCAATCCATATTTATGGCCACTCACATGGACCTGCTACTCTGTGTTATCAATAACAATAAAGTCAACTCTGGTTTTTTCCATATATCACCAGATTCCTTTTGTCTCCCTCCATACCCCCATTACCCTTAAAATGTATCCAACGCTTGAAAAAGACTTGCTGAATTCACTTAGAACTACATTTTCAAATTTCCAATTATCTGCCTTTGCTCTTCCATGCATTACAGCATTTCTTAGCTACTAATTTGTTGAACCACACACTCGCCACCATGTTGCACAATAGACCCAACAAAACCATTCCCCACTCTCTCGTCCTGCTACACTCCTAATGTCTATTTCTTTAAATCTAAGCAATAAAGACTTGAAAGGATACATCACACAAATGGTTTTGCATCCATTACTAAATATGATTGGAGCTCATAAAGTGCTATAAGGTCCTGCTCTTTTTTTTTGTGAAACTGATAATAATTATTGGATCACCCTGGAATGCTAAAATAACCCCCTGCTATCTTTTCTCTTCTGCTCACAGTCTTAGTAAACCACTCACCCCTGTCTCCTCCATCAAAACTTCTAACAATAAGTGCAAAATGCTCATGAGCGATTTTGTCTGAGTTGGATAGCTTTTAATCAACTGCCTCTATTGTGTCTAAGCTAGTTCATCAGTTCAAACTTACTGTAAAGGTTTCCATTTTCCTGTCCCTGAACTTGTTGCTCAATTTTTCTCCCATCTCCCCCCAACTGTCTCTGAACTCTGAACTCTGTTGACGTATTTTGACAACTGCTGACCACTTAACTTACCCTCTTGGTCCTCATACTAGCCAGTTTTGTTCTCTTTCTTTAGGTGTTGTCCCTCTCCTTGATATCTGATATCGTCACTTATCTCCTCAAAAAACCCTTGATTCCATCACTTGCAAACAATGACACCCCCTCCATCTCCATGTTCCCTTTCCTATCTAGTGTCTGTGAACTTATTGATGCTTCCTAAACCCGTGTCCACCTTTCTCAGAACTCTAAGTTTAAATTTGTCCAATCAGGTTTCCATCCCTGCCATAGTATCAAAATGGCTCTTATCAATGTTGTAGACTGGAGCAAAGGGTTCATTCTTATCTATCTTATAGCTGGCGCATCATTCATTGTCTTTTCTGCCCACTACTGTTTCTGCGAAACATAACCTCCCAAAGTGCTTCACAAGAGTATTATAAAGCAAAATATCACCACCTTCTCAAGGGCAATGAGAGATGGGCAGTAAATGCTGCCTTAGCAAATGATGACCACATCACATTAACAGATTAAAAACGTATGGCCCCAGGCTACAGGTGGAAATATTGGTCAGATGACCAAAATCTGTTATAAGATAAGAGTATATTAAAGGATGAATGAAAGGTAGAGAAGTGGGGAGGTTTGGAAAAGGGGTTCCAGTTGCTGGTCCAGACACAGCTAACGGCATGGTCAGCAATGTTGAATTGGTTAAAACAGGAGATATTCTTGAGGTTGTAATTAGAAAAGTTAGATTTTCCAGGAGATTGTGTGGCGGGATGAGATTACAAAGTTAGGCAGATGTGAGGCCATGATAGGATCTGGAAAACTAGGATGGCAACTTGAAAATCAAGACATTGCTTGACCTAGAACCAATGTAGGTCAGCTCTAGAAAAGAGTGAACAATTAGCAAGGTAGTCTGGTTTCTGCTTCTACTTTAGTTGTGTTACGACAGACTAACTAATGTCCATGTTCGACTAACATTTATATGGGTAACCAGAAATCTGCTGAAGAAATGGTAATGCTGATAATGAAAGCTTTCAAATGAAAATAATCTAAAGATATGTCTCGAAGATTTCAAGTTATGCAGCTGTGACAATTTCCTTTGGCAGCTTGTTCCACTGAGGTAAAAGCAAAACACTGCAGATGCTGGAAATCTGAAATGAAAACATAGTGCCAGAGAAACTCAGCTGGTCTCATTTGTGGAGTGAGTAACAGAGTTAATATTTTGGGTCGGTGCATTAATTCTGTCTGTCCCTACAGATGCTGCAATACCTGCTGAGTTTCTCCAGCACTTTATGTTATCGTTACA
Organism: Rhincodon typus; assembly: GCF_021869965.1. Classification (NCBI taxonomy): domain Eukaryota; kingdom Metazoa; phylum Chordata; class Chondrichthyes; order Orectolobiformes; family Rhincodontidae; genus Rhincodon; species Rhincodon typus. The sequence continues at coordinate 84,806,683 of NC_063335.1, forward strand.
CTGCAGTTTTGCCCTTGAGAAGAAAGATTGTTGATACATGGTCTTGGAAATAAATGGTCTTAGTAGGTTACGTGGATAGTTACTTTATGTTTTGTCATTGCAGGAGGGTACTAGGTACTTGTGTTTCTCAATTCCCACCAGTCTATTCCATACTTTATTGATCATGATACTTTACTACCTCTGTTGCTGTAGTGATTCCCATTTCAAATTTCTAATCAAGTATGCCAGCGGAAGTGGTAGAGGTGGGCACAATTACAACATTTAAAAGGCATTTGGACAGTTACATGGATAGGGAAGGTTTTGAAGGGTGTGGGCCAAACACAGGCAAATGGGACTAATTCAGTTTAGGAAACCTGGTCAGCATGGAAGAGTTGGACCGCAGGGCCAACTCTTCCATACGGGGCTGAATGACACTACGTGGTGTTGGTCTCCTTGCCATCCTGATTTGTGCAGCATGTCTTTTATCACGTCAATTTATTTATATTTCACACCATATGGGAATCCCACACACCATTTGATTTTACCGGTTTGGACAAACAAATTTCATAAGCCACACCTCAGTAATATTTTTGTTCCAATACCAAAAATTCATAAAAGTTAAAGATTTTAATTGGAGTAAAGCAAATTTTAATGAGACAAGACCTTTCAAAAGTTCATTGGAGTGGACTGTTCACAGGTAAAAGGACGTCTGACAGGTGGGAGGCTTTCAAGAGTGTGATGACGAGAGTTTAGAGGCATTATGTTCCTGTTAGAGTGAAGGGTAAAGCTGGTAAAGTTAAGGAACACTGGATGAATAAAGATATTGAGGTTCTAGTCAAGAATAAAAGAGAATCTTATTTTAGATATAGATAACTTGGTTTAATTGAATCTCTTAATCAATATAAATAGTGTAGGGGCATTCTTAAGAAAGAAATCAGGAAGGCAAAGAGGGGAAATGAGATAGCATTGGCAGATAAGATTAAAGATAATCCAGAGAAATGCTACAAATACATTAAGAGCAAGAGGTTAACTAGAGAGAGGGTAGAGCCCTTTATTGATCATGGATCATCATGTTTATGTTGAACCCCGGGAGATGGGAGGGATACCAAATGAATATTTTGCGTCAGTTTTTAACTGTGGAGGAAGAAATGAAGTCTAGAGAATGCATTCAAATAAAATTTGACGTTTTAAAAACAGTTCACATTACAGAAGAGGAAGTTCGGGAGGTCTTCGAAAATATAAAGGTGGATAAATCTCTGGGACCTGATCTAATGTATCCCAGAACATTGTGGGAAGTAAGGGAGGAAATTGCAAGACCCCTTGCAGAAATATTTCCATCATCTATAACTAAGGGTGAGGTGCCTGATGACTGGAAGGTGGCTAATGTTGTACCTTTGTTTAAGAAAGGTTGTAAGGAGAAACCGGGGAACTATAGACCTGTGAGTCTGACTTCAGTTATGGATAAATTGTTGGAGGTGATTATAAAAAGTAGGATTTATGGACATTTAGAGAGGCAAAAATTGATTAGGGACAGTCAGCATGGTTTTTTGCAAAAAAAATGTCTCTCAAACTTGATTGAGTTTTTTTTTGAGTAAGTTATCAAAAAGATTCATAATGGCACAGCAGTGGACATTGTTTACTTGGATATTAGTAAAGCCTTTGACAAGGTTCCGCATGGTAGACTAATTAGTAAAGTTAGGTCACGTGGGATTCAGGGTGAGCTTGCCAACTGGATACATAATTGACTTTACAGCAGGAGACAAAGTGGTGGTGGAAGGTTGCTTTTCGGACTGGAGGCCTGTCACCAGTGGTGTTCCACAGGGATTGATTCTGGGTCCTCTTTTGTTTTTCATTTATATAAATGATTTGCATGACAATATAGAAAGCATGGTTAGTAAGTTTGCAGATGACGCCAAAATTAGTGGCATAGTAGACAGTGAAGAAGGTTTTATACGATCACAAAGGGATCTTGATCAAATGGGTCAATGGATTGAAAAATGGCAGATGGAGTTCAATCTGGATAAATGTGAAGTATTGCATTTTGGTACAACAACAAGGGCAGGGCTTATACAATTAATGGTAGGGCCTTGGGTAGTATTGTAGAACAGAGGGACCTAGATGTTCAGGTACATAATTATTTGAAGTTTGCGTCGCATACAGACAGGGTGGATAAAATAACGTTTGGCACGCTTGCCTTCATTGCTCAGTCCTTTGAGTATAGGAGTTGGGAAGTCATGTTGAGATTGTACAGGACATTGGTGAGGCCTCTTCTGGAATGCTGTCTCCAGTTCTGGTTCAGAAGAGATTTACCAGGATGTTGCCAGGTATGGAATGTTTGAGTTATAAAGGAAGGCTGGATGGGACTTTTTTCAACTGGAGTGTAGGAGGTTGAGAGATGACCTGATAGAAGTTTATAAAATAATTTAAGGGTATAGATAGAGTTAATGTAGTTGTCTTTTCCCAAGGATGGGAATTTCAAGACTACAGGGCATATTTTTAAGGTGAGAGGAGAGATGTAAAAAAGACGTGAGGGCAAAATTTTTACACAGAGCATGGTTCACATATGGAATGAACTTCCTGATAAAGTGGTGGATGTGGTACAATTACAATGTTTAAAAGACATTTGGATAAGTATATGAATAGGAAAGGTTTGGAGTGATATGGGCCAGGAGCAGGCAGGTTAGGTTAGTTTAGTTTGGGATTATGTTCAGCATGGACTGGTTGGACCGTAGGGTCTGTTTCCATGCTATGTGACTCTATGACTCTAAATACAAGAATCCTAATGAATGTGGAATCCCCATTGAAGATGGTTTTCAAGCTAAACCCTCAAGTATGATTGTGCATCTATCTGTTGGAGAATTCGATTAAAGAACTTAGAGCTATTGAATGCCATCTCCCACTTATCCTCCCATGTTTGTATTTCCAGAAGATCATCTTGCATCTTCCCCTAATTCATAAACAACACAGTCATCTACAAATAGTTACACCTGTTTTTTAAATTGTTTGGAAGACCACTTACATATGGCAAAATGTATAAAGGTCGCAAGACAGTACCCTGGGGCGCTACTTAAAATCCATCCCTAGGAAAGGATACTTGTCCATTGCATAGCACTCTTTGATAAGAAATGCCAGATCAAATTTAATAATATGGGAACCAGATTGAGAAGCTGGCTGGTGAACAGTATAATGGGAATAAAGTCTTTAACAGTTCACTTCTGAAATTCACTGATCAATTTTTAGCCGGAGAAGTATGCAATTTCACAATTCTACTTAAGAAGCAGATCTAAAACTACAGGGTTTATTCTGATTCCGGTGATAACGCTTTGTGCTTATTGACCTGTCTATGTGTGCAAAGATGCCAGATGGAAAGCCATCTGAAATATTTTACATCATAGTCTTTTAATTCTCTGAGAATTAACGAGTGTTTGATCAAGGTGCTTTTTTTTCTCATGTTTGAAGAGAAAATTTCTTAAAGTTTTATACTTTCATATTTTAAACCATGTAATCAGCTTTGCATATCTGTGAGTATAAACAAATTTTTTTTGTTGTTTATTGGAGAAAGCTATATACAGATAAAGTATATAATTGACCATATTGGTAAGTTTTCACACAAAATCCAGAAACATGCAAAAGTAGGCATTTGGCCCATCGAATCTGCACTGTCATTCAATGAGATCATAGCTGATCTGGCAATCTTCCACTCCACTTTCCTGCCTTATCCCCATAACCCTTGAAAATGTATTATCTTGGCATTTCCCGTTATTGTTTCTCTTGCCTCAGCATTTAAGATGCTTATGTTTACTTTAACTACTTTGTTCTTTTTACATTTTAAAAAAGGCCTTTTATGGTATGTGGATGTCAATGCAAGGTCAGTATTTGTTACCAACCTCTAACTGCTCAAGAATGTGGTAGGAACTGGCTTAAACCAAAGCAGACTTACTGGCATTTATTAATAATGGTTTCTACATAGGAAGTCTACATTTAAAGTTGCCCCTTTTAGCATTGTTTGTCTTTAATGTTGGTAATTTATTAGGAACAGAAATCTTGTTGAATGTTGTGAGATATGTTTTATCATTGTTGACTACAGTATCTTACCTGAGCCAATTGGTGCCATTTTGCTGCAACCTCTTCCTCTGATTTGAGGCCTCTCCCTTCTGTAGCAGGAATTCAGTCACCCAGGGCCCAGATGACACACTGGAGCTGCAATCTGCCTCCTGCCATACAGCAGCTATCCCCATGTAAGGCTGTGCAGGCTACCACTACCTCTAGCACATTTCCAGAAACAACAGAACTGCCTTGGCTGAGTTGGACAGCCACCTCTCCATTTCCTTTTGTGGCCTGCTGGGTATTGACAATGATTGAATTTGGCAGCCCACTCCACTTGGTGCTATCTGGAACAGCAGACACCCCATATCTCTGTTGGCTTAACAAGACAGGAGAACCACTGAACTCCGTCCAGACCAGAGTGGCATCATCCTCTGCCTCCAGTGCTAACAACACCGATCAGCTCCCACATGCTGCCCGCCAGCCCAACCACAGTCTGCTTCAGAAAGCCCACAGTACAGCCACCAAAATGGAGGACACAGGGGCAGAAATACCAGAGAACCAGGCACAACTGACACATCACTGGCCAAAAGGACGGTAGAGGAAGGACAAGGCCCCTGTGGTCAAGCTTCCACAGGCCCAAAATTGTACATTCTAAATTGCCCCATAACTGGAGAAATCAGGCCAGACAGAAAATTAGCCAAACTAAATTAAACAGCAGCCAACAGCTATTGACTACAGAGAACAGTGGAAACCAAGACCAAAGAGATTATAAAGATTCAAGGCGAACCAGTTACATCCATTCTGAGGGTTGTGTACTGAAGAAGTGTCGATCAGACTTTCTGGCATCTTGACTTCCTGAGTACGTGCACTTTACACCTCCTGGTATGGCAACAGTGAAGGGTGTTGATGCAAGCTTATTGGATAATTTGAACCTAGCTCATGACTCCATTGGCCAAGCACCTTAGAACATTCTGGATGATCTGAGGTAAAGGGAATAAGAAGCTACACCTGAATGCCACCCTATCAGTGGAGACATATCCTGATCCACCATTGGAGCTACAACCACCTGGAGGGTGAGAGAGAGAGAGAAGGAGAAAGAAGATCTGCCCTGACCCCTGCACAACCCACCTTCAAGGTAGGACTTATACAGTTGATAGTAGGATCCTGGGTAGTATTGTAGAACAGAATGACCTAGGGGTTCAGGTGCGTAATCTTTTGAAAGTTATATCACAGGTAGACAGGGCAGTTAAGAAGGTGTTTAGCATGCTTGCCTTCATTGCTCAGACCTTTGAATGTAGGAGTTGGGAAGTCATGTTGAGGTTGTAAAGGACATTGGTGAGGCCTCTTCTGGAGTACTGTGTGTAGTTCTGGTCACCCTCCTATCAGAAGGATATTACTAAATTGGAAAAGGTTCAGAAGAGATTTACTAGGATGTTGCCAGGAATGGAGGATTTGAGTTATGAAAATTGGCTGGATTGGCTGGGACGTCTTTCACTGGAGTGTAGAAGGTTGAGGTGTGAGCTTATAGAGGTTTATAAAATCATGGGGGGCATAGATAACATGAATAGTGAGGGTCTTTTCCCGAGGGTAAGTGAGTTCAAAACTAGGGGGCATATTTGTAAGGGAGAGGAGAAAGATTTAAAAAGGGGGCAACACTTATGCAGTGAATGCTTCGTGTGTGGAACAAACTGCCGAAGAAAGTGGTGAATGCCAGTACAGTTACAACATTTAAACGACATTCGGATAAGTACATGAATAGGAAAGGTTTGGAAGGATATGTGCCAAACGCAGGCAAGTGGGACTGGTTTAGTTTGGGAACATGGCTGGTGTGGACTAGTTGGAATGAAGTGTCTGTGTCCATGCTGTATGACTATAAGAGCACCGGCCCTACTTCAGGGAAGAAGGAGATGCCAACGGCCCAGCTTAAATATGTGGATTGTTGCGGTAATATCCTTTCTCAGATAGAAAGAGATAAATAGACAGTAAATATTATGGGAATTTGGGAAATGGTCATGGTGATTTTAAGAAAGCATATTTTTGTTAATAAAATTGCAGATTCTAAACCAAATTCAACAAAGTGGCTTGGGTAAGGTGTTTTTAATAATAAACTGTTTGTGTCCAAAGCATTGATCACAACTCACAGCCAGTCATGAGGAGCAACCCCACTAAGGATGCAATGAGTTAGTTGTCTCCTGTCCAATGTGGTGCTGAGACTCGCATATCTGACACCTGTTTGATTTGGCACAGTGGAATTTGTGATCCTGTTATCAGTGTCAGTTTTAGTCAGTGAATAGATGTTATAGAGCACAGGAGATCATTCATTTTCTTTCTGCATGGATCCTCATTCTTTTCTGGGGCACAAGGGCCCCATTTACATTTACGTTATTACCTTAGTGCAGGCAGCCTTGGTCAGATGGTGGGTAGGCCTCTGTGTGGAAGAGGAACTCACACTTTCCTGGAATAGAACAGCCAGTGATGCATTACTAAACCTTAGGTACAATCCTTTGCTTTGACTTAAAATCTCTGACAGGTATGGGATATGGGGGTGTGCAATAATGCAGGTTAATTGGGGACCCTCTTGTGGCACAGTGGTAGCATCCCTACCCCTGGACTAGAAGGCAATTGTTCAAGTGCTACCTGCTCCAGAGAAGTGTAATAATACCTTTGAACAGGTTGATTAGGGAAAAATAGGTTAAATATTTCTTTTCATAAAAATTAAAACAGGCCAATTGATCTTCTGAGTTTGCAGTGAGTGATTGCCATCTGGGTGTCCTTCAAGTGTGGAACCTTTCTCCCCCAGAATATCCTAGTTGGGGTGAGATCTTCCTACCAGCTCCACAGCACCCTATTAGATTTCCCGCTTTACTTATGCAAAAACCTAAATCCTGGGAACCATGATTGCGTTAAAAACAACCCGCCCCATCCCTGAATGAAAGTGACTCCTGCTTCCAGGTCTGTTGCCGGACTACACTTCTTAATGGAAGATTTCTTTATACTTATTCGTGCAAATTCCTGGACTAATGAATCTTGATAGTGCTAAACTAACAATAATCATTCAGTTGCTACAGTTATGAACTTTGTTTCAAGTTTTACAGACAATATCAAATCTTAGAAGATAATTCGCTGCTAAATATGCTCACACCTAAAATACAATGGTGCGAAAGCAGTGGCTGAATCTCTTTGTTTCAAGTTTTAAAGAAATGCCAATAATATTTAACCTAAAATGAATTATTGTCAGTGTGTACATTGGCACTTCTAACAGGTGAGGCAATGGACTAAATGGTGAGTTTGAGCATCAGATTAGGAACACTGGATAACTTTATATTGGTAGCCATTACAAGCAGTTTAATCTGCTTGCTTTGTTGCACTCTACAGCTATGGTTAAAAAAAAATGTATTGTTCAACAGCACTAACTATATATTATGTTTTGCTGACAATGTTTAAACCTCTGGCTGTTGCATTAAAGGAGTATTATATTGTTGAACTGAGAGTTCTGTATTTGTGGGGTATTATTTATTGACTGCAACGTTGATAGGAAGCAGATATTTTTAAAGCTTGGATGAACTTTATCTGAATGTTCCAAACTATTTACACTCGAGAATATATTGCAATTAACACTGTTTAAAATGGAGTTTCTGTTTATTTTAAGTGGAAAGGCATCTTAATGGACCACCATTAAAAGAAGCACAGTGTGAACTATGTTATGATACTGCCCCATCTTTCTCTACGCCAGACTTTTCTGCAAAACTGTACGTAATCATTATCAACATTCTTATGTATTAGCAATGCAAATCTTTATCTTAAATATAATTTTAATTTTTTATGAATGTTACAGCTTGATTATTAATGGATGTGCTGTCCTTTTGCATGAATGTTGTCGGAAGTAAAATAAAAGTAAATGACCAATTGTTGACATTACTAAAACATGGCTGAAGAGAGAAGACAATTTCTAGTTTTCTGTTCAAGTTATATTTTTCAGTAAATCATATTGTGGTAGAAGGTCATTTATTTCTGGTTTTGAAAGTTGAAATTGCAATCCTTGACATGCCCACGCTGATTATGATGGAGCTTTGAGACCTGATTTGAACAATTGTAGTATAGCCCCGAGTAGATCCTATGTAGCTTTTCTCTCCATAAAACTATTGACAGCTTATGCAAACCACAGGGGTTCAAATAGAATTGCAAGCAAATCATGTACTCTAGGCTGCTTTAATTTCTAAAGGAGCAGTTCCTATAAAGGTACAGCTGCATGAATAAAGTGAAGGTTAGTTGATAATTCCTGTTGAAGACTCTGCTTGAAAGGAATGCTGCAGGGTTTGGGCTATTCTGGAGACCCTGGTGTCACAAATGGAAGCCAGTAGAGGTGCCCTCTTTGTACCAGTGACATGAAACCTTCACAGTAGGGAGTGAGTACAGATGACATGACCCAGGATGTCATGCTGACAAGGCTATGGTGCTGAGAAAGGCTAATGGCTTCACTAGAGTGGTCAACTGGGTGACTCTATTGTTGTTGAGAAAAATCTAGGTCAAAGGAAGAAATAGCAGGATATTTAGAAAAGTTTAATACAATCAATCAGAGTCAGCGTATTTTTGTGAAAGGGAAGCCATGTTTGACAAGTTTTCTAGAGTTCTTTGAAGATATAACAAGCAGTTGATAAAGGAGAACCTTAGATGTAGTGCTTTTGGATTTCCAGGAGGCATTCGTTAAAGTTCTACACAAGAAAGGATCTCATCATAGCAGGGGTAATGTATTAGTATTGACTGAGGATTGGTTAACACACAGAAGACAGAGAATTGAGATTAATGGGTCCTTTTCATGTTGGAAATATGTAAGTAATAATGTTCCACAAGGATCCATTCCAGGACCCCTATATTAATGATCTAGAGAAGCGGGAGAGTGTAATGTATCCAAATTTGCTGATGATTCAAAAATAGATGGGAGGACTTGTTATTGGTGAGGACAAAAGGAACCGGCAAGGCAATATAAGTAGGTTCTGTTAGTGGACAAAAATTTGGCAGTTGGAGATGGAGTTTTATGTAAGAAATGGAGAGCGCCTCCCACAAAGTGCAACACAGCCAAGTATGGCGGTTCTTATGAACAAAACATAACAAAGAAAACATGCAAGTGCAGCAAATAATTGAGGCAAATATAATTTTGGATTTTATTATTTGGGGTTGGAATTTAGAAATAGAAAGTCGTGTTAGAATAGTTCAGGATATTTGTGAAGTAGCACTTGGAATACTATATTCAGTTTTGGTCCGTATATTTAAGAAAGGATGTACTGGCATTGGAGGCAGTTCAAAAGAGGTTTACTAGGCTGATTCCTGGGATGAAGACATTGACATTAAGAATAGATAACTATGTTAGGCCTTTGTTCATTGGAGTTTAGAAGAATGGGGGTGAAACATACAAGATTTTGAGAAGGCTTAACGGGGTGGATGTTGAAAAGATGTTTCAGCTAGTGGAGTAATCTCGAATAAGGATATAGAATAAAGCCACAGTCATTTAAAACTGGGAATTTCTTCTCACGGAGGGTAGAGAATGGCTGGAATTCTCAATCCCAGAGAGTTGTGGAGGTTAGATGACTAAAAGTATTTAAAGAAGAAGTGGATGAATTTTTGAAATATTTAGGAGATGAGAGTTTTGAGGAACTGGCAAGGAAGAATATTTGAAGCCTATGGCAGATCAGCAATGATCCTATACCTGGAGGGGCTGAATGGCCGACTATTGCACCTATTTCTTATTTTCTTATGGTCCTTACAGTAGCCCTCTCTTTTATACCTTTGGGCTTTCAGTTTGTTAAGAACTTTCATCTTCTCAGCGTCCAAACAGATATGAGAAAATGCAACCCAAAGACAGCGTAGAGGGGACACTGTTACCTGACCTTTTACTCACAGTCACCAGTTCAGATATTTGCACCATGTGTGTTTTAGGGGTTGGCATAGAGTCAGGCTCAGCATGTGGAAATTCACCAAGCAAAAGTGGGATGCAGCCAGGCCAGGCAATAGGTAGCCAAACATTGCAATTACAGCACAGCAGTTAGAGGGATTAATTCGTACAGTTGCTTGATATGGTCAAGAGTGCTTGAGACAAGGATTTGTAGTCCACACAGTAGACCAAGGTTCACATACTGTGTATTGGCTGCAGGTGTCTTTCATCTGTATTTTATGGGTGTCTGTATCCTCAGAAGGGCCTCTCATCATTCAAGACTGAACTTCTTTTCTCACAGCAGGAAACTGTTAATCCACCCACTTCACATGCTTTCTTTTCATTCAGTCATCAGATATGGGCATTGCTGACTTAGAGTCATAGAGTCCATGCCAACCAGATATTTTGAATAAATCTAGTTCCATTTGTCAGCATTTGGCCCATATGTCTCTAAACCCTTCCTATTCATATACCCATCCAGATGCCTTTTAAATATTGTAATTGTACCAGCCTCTACCACTTCCTCTAGCAGCTCATATCATACACGCACCACCCTCTGCGTGAAAAAATGCTCCTCAGATCCCTTTTAAATCTTTCCCCTCTCATCTTAAACCTATGCCATGTAGTTTTGGACTCCCCCAACCTGGGAAAAAGACTTTGTCTGTTTATCCTAGCTGACCCCCTCATGATTTTATAAACCTCTATAAGGTCACCCCTCAACCTCTGACACTCCAGGGAAAATAGCCCCAGACTATTCAGCCTCTCCCTATAGCTCGAACCCTCCAACCCTGGCAACATCCTTGTAAGTCTTTTCTGAACCCTTTAAAGTTTCACAACATCATTCCTAAAGCAGGAGACCAGATTGCATGCAATATTCCAAAAATGGCCTAACCAATGTCCCGCACAGCTGCAACATGACCTCCCAAATCCGATACTCAAATGCACTGACCAATAATGGCAAGCGTACCAAACGCCTTCTTTACTGTCCTATCTACCTGCAACTCCACTTTCAAGGAACTATGAACTTGCACTCCAAGGTCTCTTTGTTCAGCAACTTTTCCCAGGACCTTACCATTAAATGTGTTAGTCTTGCTCTGATTGGCCAGCATTTATTGCCCATTCCTAGTTACCCTTGAGGAGGTGCCAGTGAGTTACCTTCTTGAAATGCTCAGTTAATTTGGTTGTTTACACCCATGATACTTTAAGACACTTCTTGAGAAAGAACATAAATTTCTCTAAGTTTATTGTAGAATGCCATAGACAAGCAAGCCATTGTTAATGACAGAATAACCAGCAGAATTAGGATATCTGAAAAAGGCTTAGAGCTACATGGAAAAGTAAATTAAACCGTTATTCAGCAGCTGCAGAGAAGCTGGCTTCCCACTTTGCCTCTGCTCACCCTCCCAAACAATGATACAGAAGAACATGCAGCTGACATGACCTCGTGAAGAGCTGTGAACAACGGGAAGTTAATGCCCCAAGTGAAAGAGACATATTGGGGTTAGGGAGGAAGTGGGAGAAAAAGTTTAAATGTTCATGCTTAAATGTTACTTATATGTTGCGATTAAAAGGGGTACCACTAAAGAACTTGCGGACTGGTGGGGAGATGTAGAGTAAATGGATTTTTATTCTATAGCTCCAGGAATGGCTACTGAGCATGCATGGAAGGAACTATGTCATAAGAGTTAACGTTTTGGGTCCGGTGACCCTTCCTCAGAATAGTGCTGAGGAAGGGTCACTGGACCCAAAACGTTAACTCTGTTTTCTCCTTCACAGATGCTGCCAGACCTGGTGAGCTTTTCCAGCAACTTTGTTTTTGTTCCTGATTTACAGCATCGGCAGTTCTTTTAGTTTTTATGTCATAAGAGTATCAGATCACATAGAACTGGAGCTAGTAGGATTCCAGAAGATACCCTCCTTCACCAAACACTGAATAATTATGTTTAATAAAGCCTGTTAATGTCTCCTTTAAAGATTGTAGACCTTAAACAGGTTTTGCATAAGAAAATGGTATTGAAGATCAGCCACAACCATAATCAGCAAAGCTGGATCAAAGGCCTGAAATTCTAATAATGTTCTTATATGCTACAATTATGTGCCAACTATCAAGCCTGAATGTTGTCTAAGTCTTGCTGTGCATGGACATGGACTGCTTCAGTATCTGAAGAATCCTAAATGGTGCTAAACATAGTGCAGTCATCAGCAGACATTCCCATATCTGACTTTATGATGAAGATTATGATGGTAATTAAGGAAGCAGCTGAAAATGGTTGGGCCTGGGACACAACCTTGAGGATCTCTTGCAGTGAAGCCCTGGGACTGAAATTATTGACAGCCAACAACCACAAACATCTTCCTTCGTACTAGGTATGACTTTGACCAGTGGAGAATTTTCCCCTGATTCTCTGACTCTAGTTTTGCTTGGGCTCTTTGATGCTTTACTTATTCAAATTCTGTTTTGATATCAAGGGCAGCCACTTCCATCTTTCCTCTGGAGTTTAGCTCTTTTTTGGATCAAAGTTGTAACAAGGTCAGAGGCTGAATAATCTTGGCAGAACCCAAACTGAACATCCGTGAGCAGGTTACAATTGAGGAAGTGGGAGAAAAAGTTTAAATGTTCATGTTTAAATGTTACTTAAATGTTGCAATTAAAAGGGGTACCAAAAACTGAGCAATTGAGTAAGTGCCACAATATCGTGATGTCAGCACCCTTTCCATTACTTTGCTAGTGATCAAGAGTAGATTGATAGGGCAGTAAATGGCCTTGTTGGATAGCCCTGCTGTTTGTGAACAGGACATAACTGGACAACCGGACATGATGGCCTAGTGGTATTATCACTGGACTGTTAATCCAGAGACCCAGGTAACGTTCTATGGACCTGGATTCACGTCTTGCCACAGCAGATTGTGGAATCTGAATTCAATAACAATCTGGAATTAAACGTCTAATAATCCTGAATTGATTGTCAGGAAAAACCCATCTGGTTCACTAATGTCTTTTAGGGAAGGAAACTGCCATGCTTACCTGGTCTGGCCTACATATTGACTCCTAACTGCCCTCTGGACAATTAAGGATGGACAATAAATGCTGGCCTGGCCAGAGACACCCTCATCCTGTGAATGAATAAAAAAAAGCCTTCCCACATTGCGAGTCGGATGCCAGTGTTGTAGCTGTATTGGAAGTTTGGCCAGAGGTGCTGCTAGTTCTAGGGCAGGTCTTCAATAATATTGATGTGGACCTCAGAAGGAGGCCCAAGATGGGTTATCTGCTTCACGTTTCTGTTTTAGCCTTGTCTTTTGCATTGTCTTTTGCTGGGTTCACTTTTATTGATGGAAATATTGTGAAGTCTTCTCCTCCTCCTCTCCATCATCATTCACAACAGCATACAGCAAGACTACAGAGCTCAGATCTAATCCATTAGTTTGGTGATCACTTAACTCTACCTCTTGGCTGCTGCTTCCACTGCTTAGCATGATAGTCTTGTGTTGTAGCTGCTGCTCCTGACCGGCTTAACGCAGTCTTTACTGAACCATGGTTGATTGTCCCTTCTTGGTAGTAATGGTAAGGTGGGGATAAGCCAGACCAAGTGGTTACAGATTGTGGTTCCCCAGGAAGATCTGATGGTTAGGAATGGATTAAGCACTCTGCTGGGTAGGTATAGGTTGGGAATCAGATTGTTGGATATCAAAACAACAGCAGAGCACATGTCTCTGTGAAGCTCTTTGTTTTAATCTATGGAGTAAATAATGAGACTAAGTATGGTTCTGGACTGCAAAGTTTAAGATTCTTGGATCCTTATT
>NC_063335.1:84820938-84831418 GCF_021869965.1 Rhincodon typus
GATTGCGGACAGGAGAATCAAAAGGTAAGTTACACACTGCAGTATTCCTAGTCTCTGACCTGCTCTTGTACAGATTATTTACATGGCAAGTCCAGTTGAGTTTCTGGTCAATAGTAACCCTCAGGATGATGATAGTGGGAGATTCAGTGGTGTTAATGCCATGACTGGTGGTGGGTGGATTGTCAAGAATTGGAGATGGTCACTGCCTGGCACTTTTGTCCCACTTTAATGGTGATGTCTGGGACATTGACTGTAATGGGTGTCATATGACTAGTCCGTGATACAGTGCTCCCAGTTGGGTAGGGAACAGCTTCTGTGTTGTTGCTGCCAGTACCTAGGTTGATGCCATGTAGTACATCTGGTTTCATTTCTTTGTTGAAACTTTGCAGTGATTATTACATAGCTTGCTCAGCAACTTCAGAGCATAGTTGAGAGTCAACCTCATTGCTGTGGGTTGGGAGTCACACATAGGCCAAAGCATGTAAGTTTCCATCCCGAAAGGTTATTAGTGAACCAGATGGGTTATCTTTAGACTCTTAAGTCCAAATATTTATTGAATTCATGTTCCACCATCTGCCGTAGCGGGATTCGAACCCAGTCAATAGTGGTGTTTCTGGGTTAATAGTCTATTGCTAATACCACTAAGCCCAAGGTCATTTCCAACTCCCCTACCCTCTTAATTGAGGTGGGGGGAGAGAAAAGGACAGAATATAAAAGGTGGTGATATTGGCTTGCACAGGACACTTGTCAGACATCAGCTAGAGTATTGTGTAGAGTTGTGGGTGCCATATCATAGTAAAGATGTGAATTGCATTGGAGAGAGTACAGAAATGATTTACAAGAGTAGTTCTGGGAATGAGAAACTTCAGTTATGAGGATTGACTGAAGAAGTTGGGACTATTATCCTTGGAGAGAAGAAGGCTTAGAGGAGATTTGATAGAGGTTTTCAAAATCATGAGTGCACTGGATAGAGTAGAAAGGGAGAATCTGTTCCCAGTCATGAAAGAGAAAGGAATGAGAGGGCATAGATTTATCGTGATGTTCAAAAGTAGCAAGGTTGATGTGAGAAAAAAATAACTTTTTTCACACAGCAACTAGTTAGGGTATGGAATGCACTGTCTGGAAATGTGGAGATAGGTTCAATTGAGGTATTCAAAAAGGAGATTGGATGATTATTTAGATAGAAATTGTATGCAGGGATGTGGGAAAAAGGCAGAAGATTGGCATTAGGTAATAAAAGTGTAGGCACAATGGGCCAAACTGCCTTCTTTTGTACAATTTTGTGATTCTCAATAAGGGTGAAGTTGGGCAATGTTCGAGCGGGCAAAAGGGATAGTATTAGTGATGGTGCAAACATGAGGTCAGAAGCTCTCCTCAGAGGTTAAGTGTGAAAACAAGGATGAGAACAGATTGGCTTAATCAGACTGTTGCCAGTGTGTGAGAAAGAGAGAGAGAGAGAGAGCGAGAGCGAGAGAGCGCGAGAGAGAGAGAGAGAGGGTTGGTGGGGGGTGCATATGGAGCATGCACAGAAAACAATGGTTTCAGACTTCCCAATATTTAATAATTTGACAATTAACAATGATAACATTCAACAAGAAATCAGTTAATAATCAACTGAGATTTTGACATTTAACACCTTGTACAATAAATACAAAGTTTACCTGTAGAGTGCCTCCAGTTACTTTTTCCCAATCAAGAAAATAGCCTTGTGCATTATATTTGGCAATAATAAACTGTAGTTCCATACGCTGTAAGTAGTGAAAAGTTAACAATAAAGAGCAAATAACTGGAATCATGGTTCACTACATTTTCTTAAATTTAAGTTTGAAAGTACCATGCAATACAGACACCCATTTGGATAAGTATCAGATGATTAAATTAAACTACCACCTTTTTCTGAAAGACATGACTCATCTAATTGACTTTTCAAGTAGGCCAATAACATGGTAGATTATAGAGTGTCTACGGATGGTATGTACAGAAACAACCAGAAGAAAGGTAAGATTCAAGGCTATACACTGCAACTGACCAGCTGAGACATTGTTTATTAATAAAAAAAATTGTGTACCTTCTTATAACCATGATTTAGCTTGTGGGACTATCTTTAATTAAGAAATAATTGAAGCAAATATGGAGAATGCAGATTTTGTATCTCAGATCAATTCATGCATTTTTTCGTTAAGCAAAGGGTATGTTGTACAGAAGGATTAACTCTCTGGTGAGAAGGGCGAGAGAGAAAAGAAGACAGCCTACCTCTCTCCAGCTTCCAACCATCAATTAGCCTAGTGTGCAATTTGATCAAATTTCTGTCTTCCACACTTGTTGCATGTAAATTACTCAGGTCTCATTACCAGACTATGAGTGAGCTGTTGACACCTTCTATCTGTTTACCTGTTATCCCATTATCTGTTTGAATTAAAATTGTCTCACATGTCTTCATTAGAATCATAGAATCAGTGTG
Organism: Rhincodon typus; assembly: GCF_021869965.1. Lineage (NCBI taxonomy): Eukaryota > Metazoa > Chordata > Chondrichthyes > Orectolobiformes > Rhincodontidae > Rhincodon > Rhincodon typus. The sequence goes on from NC_063335.1 coordinate 84,823,400, forward strand.
GAAACAGGCCGTTTGGCTCAACAAGTCCACACTGACCCTCAGAGCACCCATCCAAACCCATCCCCATAACCCACCTAACCTACACATCCGTGAACACTACAGGCAATTTAGCATAGCCAACCAACCTAGCCTGCACATCTTTGGACTATGGGAGGAAACCGAAGCACCCAGGGGAAACCCATGCAGACACGAGGAGAATGTGCACACAGACAGTTGCCAGAGGGTGGAATTGAACCCGGGTCCCTGGCGCTGTGCCACTGTGCCGCCCCACAAATTCCATTAATTCCACTGTAAGTATAAGAAAAGGTCTTCTCAAGTAATAAGTTGGAGAAGCCTCTGAAAACCAAGGAACGAATCTTCAATTTCAGGGAGCATAAAAGAACTGTGGAATTTCTTGAAGGTGATCAGGGAATTTTGCAAGGTTCATGCCTAAAATGATTAATTAATCAAGCCACAATCAAAAACAATTAACTGGAATCAATTTAATTGTGGTAGCTTGCTTTGTGCAAAGTCTCTCGTCATGTTTGGGTACAGAATAATGCTTCAAGTAACTGATTGAGTGAAATGGATTTTGGAATCCACGGAAAGTACCTATTAGGTCATTAATAATTCAATTAGTCCATTTAGCCTTTTTTTAAACAAAGGTGCTGTGTGATCACATCAAGCTCATAAAGGAGAAAATAGGATCCCACATGCACAATAATACATTTGACTAGAAGTGAGCAAGACACCATTTTGGTGGAAGCATGTGAAGGCACATGCCTAGTGACCACTGGTGACATACAGAACAGGGCAATGACAACATGAATCAGTAATAATGCTGATTTGTAGCCTTTTCTCCAATGTCTGAATTTCACAGATGTTAAACAATATTTATTGCTTAGTCATATTATTTAAAAGGATTATGAAGTTCCTACAGGTTAGTTGCTGATGCTGTATTATGCAATCATCAGGAAACATCCCCATCTCTGACCTTATGACGGAGACAGGGTCATTGATCGAACAACTGAAGATGTTTGGGGGTAGGGAACTATGCTGAAGACACCTACGGAGAGGTCTTGAAGCTGAGGTGACTGACATCCAATAACGATCATCATTTTCCTATGTGTTAGGTATGACTCGAACCAGTGGAGAATTTTCCCCTAACTCCCACTGACAGTGGTTTTGCTAGGGCTCCTTGATACCACACTCAGTTAAATGCAACCTTGATGTTAAAAGCAGTCACTTTCATGTCACCTCTGGGATTCTGCTCTTGTCCATGTTTAAACAAAGGCTGTAATGAAGTCAGGAGATGAGTCGCCCTGGTGGTAGCCAAACAGAGCATCAGTGGTCAGATTATGGCTAACCAAGTGCTGGTTTACTGATGATCGAGAAAAGACCGATGCAGTCGTAATTGACTGAGTTGGATTTGTCCTGCTTTCTGTGTATGGGACATATCTGGGAAATTTTCCACATTGTCTAGGGCAGAGCAATTTCTGGAGCACACCTCTTCAATACTACTGTGAAATGTTGATGCTGGAGTCTTTTCAGCATCCAGTGCCTTCAACTATTTCTTGATAGCATGTGGAGTGAATTGAATTGGCTGAAGACTGACATGTAAGATGGTTGGGAATCTTTTGAGGCGGCCAAAATGTATCATTTACTTGGTACTTCTGCACTGATGTACGGGGCTCCTCCACCATTGAGAATGGGGATATTTGTGGAGCCTCTTCCTCCAATGAGGTATTTTAATTGTTCACCACCATTCATGACTGGATGTGGTAAGACTGCAGAGCTTAGATCAAATCCTTTAGTTGTTCAATTGCTTAGCTGTGTCTCTCACTTGCTGCCTTTGCTGGTTAGCACGCAGTTACTTCTGATTTATACTGTTACCAGGTTGACAAATCAGTTTTATATATGCCTAATGCTGCTCCAGGTATGCCCACTTTCTTGAACTCAGGTTGATCCCTTGGCTTGATGATAATGGTTGAGTGGGGAATATGCCAGGCCATAACATTGCAGCTAGTGTTACAGCACAACTCTGCTGCTGATTGTGGTTGCCCAAACTTGATATGATGGAGCAGTTAAAAGTCTATCCTTTATTTAGCATGGAGCTAGTGTCACACAACACAGTGGAGGGTATCGTCAAATTGAAGATGGGATTTCATCTTCACAAGAACTCTGAACTCTAGAACCTCTAACGTTTTTGCACAGCTGATACCCTTTCTTGTCTTCTGCAGACAGCAGCAGCATCCTAACAATAGCTTCCCACAATGGCCAGCCCTTCCAGCCACAAGCTCCTTTTTGACTTCTGAACACATAGCCACAATTACTCTGAATAAACACTGGCAAGGCTAGCTCCTACAGAAAGTTTTCCTTTTCCCTCGAGTTATACAAAATAAAAATCATTTTCTGCAACATAGCATTCTAAACATGCATTTTACAAGTATACACTTCCAAAGACAAAACTAAGAATGACAGGACCTGCTTGCCTCTCAAATATCAATACATTTACAGTCGGTGAATGATTACTTCACCAAACTCCTCAATAATGTGATCAGTCAGCAGTCACATTTTCCACAAATGATAGTTTACTACAGTTCTCAAATACAACAGGACAGGGAGGGTTCTGACCATGAGTGCAATGGGATGCCACTACGTGGATATTTAAAATCATTATGCAGAAAATCAGACCTTTTGTGTTGACATCAAGGACCTAATGTTTCCATTGTTGCTGCATTTTAGGAACATAGGAACAAGAGTAGGCCATTCAGCCCCGCAGGCCTCACTCCACATAGCTCTCTTTGGCCCATAGCCCATAATACCTCTGCTTAACAAAAAAATTATCTATCTTATATTTAAAATTAGCAACTGACAGTGCATCAACTGCCGTTTTTGGAAGATAGTTCAAAATCTCTATCATCCTTTGTGTATGAAAGTGCTTCCTAACATTTCTCCTGAATGATCTTGCCCAAATTTTTGGACTTTGCTCCCTGGTTTTAGAATCTCCAACTAGTCAATATAGCTTATCTTTATCTACCCTTAAAGACTTCGATCAGATCACCCCCTGACCTCCTAAATTCTGGAGTAAACAGGCCTAATTTGTATAATCTCTGCTCATGACGTAATGCTGAAGTCCAGGTATTATTCTTGTAAACCTACGCTGTACTCCCTCTGAGGCTAATATATCCTTCCTGAGATGTGGTGCCCAAATCTGTTCAGTTGTAGTCAAGCGACCACAGTCCAAAATTGGACATTCTAAATTGACCCACAGCCGGAGAAGTTGGGCCTGTCAGAAGATTGCCCAAACTAAATTAAACAGCAGTCATCAACTATTGGGTACAGAGAATAGTGGATACCAACGTCAAAGAGGTCACAAAGGTTCAGTGGGAACCAGTTACAACCAGCCTGATAGTTGTGAACTGGAAAAGTATTGATCAGACTTTTTAGCACCTCCAGCCAGTGCCTGAGGATGTGCACTTTACATTTCTCTGGCTTAGCAACAGTAGAGGGTGTTGACATGACCCCTTTAGCTGCTTTGAACTCAGCTAATGACCCTGTTAACCAAAGGCCACAGAACATTTGGGATGGTCTGGAGCAAGAGGTGATAAAAACACACACCTGAGAGCCACCCCTCAGCAAAGACTCATCGTGAAGACTCGCCCTGACCTGCAAGACCCACCTTTGTGGAAGAGAGCCAGCCTTACATCCATCAGGAAGGAGATTCCAACGGCCCAGCTCAAACACAACGATCATTGCGAGTAATAACCTTTCACAGATGGATAGAGCGAGATCAAGAATAAATATTGTGGGAATTTGGTGTGTTTTTAGTAAGGAATACTTTGTTAATAAAATCAAGTTGAACCACAAACTGAATTCTGCATCCCTTTGACCACCTCACCGATAAGAGTGTTTCAGTAAGTGTTTTTTCATACATAAACTGGTTGAAGTGTCCAACGAACAAACAACATTGGTGTCCCTGTGTGGTCTTCAATTAGAAGTGTACATATAACCTCCAAAGTCGAACCCCACCAACCCTGAAGTCTCGGATATGCAGCCTGAGCCCAATTTTAAGACAGCAGTTGCCCCATGTGATGGCCAGGATTCAAGTGGGTGAGAGAGGTGAAGGTTTCTGATCAGTGATGTAACCATAAACTAAATAATGTGAAGAGGTCAAACAGCTAGAGTTCAAAAGCTAGGATAGTCCAGGGTACGGGTACAATCGGGTGGGAATTTAGCAACAGCAGGACCTTTTGACTCCTATGCTCTGGGATAAATTCTAGTGGCAGACAGATAAAACAAAGTTAGTACAGGATCTGGTATTCACAGAAAAGGAAAACTGGTGTATGCTAGCACAAGGCTGTACACCTGCAGAAAACAGAGGCAAAGGAGCTGAATAAAGGATTATATGAGCAACATGGATACAGAGTAGCACAGTAGGGTTGCAAACTTGAGGTAAAAGATAGTGAAAAGGGTTGGGGACCCAGAGTCACAGGCAGAGGACTGGAACAAGAGAAATCCACTACTACAAATCATAAACAAAAGCAAATTAGTCTTCCTAGGCTTCCAGAGCCTTCATTCAGCTGAAAGGATTAGAGGCCGGCATTGTATTCAAACCTTCAAGCCAGGGAAAAGCAAGCATGACGGACAGTGCTTAAGACCTAAATGCATGCTACCTTTGGCAGTCACAATCTTTTCTTGAGTGCTGCATCTGTATGTGTGTAGATAGGTGTGACTGGTACATATTCATACGTTGAACAAAAAACATTCATCTGTCATTTGTCTGGTTTTGACACCACAGCACTCGTGGATTAAACACATCTTTTTTAAAAAGCTGTCTTCATTCAGTAGAGAGATATGAAAAGGGGGTCCAGCCTTATCAACTCTCCCCAGTCTGTAACAATTGCAATATTTTTGAATGATTTCTCTGATAGTTGAATAGCTGCCAGTACATTGCCAACTACAGTTAGGATGCCTGCAATAATGCTAAGTTTATGAAGATGAGGCAACAAACGAATTAAAAGGGTTAATACTGAATGATTGAGATTGTTAGTAGGTAAATAAAAGAGTGTAGTAAATTTAGCTGTGAGGGAAATTCCATTTGTAATCAACCACCTTGAAAAATTTTGAGAGGGTGGAATTTCTTCACCCACTATATCCAACTACCTGGGGCTACAATTCTTGCCTTGACCAACGGAGTTACATTTTCCCACTGCTTCTTTAGCAGGTGGGTCTCCTGCACACCTATCACCCCATTCCCACAGCTGTTGTATGTTTCTCTTGTCTTCTTGTTGCACATCAATGTCTCTGCTGCATTATCAAAAATTTTGCATGTTGAAACATTCCTTGTTGTCCCCTTTAGGACAAGTAAGCAGTTTTTAAATTGTGCTAGTGACACACAATATTCAAACCCCTTGGGATGTGTGCAGCCAAGGAACATTGTGCTCAGCACTGGCTGCAAGAGGTAATAATGTGACGGAGCAAACAGCACCTGCTTAGTGTGGTTTCTGCAAGAAAATACTCAGGAGTAGTTTAAAATATTTTCTAATCAATATGTTCACAGATGTTACAACATCCACTGGAGCAGTTGGGATTTGAACATGGGCCTTTTGGTCCAGAGATAAGGACACTTCCACTTCACCACGAGACCCCCTCAGGAGTAGTTTAATCATGTAGAGACTTCCATGACTTTAAGTGAAACAATTTTAAGTGAATCATAGTTCCCGTAGAAGTCAATGCTAATGCTAGGATTAAATTCCTTTGCGCATTTCCCAGCTGGTAAAGAAAGCAATACACTGCGTTGCACATGTTCAACGCTGTTCATTGCTAGCTGAAATAGATTGCAAAACACATCATTACATCACAAAAGCAACACAATACAAGGCAAAATCATGAAAAAAATTACCTCCTTGCAGTAGTGTAGCCACAGTACCAGTCTCTCATTAGAGAGAGAGAGAGAGAGAGAGAGAGAGAGAGAGAGAGAGAGAGAGATGACTGGTGTTGGTGTAACTTGAGGGTCACCTGCTATCAGGTGACATTGAGAAAGTATGACCTTTCATCATAACTGCATTTGGTGAGGAATCAAACCAACACTGTTGGTGTTACTCAATATGGTAAACTCGACCTACCTCTTTCCCCACCCCCTCACAGTACAGTATTTTTTAAAAAAACAGAAGAACTGTAGATGCTGGAAATCAGAATCAGAAACAATTTGCTGGAAAAACTCAGAAGGTCTAGCAACATCTGTGGAGAGAAAATAAAGTCAACACTTTGGGTCCAGCGACCTTTCAGCACTGTACCCAAAGCTTTAACTCTGTTTTTTCTCCACAGTTACTGACAGGCCTCCTGGATTCTTCCAGCAATTTCTGTCTGTGTACAGTATTTTCATATTGAAAAGCCTATATCTAGTAAAAGGTGATCATTACAGGTATAAACTAAATAATTTGGACAACGCTTACTGGCCAACTTCTGACACTAGATTGAGCCTAGGCTATCCAACTCGGTTCAGAATGGGACACAGCAGCCAAGAGCCAGAAGTGAAGAACAGATCCTAGAACTAAGGTAAGAACAAAGTGAGGAATAGGAGCCAGGAAGAATGGAGACTGAGGCCATGGACAGCAGGCCAGGAGCCGGTTCAAGGCCAGGAGCCATTTCAGAAGCTAGGGCAGGAAATATCCTGGAAGCATGCTGGGAGACATAGGAAAGTTCCCAGTTGTGGTTCTGGATACTGGGGACTTTAAATGGAAGAAAAGAGGGTGGGAATTTGGAGAAGATGAACTTCACGTATGAGAGAACAGGCAGAAACACTGGTGAAAGGGATATTTTTCCTTATATATAATAATAATCTGGATCCTGGTATGCAGAGGATGATTTCAAAGTTTGTAGATGACACAAAACTTGGAAATATTGTAATTGTGAGGAGGAGAGTGTGGAACTCCAAAAGGATATTGACAAATTGGTGGTATGGATGGATAGGTGGCAGATGACTTTCAACGCACATAAGTGTGATGTGATGCACTTGGTAGGAAGAACATTGAAAGACAATGTTAAATAGGGTGTACAATGCTAAAGGGGGTACAAGAGCAGAGGGACCTGGGTGTATACGTGCACAGATCATTGAAGATGGCAGGTTGGGTGGAGACCAGTTCATAAAACATACAATGTCTTCAGCTTTATTAACAGGGGCATACAGTACCAGAGCAAGGAGTTGATGTTGAATTTGTATGAGGTCTTGTTAGGTCTCAGCTGGAGTACAGTATACAGTTGTGGGTGGCACATTTTGGGAAAGATCTGAATGCACTGAAGGAAGTTCAGAAATAATTTACAAGAATGGTTCCAGGAATGAGAAGTTGAACCATTCTCCTTGGAGAAGAAGGCCAAGAGAAGATTTGATAGAAGTTTTCAAAATCATGACTGGCTGGTTGGAGTAGATAGATTAAAGCAGTTCCCGTTCATAAAAGGTTTTCACACAGAATACAGTTAAGAGTATGGAATGCACTGCCTGGAAATGTGGAGTAAGGACATTGGCACTAAAAAATAATGCTCATTTGAAGAGTTAGCACATGCTTGGTGGGCTAAATGGGCTCTTTCTGCATCATAACAATTCTGATTCTGAGTTAATTGTGATCAAAGAAAAACTCGCAACATTAAATGGATATTTTGAAACTATTTTATGAACGATGTTAGTATGAAACAAAGTTAAGCAAGACAACGTTATGCAAGGATTTAATGCACTATGTTTCCAAAAACATATTTTCAGGGGTAATTGAATTTTACCTACAACTCTTCAGTTCTTTACAATTTAATCACTAACGGCATGTGCTGAAAAGTCCTTTTGACAAGGGAATACTTATATCCACTGTGTACCAGTTACGTTTAAACATTAAAATCCTTACTCCTTTTCACTTTGTCATGATAACCTGTAAGTGACTCTAGCTTTGCAAATAACTTGGTTTTGGAGCTGGTAAATCCTTATTATTTACTGTTAAATACAAGGGAGTTCTGCTGTAACGCGATAGTTGTGTTCCTGCGCAACATTGC
>NC_063335.1:84831918-84856918 GCF_021869965.1 Rhincodon typus
ATTATAGAAAATTGTGGTATAGAAATGATCTATCAGAATTCATGTCTATCAACAACTTTTAATATAATTTCATAAATCATGTCTATTAATCCATTAACCCACTAACTCGTGGTTAGAATACTAACTGCAGATTTCCGTGTACCAGCCACCCCCCATTCAAACTAATTCAGGGGCTTGCTACCGTATCAGGTTACAACCACTTCAATTTGCAGTTACACTCCACTTAAAAGTGCACTCATCCATAACGCGATATGCAAACAACCCCATTTAACAAGACCGACATTCCATTCAAAGGTGCAGTCAGGCGCACCAGCTAACAAAACTGCACAAACACTAAAGGATGGAACCTTTTTGCACCCCCATACCAAAAATAGTGTTGCTTGATATTACAATCCAACCGTGAATAGGTGCTATTACCAAGCCCTTTTATCCATATCCCTCCAGCTAGAGTAGCTCCAAGTATCAGTCAAAGGTGATAAATGGATCAGCCTCTTCCTTTAAATTAAAATGTTACTTCCCTGCAGACATTTCCTGTATTTTATGTAACCAGGTACTTGTCCCAAGTTTTTATTCAACATGTAAAAAGAACTTTACCTCACTAATAAAACTAACAAACGCTATGCAGTGTATGTAAGCAACCTTTAACCTACTAACAAAACTAACAGTGCTATGTCCAGACCCACGCGACCTTGAGTGGATGAATGAATGAAACTGACAGGACTACTTGAACAGGTGTGACCACGAAACTGAATGAATGAATGAATCATAGAAGATAGAAACCACAGATGGATGCAACCATGAAACTAACTAAACAAGCGATAGTAAATAAAATCCACAGACAATCAAAACCGATGGGGACTCCCACTTTTATTCAAAAAACACAAGATGCCTTTTTCTAATTTTAAAATTCTAACCTTGAAAATAACAAGACTAACACCTTTGAATTATGCAAGGGCAAACCAGACAGACACTCTAATTTCATTAACCATTAACACTCAACAATAACCGCTAACATTTAGCACATGTTTAAACCATCTCCGATTTCCTGCAAAACGTTTTTTGTACAATATCTACTTAACACTCCAGTGTTAGAATGTTAATGTACGCTTGAATTCTGTATAAAAACGGCTGCTTTTGAGCTATGATTTTGGGATTCTATTTCGCCTTACACTGTGCTACTGTGAATGTACAATAAAGCGGCTATTTTTGCCACTCACTGATCCTGGTCGTCTGGTTCTTTGAACGTGATCTCACAGAAATTAAGGGGCCTATGGGAAAAGCGGGGTTGGGGAAGACCACCAAAAAATATCACTTAAAATCACTCAAAACTCACTCAAAAACCTAACACAACGGATAGCACAGTTTGAATAAATATTTAATTCATACGAAATAAAAGTAAATGCAAACAACCCCATTTAACAAGACCGACATTCCATTCAAAAGTGCAGTCAGGCACGACAGCGAAATAAAAGCAAATGTAACATCTTGTCTTGAAAAAATGTCAAGATGACTTGATGAGAGAGGAAGTTTTAAGGTTGCTCTGTTGTTAATGCAGGGGCTGAGGGGGTCATCATCATCACCTTCAGTGTCAATTATGGTTGCAGGGTTAGGGTATAAAATAGTTAATCCAGAAGTGAATGGCTGTGGTTCATTGTCTTCTGACTGTTTCTTGGGGGTTGTCTTAAAAAAGACATCCAATTTTTGCTGCTTTGCCCTTTTTCTTTTTTCATGAAGAAGCTGTTCATAGAGTGCCAAATAAGATCTTCTTCCATGAACTGCTACCCCGCTGCATTCTACCTTGTAATCGTTGTTCTCTAACAGCTGCAACTGCTTCACAATTTACCTCAGGATAGAAGACAAAACAGAAGTGGTGCTACATCCTGGACTTCATCATCTTCATCTCCAGCTTCTACTTCCCCCTCAGGGACAAGTTGTTTTGTAGTTCAGAGACGTGTTCAGAGAGGTTTTCACAGTGGAACTCAAGCAGCTCTTCAACATCCTCACTCTCCACTGCTTCAAATCTAACTTGTTTTGCAAGATCAACACAATGTTCTCTGATTCTTAGACACTCCTCTGATGGATCAAAGGTTTTAAATACTTGAAAAAAAATCTGGGAGAAGCTTCTGCCAAACTGCATGCAATCAGTACTGACTTCACCCCAGCTCTCCATGATAATGTCAATTGCATTCTTGATGTTAAAGCTTCTCCAAAATTGAAGGACACTGTCCTTATCCCCCTCAGTGGCTGCAATCAGCCTCTTAAATGTGTGCCTTAAATAATAAGCTTTAAAAGCTGCTATTGCACCCTGGTCCATGGGTTGAAGGACAGAGGTTGGAATCGATGGAATTACATTATAGCCAACACAAGTACGCATTTTAGAAATAGCATTCCCTTATTTGTCAGTTGTGTTATAGCCAATTTGCAGTCGGAACACGTGTTATAGCAGAACCTCCTGTGTATAAACAACATTATTTTAATTTATTTTCATGCCAGTTTGGCTCATTAATGGCCAAATGCACTAAAATTTTAAAAAACTGATATACTTACTTGAAATGTCTCGAAATAAAATACTGTTGGAAATGGATCTTGATGAAAAGTTCTGGGTGCTAAACTGTCAGTATGGCCTTCATAGTACAACCAGGGCAGAGTCCTACGCCTGAGAAAAAGTATTTTTCAATGAGTTTGTTACAAATAAGCAGGCTTCCACTGCTGAAGGGCATGAGTAAACCAGATCAATTCTCACATGATAGTTTTATAGTCTTTACTGAGACTTGCTTTCAATATCAAAGTTTTAAAACTGATTTAAGCTATCGATTAAAAATCACCCATTGTAATAGTAGGGGCTGGAACCCATACCCCTCAGGCCAGGCCCTCAGAGTGCTAGCATAGTGAATATCACCATTAGGTCACCAGCTACCTACAAGAAACCTAATTAAGAAAGTTATAAACCTTTCGGTTGGGAAAATAATTAAAATTCATAATTAAAGAATAAGAAATATGGTCTAAATAGAGATCGCCATCGTGGGTTTGTAAAATAAAAGCTGAAAATTCTGGAAATATTCAATAAGTCAGTTAGCATCTGTGGAGAGAAAAAGAAATGATGATTCCGGAACAAAAACAGAAATTGCTGGAAAAACTCAGCAGATCTGGCCTCACCTATGGAGAGAAAGCAGAGTTAACATTTTGGGTTCAGTGACATTTCTTCAGAACAGAATAATGATTCAGGCTTGTGCTTTGCGCACCTATTTGTGACAAATGTGAAATATTCCACATGTTGGAATCTGTGGAGAGACCAATAATATTTAAAAAGATATTTGAATTTCCAAAGAACAATTTGAAAGAATCAAGACAAAATTTCAAGCTTGAAGCCCTTTTCTGGAACAAATAAACCTCAAATTATGACTGTTAAACTGCTTAGCAGATGATTAATACTCTTTTTTGATGGTTAAATAGGTTGGAATTTCAAAGAATGAGAGGCACTTTTATTGAAAGATACAAGCTTCTTAGGGAGGGTTGACAGGCCAGAGAAGTGGTTTCTGCTTGTGGGAAAGTCAATGATCAGAGGGCATAATCTCAAAGTGGTTGCCCATTTAAGCCAGACAGGAAGAGGAACTTTTTCTCTCAAAGGGTAATGAGCCCATGGACTTTTTCCCCAGACAGTTGTATAGAGGCTGGATGAAGTATATTCACAGCAGAGACAGAGAGATTTTTGGTCAATATACAAATTGTGCATTATGGTGAAAGGCAGGAAAGTGAAGTTGAGGATTATCAGATAAGCTATGATCTCATTGAATGGTGGAGTAAACTGGATGGGCTGAATGGACTCCTCCTGCACTTACCTCTTCTTGTCTTGTGAACTGCGTTATTGCCAGGGGAGTTGGCATGGACTTGATAGGCTGAATGGCTTCCCTCTATGCCATTCATGACTCTAACTTTTCCCTTACTAATTAATGTTGCCTTTGGTTTCTACAATGTTTTGATTACAGATGTTACATCTTTATAATGTTCTATTAAGTAATCACTCATGCTGTACAAAAGTTAGATTTTACTTTCTGATAACTGCGTTGTTGTAATTTATTTACATACAGTTAGATACAGCAAGTTGCTAGAAACATAAAGTGCAGCACATGCTGTTCTCAATGTTCCGAAAGTGAGCCAGAAGTTAATCATAAATTGAACCTCTTTTAAACATGCAAACTTGACACACCTGTTAGCATTCAGATCTTAAGGTAATGGTTTCAAGCTCCACAACAGTTTTAAACACAATGAGGTGACATTTTTGAAAGGGTTAAAACTGTTGTTAATGAGGTCTGTGATCATTACACATTTTAAAAAAATTGTTCATGGGATGTGGTCATCGCTGGCTCAGTTAGCATTTATTGCCCATCCCTAACTGACCTGGAGAAGGTGTGGAGAGCTGTCTTCTTGAACTCAAGCCCACAAGCCCACAGCCACTCTACGGCAAACACTTACAAGGATTAAAGACCCCATTCCCACAACATGCAGAACAAACGTGGTTTACAAAATACCATGCAATGACTGCCACAAACGTTACATCGGACAAGCAGGAAGGAAACTAGCTATCAGAATACAGGAACATCAGCTAGCAACAAAACGGCACGACAAACTCTCCTTAATATTGGTACACTCAGACAATGAAGGCCATCAGTTTAACTGGGACAAAGTAACCATAGTAGCCTAAGCCAAATGTAGACATGCACAGGAATTCCTAGAGGCATGGCTCTCCACCAGTAATGCAATGAACAAACACACAGATTTGGACCCCATATACAAACCCATACAGAGCAAAATCAGAAATGACACTATTCACCAGAACGGACCAGACGGAGTAGAATAACATCGCTTCATTGGACGCTCCACTGATGATGTCACCTAGCATGGTGACGAAACGTCTGAACGAGAACAAGCCAGCTCGGCGAGCAAGTCAACAACCTCACCAACAACCTGACCTACAGATTTTTGCCAAAACTTTAAATCCTTGGAGTGTGCCTGCTTTTGTCCTTCTAATTGATAGAGGTTGTCATTTTGGAAGGTATTGTCAAAGGAGACTTGGTAAGTCACAGCAGAGCATCTTGTAGCTGGTACAAACTACAATCATTGTGCATTGGTGGCATAAGGAGTGAATGTTGAAGTTGGTGAATGGGTACCATTTAATCACGCTGCTTTTGTCCTGCATGGTGTTGAGCTTCTTGAGTTGGATCTGCACCCATCTAGATAAGTGGACAGAATGCTATTGCACTTCTGATTTCTGCTTTGCAGCTGGTAGAGAGGCACTCAAATTATTCAAAGAGTCATGCTGCATGGAAACAGACCCTTTGGTCCATCTAGTCCACGCCAACCATGTTCCCAAACTAAACTAGTCCCACCCGCCTGAGTTTAACCCCATCCAAACATTTCCTATTCATGTACTTATCCAAATGCCTTTGAAACATTGTAACTGTACCCGCATCCAATTTCTTTGGCAGTTGATTCCACATGCCAACCACTGTTTGGGTAAAAAAGTTGCCCCTCGTGTCCTTTTTAAATCTTTCTCCTCTCACCTTAAAAATATGCCCTCTAGTTTTAAACTCGCCCACCTTAGGGAAAAAATCTTGCTATTCACCTCATCAATGCCCCTCATGATTTTATAAACCTCTATAAGGTCACCTCTCAACCTCCTACGCTCCAATGAAAACCGTCCCAGCCCATCCAACCTATTTCTATAACTCAAACCCTCAATTCCTAGCAACACCCTATTAAATCTTCTCTGAACACTCTCCAGTTTAATAATATCTTTCCTATAACAGGGCGACCAGAACTGCACAAGTACTCCAGAAGAGGCCTCACCAACATCCTGTACAACCTCAACATGACGCCCCAAATCCTATACTCAAAGGTCTGAACAATGAAGGCAACCGTGCCAAACTCTTTCTTAATCACCCGGATTCACCACAGAATTCTTGGCCTTTAACCTAGTCTTGTAGCCACAGTATTTACATGGCTAGACCAATTCAGTTTAAGGTCAATAGTAACTCTCAGGTTGTTGATAGTGGTGGAATCAGAAATGGGAACGTCATTGAACATCAAGGGCTGACGGTTAGATTCTCTCTTGTTGCAGATGGTTACTTCCTGTTTGAAAGTATGGTGTTAACAAGTAGCTTTGGGGCTAACTGATGATTATCATGATTAAAACTGAGTTGCAGATTCAGCATTTAAATGCTGATTAGAAACTATTTCAATTAAGCAGTATATGTGGGGTCCATTTACTCGCTTCCACTGAAGATGTGGAGTAAGCTGGAAGCAAACAGCAGCACTGGAACACCGGAGCAGTAATAGGCCATTCAACCCCATGACCCCACTCTATCATTCTGGATTGTCACTGATCATCTGCCTTGATGCAATATTTACATATTATCTCCATATCCATTGATATCATTCATAACTAGGGTGGACTCTTCCCAGCCCAGAGCAATGTGGGCACTGACGAGAAAGTTGGGATAATCGTGTAAGAGTGGCAATCATGAAATTCTCAAAGTTGAAAGCAGGAAGTTCCATTCTCCAACCAAGTGTTGAAGGGCAAGTTGAGAATCTCACATTGATGAGAGGCCCTATTGCATCCACTAACATCTGTGGGAAGGGTTTCATTAATAGTCACCACCATCATGGGCTCAATGGGGGAACAGGCAACACAATGTTAGCATGGCTAACCTGTAAGAATGGGGTTCAAGAGGTGACGTTGAGACATGTAGTTGTAATTCAAAGTGGTGCGTAGAAACATTTTAAAGCTCAGTACTGATGAGATCAACAGGGAGTGTCAGGAAGAAAGGAATGTAGAGGTTCTGTGAAGGATCTTGGTTATCAATCCATCACTCTCTCTCAAAAGTATCAATGACTGAATTTCCACAGCTCTGTAGGATGAGAAATTCCAAACACTCAAAGAAGTTCTTCCTCAGCTAATTCCAAAATGGCTTACCTTTTGCTCTGAGACTATGTCTCTTGGTTTCAGTGTCTACAGCTAAGAGAAACCTCCTTTTCCATGTATCTCAATTTCTTTAGGAATTCTGTAAGTTTCTATGAGATAACCTCATTCTTCTAAATTCCGCAGATTACAAGCCCAGTCTTCTCCATCTCTCTTTGTAGGGCAGTTTCACCATTCTAGGAATCAGATTTTTGTAGCAGCTAGTCTTGCTCTGCCTGAATTCATGTCTTCCTCACATTCATTCTGTGGACCAAGGACTTGCAACAAGATGACTAAACAAATACTTTTACCTGGTGACTTGTATAAGGTGTCCAATAAGAGGGAGTAGCATGATATAATAAAACAAAGAACTACAGATGATGGAAATTCAAATCAAAAGCAGAAACTACTGGCAAAATGCATTGGGGCTGGCAGCATCTATGGGGAGAAGTCAGAGCCAATGAAGACCTCTGATGAAGAGTCACTGGACTTGAAACATTAACTCTGCTTTCTCCCCACCGACGCTGCCAAAGCTGCTGAGTTTCATCAGCAATTCTGTTTCTAAGAGGAAGTAGCACATCACTTACTCTTTTTAGATGATGTACTCAGAGAATTTCCAAAATAAATGTACAGAGATTGTATGAAGTCTTACAGCATACCATAATTCTTCTGATGTTTATTAAAAGTCCTGCTGAAATCTCTAGTAGGAACTGAATAGGAAAAATCAAATATACTGTTAAGTAAAGCTCACAATAGTCTGCAACTCAATTATTCCAATCAGCTTCCTGCTTTTCAGAAAGGGCATTGAGTTAAGCACTTTCCATCAAAATATTGTGTAGTCTCTTTATTGAGGACCAATTTAAGGGGTAATCAGTCCCTTATCAAGTCTCCAGGTGGTCACTCCTGTAAAAGCTCCTAGTGGCATTTTTCACTAAACCTGAGTCACATTGGTATTTCAACTTACCTAAGCAATCTTAAATTTTTTTTTAGTGGACTTTTGTGGTGCAGTGCCAGTGTGCAATGCCTAACTCTGAGCCAGGATGCCCAGTTTCAAGTCCCACCTGCTCCAGAGATATGTAATAATATCTCTGATCAGGTGATTAGAAAACATCTCAAGCTTCTATAGTGCCTGAAGTATTTGGGAATAAAAACCTTGTAATCTACGTTATCACGACATTGTATTATCAAGGACTGGCCATGAATGAGTAAAGATAAATCATGTAAGAGTTTATTTATATGGACAGAATTCTGAACAAATGCAGTTGGTGAATATACTTCAATACATATCAGCAAGATGGGGTGATCAGTGATTGGAAAATAGTTTGAAACAGGATATTGGAACAAGATTTAAGTAGGGTTTTGAGTTTGAGTTTATGAAGAGTTGTGGACGATGAAGCATTAAGCAAGTCAAAAGATAATCATAGTTTCAGTAGCAAAGCCACTGAAGTATAAGAGATGCCTGCATGCTGCAGAGATCAAAATGATTCATTCAATAAAATACAGAATTTAAGATCATCACAAGTTAAACAGGAAGGACACCAAGATTCCAAATAGTTAATAGCCTGAAAGAAAGATGAATGGTGTCAGTGACAGAAGTGTGGAGTTCTTGGGTGATATAATCAGACTTCCCAGCATTGAGCAAAAGAAAGTTGTGATTCATGCAAAACTTGATGCTTGACAAATAATCTGATACTATAGAGAGAACTGAGAGAGAGATTGGGCTACGTATTAGTGTATGTGTGAAGGCTGACCCCATGCCTGTGGATTATTTCATTAAGGGGCAGCCTATTAAAATGGGTCTGACCCACTGGCAGTGTTAGTATCAGTACTGTCCTCTAATATTAGAGACAAAACAAAACAGTGGATAATTTCTCATATAAAAAGTAAAATATTATGGATGCTGGAGATCTTGAATAAAAACACAGCATTGGAGAAAATTACCTGTTCTCGCAGCTTCTGTAGAGAGAGGAAAACAATGTTAAAAGTTCAAGTTCAATGATTTCTTTGGGACTGAAGAAGAAAGATAAGACCACAAGATAAAGCAGAATGAGGCCATTCGGCCCATCAAGTCTGCTCTGCAGCAGCAAATTACTGCAGATGCTAGAATCTATACTGAAAACAAAAATGCTGGAAATCACGTCAAGATGATTCTTCAACAGAGCTGTTGAAGAATTATCTAGACTCAAAATATTAGCTTGCTCTCTCTGCATGGATGCTGCCTGACTCACTGTGATTTACACCATCTTTTGCTTTCAGTCTGGTCTGCTTTGCAATTTGATCATGGCTGATATGTTTCTCAAACACATTCTCCAGCCTTCTCCTCATAACCGTTGATCCCCTTACTGATGAAGAACCTATCTATCTCTGTCTTAAAGGTCTTCCAAAGAAGGTTCTGGAGAAGAGTCATTGGACTCAAATTGTTAACTGTTTTTCTCTCTATCCAGTTGTGGCCAGACCTGCTGAGTTTATCTTGCAATTTTTATTTTATTTCAGATAATGTCACATGATGAGTCCCAGAAAAGACACTAATTTTAATACATCATCTTACCTGATGATCAAAATGCTGACTACTCAATGTTAGCCAATGGCAAGTTCTTCCAACTTACCAGGAGGATACTGTATGGATAATTCCAAGGTGTACAGTACTTTTAAATATTGTTTGAAAAAGTCCACAAGCATCATTAGGTAGTGCTGCTATGTTTATTGAATTCATCATCATGACACACATGTTTCCCAAAGCCTGGCAAGCTGTCAGATTTGCAAACCTCTGAAAATATAAAAATAAAAAAGTGTGAAGTAAAACAATAAGCTTTCTAATGAAATGTAATCATTGTTAATAGATCCAATTTAATAAAATTTCACTTACTACATAAGCCTAATTAGTGACATGATAAATAATTGAAACTTAACATTTACTGTACTTGATGTAGGTATATGATACTAAAGGTATTTTATGGATTTTTTTGGCTATTTTAACCAGTTTATTTTGAAAGATAAATGCCTCTGCTAAAGTAGCAAGCTAAGGAATGTTATACAAAGTAAGCTGTAGTTCCTACACTGCAGATTTTTTATTTTGTCATGTTATTTTAATGTTGTCATGTCCATCCAAATAAAAGTTTAAAGGTTTCAATAGCTTGATATTGAATGCAAAAGCTTTGCTATTTAAAATAGGATAGTGAAGAGAGCAGAGATTGTTGCTGGAGAAATTTCCACCAGGGAATCCCCTTATGTTTTGCTAAAATGAACGGAATGTGTCTTTTAAAACTTATTTCTTCAGGGATTCTTGACAACCAGCCTGATTGATTGGCAGGTAGCCTGTTGGGTGGTTAAGCCTGTGATAGAAAATCACAGTGAGGAACAGAGCAGAAGGAGGAAGAGATTGGAGGGATATTACAAGTGGATAGTGGGAAAGACATTATGGCAACTGGGTTGGTTCAGTTGGGGTGGGAGTGGGGGGAACCAATGTCAGACTCCACATTGACTGATCTATTCAGATGCAAACTGGGTTGGAAACAATGAAGCTCATGTGAGTTGTTACTGCGGAAGCGTGTGAGCTCAGACAGATAGATTTTGGTCTCTCAGGGAGTTAAGGGATATGGGGAAGGGATTAGGGAGATGGAGCTAAAGAGCAAGGTCAGTGGACTTTAAATTAACAAGTGAAGCAGGCTTGATGGGCCATATGGTTTATGCTGGTCTTATATCTAGTATTCTTCAGTTTGTGAGATTAGGAGCAAACAGTTAGTTGGAAGCTCTGTGGGCATGGAAGAATTGATGTTCTTAGGGGGCACCAAGGATCATGGAGTTGTAGAAGTGTCAGAAATTGTGGCAAGGCGAGATAAATCAGAGACTGCAAGTGGGATGGCATCAAATACAATGGGGAAGATGTGAAGGAGATCACAGGATGAGGCTTGTATTGTGGGACTGGGGTTGAGGTGGGATAGCTGGGAGGCATAAAAGATCACAGTGGTGGTAGAGATCACAGAGATGGGGATAGCGAGAGATCGTTGCTGAAGAACAGGTGGAATTTGAGATTCCTGAGGTTAAGAAAGATGTGATTAAGGAGGGTGCAGGGTCTCAGAGATTTGGAGGTTTGTTTTGAGAATGGGCTGATCACTGGATATATAATGATGAGGTAAACTTGTTGGGTCGACATGAAATACTCATGTTCTCACTGGCCTCAAGCAGTGTTGTAAATGCACTTGACATTTGCATCAGACTTTTTTTTTTGACTTCTTTTCCTGCTGGATCTGAAAATTCAGCCTCCACTGGTTAGCAATGAAATCCTAACAAAAGGGAGGCAGGAATCCTTCTTTAAAACTATTACTGGTTGTCCCCTGTACTGAGAGCAGACTACTTACACACTTAGCAACCCATATCCATTTTCATGATGTGTTAAAATTGGACATAGATGTATTGGAGGCAGATTGGAGTCAGGTCAAAATTTCACATCCCAAAGTTAAAATCCTGCCAAAAACATTTTTCTACAACTTACCAAACATGCAATCGCTGATGCTTTCAAGTTGCTGGCAAACCAAGCGGACGATATCTTTAAATTCTGTAAAGTTTAATCTGCAGTCTTAGTCAACTTAAAACTAATGCTTCAGAATTGCCTAAGTTTGTTTGAATATTTTAAAATGAAGTTTCAAATTTTGCTCTACATTTTCAGGATGTGCATGCAATAACATTATTTTTAGATTTGTAGCTATAAGTATTACAAGTTTCAGTTGTTTACAGGAAAACAATTTGTTTATGAAAGAGGAATTAAAATAACTACAGAACAAAAATGTTAAAGTTCAGCAAAATGATTCTGAGAAAACTGAAGTATTATTACCCCCGTGTTAATGTTGAAAAGCAGTTAAAGAGATGGGCTTCAGCAAAGCCATAAAAATGCAAAGTATTAAATATTAGATTGTTGGTAGGAAAGCACCAAAATTCATACAGGTGTAGAAATAATTAGGCATTCTTTCACATAAGCAAAATTCCCTAACACAGGCTGCTCGTTTGTCTGGTAGTTTATCCCAACAGAACTCCAACTCTTTTTGCCTCATCTTGGCATTAGTTGATAATGGCCCGCAGCAGCTTTCTCACATTATCAGACTTTATTTATGTCATTTTTATATCAAAGACATCTTGGGCATTGCTTCTTTTGTACTCGTGCATGAGACCACAGAAGTAAATTATATGTGTGAAATGGTTGTCCAAATTTGTTAGGCAGCAATTAACATATGGAAACTCAATGAAGAGACATGTCCAAATTTGTTAGGCAGCAATTAACATATGGAAACTCAATGAAGAGACAATTAGGTAGGTGTTTTTCAGCTGTATTTTAACCAATTTGCTTCATTTGTTTTTTATCTTGGTATTTTAGTCGCAATGAGCTTTGTGTCAATTACACATCCTTTTTGTATTCTTTCTTGCCACTATGGGTTTTACTACTATAATCTCTGAAAACAATGATTTTTTATCATACTAGAAGGACCAACAAAGGTATGTCATGCTGCACAAAGTTGTTCTGTGTCTAATCAAATGGGTTGACCATTCTCAAATAGCCTAAAAATGAACAGTCCCCTGGAGGGTGTCCTCTTGCACTGAAAGTGAAGTCAGTGAAGCTGTCATGAACCATTTTATTGCTTCTTGTCCACATTGTCAAAGCCTGGGTTACACAAAATCACATCACTTTTCACACTTGTCAAGTTTGCCAACGAATTAGTTTGGCTTGTCATTTATGGGGACGTCAGTAGTTGCTGCATGTGCATACAAATCTCACATACATACATTCCCATCAAATGGCAACTGATCTTGAATACACTGCTACATTTTTGCCTACACAAGTGAAATGTTGCTGAATAAAGGCACAAACATAAGAAATAAGAGTGGTAAGAGGCCATTGATCCTTTTGAGCCTACTCCACCATTCAATGAGATCGTGGTTAAACCCTTAGATTAACATGCATTCACCCTACAACCCTTGATATTTGTAGTGTGTAGAAACATATTGATCTTCATTTTGAACATACGAGACATCTTGACATTTCACTTGTGTAGGCAACAATGTAGCAGTGTACTAAAGGTAAGTTGTTATTGGATGGCAATATAGGTGTGTGAGATTTGTATGCTTGAACATGCATGGCCTCTCAGTATTCTGTAAGTCTCAATGAGACTCCCCCTCATCCTTCTAAACTCCATGAGTACAGCTCCAGAGTCCTTAACTATTCCTCATGTGACAAGGCCTTCATCTCCAGGATCATTCTTGTGAACCTCCTCTGGACCCATTCCAACAACAGCACATCCTTCCTTAGGTACGGGGCCCAAAACTACTCACAATATTCCAAATATGGTCTGACTTGAGCATTATACAGCCTCAGCAGAACATTTCTGCTCTTGTATTCTAGCCCTCTTAAAATGAATGTTAACATCGCGTTTACCTCCCCAAATGTCAACTGAACCTGCATGTTAACCTTAAGAGAATTCTGAACTGAGACTCCAAGTCCCTTTGTGCTTCAGATTTCTGAAGCCTTTCTGCATTTAGAAAATAGTCTACACCTCTATTTTTCCTACCACTTTCCCACAAGTTGTTCCATCTGCCAGTTCTTTGCCCACTCTCGTAGCCTGTGCAAATCCTTCAGCAGCTTCCCTGTTTCCTCAACACTACCTGTCCCTCCACCTATCTTTGTGTCATCTGCAACTTAGCAACGGAGTTCTCAGTTCCTTCATCCAGAATGTTAATGTGAATAGTTGTGGTCCCAACAATGACCCCTGCAGAACTCCACTAGTCACCAGCTGCCTTCCTCAAAAAGACTCCTTTATCCCCATTCTCTGCCTTCTACCAGTCAGCGAATCCTCTATCCACGCCAGCATATTTTGACTAAAGGGGCCACTGCTTTCTATCCACCCTGCCCATCATGACAGACATGTTGAGGGGACATAATTTTAATGTGAAAGGTTTTAGAGGGAATATGCTGAAAACCTTTTCACCCAGGAGCTGATGGAAATCTGGAAAGGACGTTTGGGAGGGTAGTTGAGGCAGGAAACTTCACAAAATGTACTTGGATGAGGACTTAAAATGGGCCAAGTGCTGGAAAGTGTGACTAGTGTAGATTTAGAGTAGGTCTGGTCAGTGAAGACTTGATGGGCTTCTGTACTGTATGATTTTATGATTCTAAGAGTTGCCAACTTCAAATACCTAAATATCAATCAGATACAGTGTGAAAGGTACAGAGGGCACAATATTCTTGAACCACATTCACAAGTTTTTTTTTATTCAACACACAAGCCCAATGGGAGAGGATGCAATTCTAGAATTATTCTTAGAAAATGAAGTATGGCAAGTGAATGAAGGTGCAGTGGGTGACCATTTTGTAGATAGCGATCATAATGCAGTTAGATTTAACATTATTATAGAAACAAACAAAAATAGAAGAAAAGTTCTAAACTGGAGGAAGGAAAAGGTTACAAAGCTGAGACATGATCAAAAGAATAGGTGGACTGGTTACAACTACTCAAAGGAATGTCAGTGGCAATTCTGAGGCAGCATTCAAAAGCAAGATTCTACAGGTTCAGTGAGGGCATCCTCACAACGATAAAGGCTGGTACTGCCAAATCTAGTTCTGGTTATCAAGAAGTTTGGCTGATTGGGTAGAAAAGTGGTAAATGGATTTTTATCTGGAAAGTGTGAGGTTATGCATTTGGTGAGGACAAACAAAGCAAGGAGTAATCACAATAATTAAGTATAGGGAAGGGTAGAGAAAGTTACAGACCTGCAGTAGATATCCACTGGTCCCTGAAGGTGGATAAACAGGTAGGTATATTGATAAAGAAGGAATATAGAATGTTTCTCTTCATTAGGTAAGGTATTGAATACGAAAGTATGCTGGAATTATACAGGACATTGGTTAGAGTTGAAATTTTGTGTACAGTTCTAGTCACCATCTTTACAGGAAGAAAATAATTGCTCTGAGAGGGCACAGAGGAGATTTACAAAAGTATTACCAGGGCTTGAAAACTGCAGCTGAGAGAAACGATTTGATAGGCCTAGGCTGTTTTCCTAAGAACAGAGGAAGCTAAGGGGTGACATAATTGAGGTGTACAAAACAAATGAGGGGCTTAGATAGAGTGGACAGGCAAGATCTGCCCCACATACTGCAGACGTCAATTACCAGAGGCACAGATTTAAGTGATTGGGAGAAGAAATAGAGGGGGACTTTCAGAAAACCTTTTTCACTTGGCAAGTAGTGAGTGTCTAGAATTTGCTGTCCAGTTTGGTACTTGAGGTGAAAACAGTCAACCTATTTAAAAGGAACCTAGGTCTGTAGCTAAGGTGCAACAGCTTCAAGACATACAGACCAAATGTCAGAAAGTAGGGTTAGAACGTCTGTTAGTTTATTCAGCCAGTGCAGTTACCGGTACAGGCCGACTGGCCTCTTCCTATGGTGTAACTTATCTATTGTTCTATGTTTCCATAAACAAAGACATGATATCTTTTAATTTTCAAATCTAATGGGATTTTACCCAAGTTCAGGGAATTTTGGAAAACTTAAAACAATGCATAAACTATCTCATTTGCCACTTCCTTTAAGACCCTACGGAGCTTGTCAGCCAGCAGTTCCAACAATGTACTCAAAACCACTAAGTCTCTGGTGATTGTAATTTTCCTGAGTTCTTCTCTCCCAGACATCCCCTGATTTAGCTGCTTCTGGGATGTCACTTGTATCCCCTGTAGTGAAAACTAGTGGAAAATGCCTGCTCAGTTCAAATCTCTTTATTTTCTATTATAAATTCTTGATACTCATTTTTCATAGGATGATTATTCACTTTATCAATGCTTTTCCTTTTTAAAATATTTACAAAACTTTTACTATTTGTTTTTATATTTTTGTCTAGCTTTTTCTCGTAATATAATTTTCTGCTTCTTTTAGTCATTTTTGTATTGCATACATTTATTTTATTTATACATGTTTTTATATTCTGTCCAATCTTCATACCTATCACCTGTCTTTGTATGACTTTATGCTTTTTCTTTATGATTGACACTATCTTTAACATTTCTAGTTAAGCATGGACGGTACATGGATATGGAGTTATCCACAAACGATGATTATTTTCATTTTAAAAAAACTTTATCATTAAAATTATAAAATTGCCATTCCCGATATTGCATGCACAGGAAAGTGCATTCAGATATCTTGATTTCCATCAATATCAACAATATCTTCTCCTCAATCATTGCTAAAAGATATAAGCTCTTATGCATATCTCAGTATACGGTTGCAATGTTAAAGAAATTAGGCCTAGAGTATTCATTTGCTTTATGCACCACTTTTAAGTCTTATAATACTCACCTCTCTATAGATAATATTTGTAACAACTGTAGTAGTCAAGGTTTTTGGATGAGCACGAAAACACAATCCTCCAGTCTAGAAACAAACAGAAACAATATTGGTAATAGATCAGCTGATTATAATTCTTCTCTCGGGTGTGTTCCTCAGTTGAGCATATTATTGTAAATATTCATATCCTGAATTTTAAAAAATGATATTGGAGTGAAACCAAAATTAAAATAGACTTTAAATACTTACGTGATGATACAGTGTATCATAATTATACATGTATTAGTACATTTGATGAAATACCATTGCTATTAAGTAGATTTTCAATCCATAAATTGATGTACAACTTGAGAAATGAGGAGTAAACATTTTACCCTTATTAGTTACAACATAGTTGTGAGATAATTTCAGAATAATATTTTCTTACCAATATGTTTGATTGGCAATCACAAGAGTTTGTGGTATTGATGAATGTTTCATGACATCTGATGCAGCTGGTGGAAGCAGTAAGAAAATTTAAAACATTTTAAGTTAATATTGTGCCACCATGCACCCCACTAATCTCAGTGCACTACCCCGAAATATGCATTTACACTATTCTCCACAGCCGCCAACGCTGCACCAGGCAGACATTTCACCACATTTAGATTGCTTATTGACCAATTCTCTACTGCAAAGAAACACACCAGTTAATTCTCAAGCATCGATTTGGTCATTTTAAGACCATTAGACGATCCACTAGGTTTGCGGTTTCCAGTAAAAACAAAATATCAATTACTCAAACTTCTGGCTGGGCAGAAATGCTTGATCTTGCAATTACATTTACAGGACATACAGGGAACATTCTGCATGTATCCTCCTGCATACAAGCCATACAAGCAAAATTAAGTTATTGAAGAGTTAAATTCACACTTTCAGTTACAATTGGTGGATCATTAAAAGGCCAACCACATAGAATAAATGTTTTTGTAAGTGGTATTGTGTTACCAGCCCCAAGTATACTTGGAGCTAAGCCAACTTTGGATATGTCAATTGTGTCTCTGATTGCACACCAGTCACTCAGTGTTCGTAGGAAACTATCCAGAGCAGATAGAGTTGGGGAAGAACTTTCTGGACTCTGACTTTCATTTCTTAGTCTGTTCTGGGAAGCGTTTTTAGAGAAAAAAAGAAAAGCTCTGAAGTGCTAAGAAGTCTTTCAAGGCAGAAACGTGTTCTAAGCAGCGTTCTCACAAAAAGTAGTTTAATGTAATGTAATTATCATAAAATAAAGAGTTATTATTAATCCCAAACTGGAGTGTGAATACAGTTGGTGGAAAGAAGTGAAATTAAGATTTTTAAAGTTAGAAAAAAAAAGGAAAAGAAATTGAAGCTTTTCATAAATAATATAGCACTGGAAGGAAGCTAAGTCAGGAGTGTGATAATAATAGTAAAGGAAGATTGTCTACAGTTTCAGCATACGAGTTGAAATTTTAATTACTTCAGGCTCTTCAAAGTCTTGAAAAAATACAAAAGAGAAAGAAGAGTCTCTTTCTGTCACACATGAAAATGAGGTGTAACGGATCTTGTTCCAGGAACAGCATCAGATATTCTTAGAATTGCAACAGTTTTTGAAAGCTGAATCAGGGTGTACTGATTCTGATACAAAGATGTTGTTTCTGTTCAATCTTCGAAGAGTGTTTGGGTTATTCCTACTGTAGATTTAAAAATCTTTGAATCTGTGTTAAAGGGGAATTGAATGTGTTTTTTTCTTATTTATCTTCATTTCTGTTGTTAAAACAAAGACCGCAACATTATTTGCTTATATTTTAGTAGAAGATCATTTCAAATCATAATCTATCTAGCCAGTTTCTTTATTGTGGACCTGGCTTATCTGGTACTAGCATCAATTGGACTCTACTCCACAATAACTGAGGTCACTGGATCACAATATCATGCAGTGTAAATTGCTGTTCCTTTGCAATTTGGTATTCTTATAATTTGGGTGAGTGCAAACAAAAAGTTTCCATACCATATCTCTTTTTACGGCAATACTCAGGTTCTGTACTGTATATCTGATATTGAAAACTGATTGCAAAGCAATGCACCGCAGCAGTCCAGCTGTATCATTTCTGTAAGTATATTCTGTAATCTAAAACACCAAGAAACGTTTAAGCTTAGATTATTTTCATGGTGAATGTTATTCTCTGGAAACGGAGTGGTAAATAGGAAGGGTTTTTTTCTAATCCCTTTCGATGTCGATGAGAGAATTACCGAAGTATTGTCTGCCTATGTGCAGAATCCATATGGATGGATAGCAGGAAAAGTAAAAAAGGCAAGCAGCCAAACTAAATAAGTAACATGTGGATGGCAAGTACATCTACATTTCTTCCTGCTTGAATTGAGGGCAAGTGTCCGACAGGTGAACTCCTATTTACTACCTTTATTGGAAATCTACTGTTGAGATCTTATCCATGTTTAAGTTAATTTATGTTTGAAATGCCATATCTTAGCTTACATCAACTCTGAGCAGAGGAGCTCAACTCAATTGGAGTGTGTGTGGTGACTATGGCTTACCAGTATCAAGTATAAAGGACCCAGAGCTGTCTTACATTGTCAGATGTTTATTTTTGTCGACACATGACTCATGAACCAGCTGATTGCCAAAGAACTGAAGTGGGCCTTCTAACTAGCCCACCTAGACATCTGGCCTATTGCTGCTCTGAAACTGCCTCTGGAAAGGGATAGTTCAACTCAATTATGTTTGTAGAGTTAATTTCCATGCAGATGGGTCTGCCAAGTCAGGAACTTTCTTCACTTGAACTTCCCTTCACAATGGCAAAAAGCCAACTCTAAGTTTCCCAAAGTTAAAAATAGCAGGATTTGTTAAAACTGGAAACACTCAAATTCCTTCAAAACTTTTACTGACCAAGCCACCCTGTGAGGAAACTGACCACTTATATCTCAAGTCACCACCAATAAAATCAAAAACAGGCAAATTGGAAAAGGTCTTGACTGCATAAGTCTCACTCGCTTTTTCTTTTCACATAACATGTATTTTTTTTCTATTTATTCAATCCCTCTTTGAAAGGTGTCACTAAATCCACTTTCACAATGCTTTTTAGTTACTGTAGCCCAGGCCATAATAATTCAGTATATAAAAGAAAAAGTTTCTGAATGTTGCCTCTTGATCTTTTGCCAATCACATTAAATCTGCATCCTCCTGGTTACTGGTCCTTCTGCCAGGAATCATAGAATCCCTACAGTGTGGAAAAAGGCCCTTCGGCCCAACAAGTCCACACTGACCCTCAGAGCATCCTACCCAGACCCATCCACCTAGACCCCACTTAATCTAAATATCCCTGAACACTACGGGCAATTTACCCAGGCCAATCCACCTAGCCTGAACATCTTTAGACTGTGGGAGGAAACTGGAGCATCCAGAGGAAACCCATGCAGACAGGGGGAGAATGTGTAAACTCCACACAGACAGTCACCTGAGGCTGGAACTGAACCTGGGTCCCTGGCGCTGTGAGGCAGCAGTGCTAACCACTGAGCCACCATGCAACCCCAAAATTTCTCCATATATATTTAATCAAACATAGTCATCGTCATAGTGTCATACAGCATGGAAACAGAAGTTCTTGATTTTGAACACTTCAATAAAATCTTCCCTTAACCTTTTCTGCCCTAAGAAAAGCTGTTGTTTCTTCAATCTCTCCCCATTACCTCATTGCTTAATCATTCTACTAAAACTCATCTGTACCTCCTCTAAGGCCTTGACATCCTTCCTAAAGTATGTAATGAGGTTATCTGGCAAAACAGATGTTCGGCCATTTGTTCAGCCCGTTTCTGTTATTAAAGCTGTCAGAAAGTCTCATAATGAATGTTTTGCTGAGCTACAAGATTAACTGATGCAATCAGACCTGTAGCAATGTTTTACACAGCTACATAAGGAAGTGCTACGTTTGTTTGATTGACATTTTTATTAAAAATGTTTTTTTTAAGCGTTTTGTCAATTCCTACTTGTTTATTGGGCAAGACTAATAGATGTTTTGAGAATTAAAGCTTTTTCATTGATACTTTGAATGGTTGTATTTGATTTATTATACTGTAAGAAGACAGTTTTTCCCAAGGAGATTTTCAAAATTTGTTCACTTCTGGCAGTTTTAGAGGCATTTCAAAGATTTGTTAATATGGCTTATTGATTTTGTACATACTGAATACTGGAAGAATGGGTAAGGAGGATAGACTGGGGTATTGAAGAAACAGCGGTAATGGAAGGAATATGTAATGAGAATGGGATTATAAGGTAGAGGAAGAGGCGCATGGTATATCAGGGAACATGGACAAGTTATTGGTTTGGTGGAATTGAGAGCACATGAAGGGGAGTTAGGGAATATGAGGGGGCTTGGAGGGTTTAACAGGTTGGGTGGGGAATTGAGGGATAAGAATTAGCGGTCTTAGCAACCAGGACATGGTAAGTCTATAGACACTGAGCTGGCTCTCGGTTGCTAGTAAAATGTTGGTTAGTGCCTTAGAATAAAATTCTACATTTTCTACAAGAATGATGTCTTCTTCTATTGCTCAATTCTTTACACTTTTGTGAGGGCATCTGTCAATCTCCCATAGCCTAGAACATGAACATTCTATTATCATATCTCATCACCATAAGCCTGAATGTATAGGCTTTTTTTAAAATGTTTTTCTGATCTTAATAGTGTTATCAAAGACTTGTGTTCAGTCTCAATCTAGACTTTCAGTGCCCTGAGGAAGTCTGTGTACTTTTCAAATCTGATATAATTACTAATGCTTCCTTCTCTATGGTTGCATAGAGAATATATCCTTGTATATCCTTGTTCTCGTCAAAGCTCTAAAATAGATCAGTCTTCATATTTTGTCAGTCTGCACTAAAATAAGGACTGCTTCTAGTCCTGTTGATGATATATCTGCAGCTGTAAGAGTGAATAAACATGGATTGTAAAATATTAAAACATCAGTAGAAAGTAATTTACCATGAATTCTTCTAAAACTGCAGTTTGTTCCTGACCCCAGCAC
This sequence comes from Rhincodon typus, assembly GCF_021869965.1. Classification (NCBI taxonomy): domain Eukaryota; kingdom Metazoa; phylum Chordata; class Chondrichthyes; order Orectolobiformes; family Rhincodontidae; genus Rhincodon; species Rhincodon typus. The sequence goes on from NC_063335.1 coordinate 84,853,236, forward strand.
CATTCATGGCCTTTTCTTTAAAGGATCTCTGATGGGTTGAGTAACAGTGACTGTTAGGGAATACATTTTCACACTTGATTCACCATAGATAAAAATGCTGATAATCATTTAAGCATTGTGTTGCCAAAAATTCACTGTTTACCTTGCCTTCCTTGCATCTATATTGATGCCATGTTCTTGGATCAAAATCCAATTGTCAGTTTAAAGAATTTGTATCTCTTCTTTAGTGTAAGGTCTGCATTCTTTATTGATTTTTATATGTGCCTGATCTGCTGGTCATTTCCTTCTTCATTTTACCATGCACAAGTATATCAAACGTATTGTAAATGGATCTGGAGGAACACAGCCGGCCAGGCAGCATTAGCTGAGCAGGAAAGTTGACAGTTTGGGTCGGGACCCTTCTTCAGAAATTTTCTAAAGAAGAGTCCCGACCCAAAATGTCAACTTTCCTGCTCATCTGATGCTGCCTGGCCTGCTGTGTTCCTCCAGATCCATACTGTATTATCTCTGACTCCAGCATCAACAGTTCTTACTATCCCTTGTAAATGGTTCTGTTATCTTTTCACGATTCAGGACATTGATTATATGAAGGGTGCAGAGGAAACTGCAAATAGTAGATAATTGAATGTAGTCAGTAATCTTGAGTGTTTTGTCAAGCTATAGTTGATTAAAAAATAGATTTCCCTTACTCCTTTAAGTAACTGAATGAGTTCCACACACAATCTTAGTTCTCCATTTGTCTTAGGAACAGTTACAAGCCTTGAGCACCAGCAGGTTTACAAGGTTGATACCTGGACAGCAGGGTTACGTTATGTGGAGAGATTATATAAATTAGGCCTGTTTTCTTTAGAACATAGAGGTTAAGGGGTAATCTGATTGAAGTCTTCAAGATACTAACAGGACAAGACAAGGTAGATTAAGATGAACTATTTTAACTGGTTGGAGATTCTAGAACTAGGAGGCATAGTCTAAATTTTAGGACCGGACCATTCAGGAGACATGTTAGGAAACACTTCTATATACAAAGAGTGGTAGAGGTTTCGAACTCTCTTCCACAAACAGCAATTGATGCTAGATTGGTTGTTAATTTTAAATCTGAGGGAAATAACGTTTTGATAAGCAAAGGTATTCAGGAATTGGGCCAAAGGCAGTTATATGGAGTTAGGCCACAGATCAGTCATGGCCTCATTGAATGGTGGAATAGGCTAGAGAAGCTGAATGGTCTACTCTGGTTTCTATGTTCTTTCACTGGACATATAACTCCTTTTTCAATCATTTCCCACCAAAACAATGAGGAAATTTCCTGCGAGTGTAAAAGCTGATGTTCTCGTGAGTAACGTGGCACTCCTGCTTCAATGACTTAAACATTTGAATAGCTTTAGCAATACTTCATGAAACTGTCTTCTATGCTCATTCTGAAGTATTGCATCACTTCTCTCAAACAGAACTGGATGAAAACATGCATTCCCAATCAAAATGAGGTATTCTAATTTCTGTGTGCAAATAATGTCTCAATGTTCTCTGTGACTAAATCTTGTGGTTATTTGCAAATGCATGTGAAGGCCTATATTTGTTCGACCTTGGAGTTTTATGTTTATTGATCCTACTTACACAGACTTCAACCATGGCAAGCTAACTACCAGTGGTGAACTAGCTTGTCCTGTGTCAAGTGCTGAGATTGCTGCCTCCAGAGCTCTCACGTTTGGCCTTACCGTTTTCCTTCCACATTATCAAATGGTCTATCTGACCCATCAACCCTAAGGACTAATGCACCTGACTGACCTGGGTGAGTATTTGGGGCTTTCCTTCTTACTGTTGAAGCTTTCCAATTATGTTTTTCCTCTCCAGCGTATTGCTAGAATTCAAAGTCTTCTAAGGCTCTTTTCTATGCCTTTTGGAGTCTTTCTGCACTGTCGGTTTGTTACCAAAGTCTTCTGAGGTCTTTCTTGTCAGTCTCTGGAATGTTCTCCTTCTCAGTTTTTTTTTTATTCTTGAAGCATTTTGAGGTCCAGCAAATGGCTTCCAAATCTTCCCTCTTTAAATTCAGCTACACCTTCGAAGTCTTCCCATGTTCACTATTGCTTTCAGAGTCTTCCATTTTCAGTAATAGTAAGGCCAAATAAAGAAAGATATCTGGGATTTTCCAGTCAGCCTCCAGTTCCTCCAGGTTGCAGTGGCTAGTTTAGGTGCCTGAAGCTGGTGTCCCTGCAGCAGTCTGGAGGGTGAGCACTCTAAGAATGACTGAAGGCCTTCACTGGCTGCAGAGATGCATGAATAGTCTTCTCATCACCAACCCTACTCCTGCCCTCCAGTGACCAATCCATTTCTTAATTTCAAGCTTAAAATAAATTGGCAGATGAGAACCTTCGTCTTGAAGCTCCCTCTCTCTTTGATTTTGCCTTAAACTACCGGCTGCTGCTTTCAACCTACAAAGGTGTCTGATCGGCCCTGCTGCTCTTCAAAAAAAAAAAAGAGGTACCAATTTAAGACTGAGGCAAGGAGGAATTTCTTCTCTCAGAGGGTTGAGTGTCTTTGGAACTTCTTGCCACAGAGGCCTGTTGGGGAAAGAGTCCTTGCTTATATTTAAGGCTGAGAAGAATAGATCCTAGATCGTTTGGAGAATCAAGGGTTATGGGGAAACGCAGTAAGTGGATGTGAGTTATGTAGTATTCGCCATTATCCTATTGAATGGCACAGCAGGCTGGAGTGACCGCATGGCCTACTGCTATTCCTATTTCTTATGGTTTTAATAGGATCGAGAATCTGACTGCAGGTTACTTAAGATGAAACCCCTGTGAAAACCCCGTCTCTGCCAACAATTGCCACCTTTGCTTCATCTTCCTTGGATGGAACATTTGGGGCTCTAGCTTTGCTCTATCTGTACTTTGCATCTTTCCCTTTTCCTGTTGCGTATAGCATTGATGACATAGAATTACTGAATTACTTTACTGTATCTGCTCTTTGATCTATTGATACTGAACAGCAACACATTTGGTCAGACTGGATGATGTGATAATTTTGTTGATTTGCATCTTTCTAATGGATGGCATGGATTCACATGTGATTCCCTTACTTGGCAATAAAGCCATACAGGAAGCAACCAGTAATAAAGTGCGCAATGGAGTCCAGGGAGTAGGCTTACAACACAATTTCACTTTAAAACTAAATATAAATTTCAATAGGTGCATAACTGTTAATTTTTATTAAATGCAAGAATTTCAGATTTTCCTTACAATTATTAACAGTACATAAAATGAATGACGCAAAATGAACTGTAATGCTTTCAGTCTTTTCCCTCACTCTCATCTCCCTTATAAGTATTTGAAACAAGCTATTATTATCTATTCACTTCAGTGTTTGCAGTTGGTGCAGTTAGCTGCTATCACTCTATCTGTACTTTGCATCTTTCCCTTTTCCTGTTGCGTATAGCATTGATGACATAGAATTACAGAATTACTTTACTGTATCTGCTCTTTGATCTATTGATACTGAACAGCAACACATTTGTATTTGAGTTATTGTGTCTATTAACCACAGAAAAAACAGTGTTTTCAGGGTTTTCCGTCTCATCAAGACTGACTATTTATTACAAAATTTACTGTGCAATCAAGCTATTATCGTATACAATGGAAAGTTGTCATTTTCCATAGAGTGAAAACGCTTTGGAATGCTTTGCGTTGCCT
>NC_063335.1:84857418-84875690 GCF_021869965.1 Rhincodon typus
AGAATAACTGTCTGAACAGGAAGAATTGCTTAAAAATTATTTTTTCTAAAGAGTTTTAAATTTCACAAATCTAAAATAAAAACACAAGCAAAACATTTCCAGGAAAATGGTTGTCCAGATCAAATTTCAGATTGGAGTCACTTTTAATTTGATTGGGCTCTGTGCACATGGAACATGTTAAGACCTACTTCTGTATGGTGGTCGGACTTACACCCAGGCATTGAGGTAGGGATATTACCACTGTGACACAAAAGTCTTTTCTTTCTTTAATCTAGAAACATTACCTGCAGTGAAACTCCTTAAATCAAACTTCATGGAGTCAGAACTGAAAGCTAATTGGCTATAAATTGAAAAACTGGGCCTATTATATACTCTTGGATGGCTGTTTGCCCCGTTAACAGGAATTGTTTAGTTTGTATTTCAAACTGCAGTGATATTATAAACATAATATATTAAACATAATACCTTGGGAGTTCCTCTTACAAGAGATGTGAGTAGATGGTGGAATGTCACTTAGCCACAGAGGCCTACACTGGGAGTAAGCATTAGAACAAGTGAATGCAGCCTACAATGTTTAACAATACTGAGAATTAAATGAGAAAGTACAGTGGTGTGAAATTAATTCCAAGGTAAGTAGATGCAATATTGTACATCCTTGTATTATTCTTCATAGAAAGAAATCATAACCTCAACTGAACTATCAATTACTTGTACCCTAAGGAGAAATATTTATTTGTTTCAGAGAAGCTAAATGGCACAATGTTGGCACCAGCAAAAGTTTTATCTACAGAGCTCTTGATGGTTATTGTGTGGGCAGGTCAGTTTAGCTTGCTGTTAACATATATAGATTCTTGTATGTTGGCAACATATTACATCAATAACATAGACATTGTTAAAGAGCAGACCAAATATTTGGTACTTTAGGTTACTTACTTTACCAACTGAATTACTTTACTATTAACTTTACTTAACTACTTAATTTGCTCCTCTGAGGAAGGGTCACCGGACCCGAAATGTAAACTCTTTTTTCCTTCACAGATCCTGCCAGACCTGCTGAGCTTTTCCAGCAACTTTGTTTTTGTTCCTGATTTACAGCAACCACAGTTCTTTCGGTTGTTTCTTAATTTGCTTAACTAGCTTTACTTTAGTTACTAACTTTATTTACAGAGTAAACAACAGTTAATTGCTATTGCAGACTGGACTAGATTTTTAGAAAGTTATTGACATTTTAAAATACACATTCACCAAACTCATATCTGTTCATTCTGCTAAAATGCAACCGAAAATGCCAACTTTTTCTTGACAGCAAGGGATATACTAGTCCTTGTCCTGTCGTTGTGAAAGTCAAATGGTTTAGATCTGGCTTCCCAATGCCCAATTTAGACTTGTACCCACACCAAAGTTGTGTTTTGGCATGATGTCACTTCTAATAGTCAGTGAATAGCAGGAGGGACCCAAGCACAATTCTTTGGAGGATAGTGCAGGAATCACAATAAATTAGTATGCTGACACAGCATGTAATCAAGAAGGCTGACAGAATGCTATTCTTTAGTATGAGAGCTATTCAATATAAAAATAAGAATGTTATGTTTCAGTTAAAAAGGCATTGGTGAGACCGCAACTTGAATACCGGGTGCAGTTTTGATCTCCTTATGTAAATAGGATGTAAATGCACTGGAGGTAGTTCAGAGGAGGAATTCTAGATTGATAAAGCAAAATACTCTGGTTGCTGGAGATCTGAAATAAAAAACACAAATGCTGGAAAAAATTCAGCAGGTCTCTCAGCATCTCTAGGGAGAGACACAGTGTTAACATTTCAAATCCAAAGTGGACTTGACCAGCTTGGCTAGGGCACAGTTAGCTCTGGAGCACAAGTTTTCAATACTACTGCTGAAACGTTGTCAGAGCCTATAGCTTTTGTAGTATTCAGCCATTTCTTGAAATCACATAGAGTTGAATTGGATGAATGCTGGCATCTGGGATTTATGGACTACAGGAGGAAGCCAAAATGAATTGTTCGCTTGGCTGAAGATGCTTGCACAAATTTAGCATTATCTTTTGCACTGATGTACAGAGATTCCCAATTATGGAGGATGGAGCTAATTGTGGAACATTCTCTTTCAGAAAGTTCTTTCAATTGCCACCATCATTCATAACTGGATCAGGCAAGGCTGCAGAACTCAAATCTGATCCACTGGATGTGGAATCAGTTAGCTCTGTCTATTGAATGCTGGTTTGGAGTGCAAATAGTCTTGCACTATAGCTTCTCTCAGTTAACATTTCATTTTTAAGTATGCCTGGCGCTGCTCCTGACATGTCTTCCTGCGCTCTTCATTAAACCAGGGTTAATCCCTTGGTTTGGTGGTAGCAGTAGAGTGGAGGAATTGTCGGGCTGTGAGGTTACAGTGTGGTTGAATACAATTCTACCACTGCTGATGGCCCACAGATCTCACGGATGCCTAATTGCCTCAACTGTTCAAAGTTTGCTCGATTCATCATGGTGGTAATTTCACAAATTACAACAAATGATTTCCACATTGTGAAGACAGACTTTGTTTCCATAACATGTGCAACAAAACTGGTGGATTGGTGCAGACAATGTCAAGTAGATTTTTCCCTCTTGCTTCCTCATCACCTGTGGCAGTCCCATTCTTGCAGTTATGTCCTTTAGGCTCAGCCAACTTGATCAAGAGTGGTGCAGCTGTAGAGTACATACTGTGCACTTGCCACTGTCAGTGCTTCCTCCAAGTGGTGTTGGTTATGGAGGAATATCAATTGAGGAATGGATGGTGTGTGATAATCAACAGGAAATTTCCTTGCCTACATTTGACCGAATGCCTGATGAGGTATAGAAGCAATGTTGAGCAACTCCCTCCTGACTGTGTAGCACTGTGCCACCACATTTGGTGGGTATGTCATGTCTGTGGTACTGAACATACCCGGACATGATGATGGTGGTGTATGGAATGTAGGTATGAATCCATAAGTATTCCTGTCAGGCTGTTGCTTAACAAGTCTGCAGGACAGCTCTCCTCGGCTCTTGCCCAGATGTTGACAAGTAGGATTTTGGAGGGTCAACAGGGCTGTGTTTGCCAGAGTCATTTCTGCTGCCTAGATCTACATCAGGTGGTTTGTCAACATTCATTCCTTTGTTTACGCTTTGTTGTAATTTTATACAATTGAGTGGTTTGTTCAGCCATTTCAGAGGGCAGTTAAGAGACAACCAGGTTGCTGTGGGTTTGGAATCACATGTAGGCCAGACCAGGTAGGGATGACAGACTTCCTTCCCTAAAGGACATTTCTTTTATTCATTCATAGGACATGGGAGTCGCTGGCTGGGCCAACATTTATTGCTGCCCTGGTTGCTCTTGAGGTGGTGGTGAGCTGCCTTCTTGAACTGCTCAGCTTGCATGCTGTAGGAAGACCCAGAATACTGTTAGAGAGGGAATTCCAGGATTTTGACCCAGAGGCAGTGAAGGAAGAGCGATGTATTTCCAAGTCAGGATGGTGAGTGTCTTGGAGGGGTACTTGCAGGTGATGGTGTTCCCATATATCTGTTGCCCTTGTCCTTCAAGGTAGAAATGGTCATGGGTTTGAAAGGTGCTGTCTAAGGTGAATTTCTGCAGTGCATCTTGTAGATACTATACACTGCAGCTAATAAGCATCAGTCATGGAGGGAGTGGATGTTTGTAAATATGATGCAAATCAAGCGGGCTGCTTTGTCCTGAATGGTGTCAATCTTCTTAAGTGTTGTTGGAGCAGGCAAGTGGAAGGGATCCCATCACATTACTGCATTTCGCCTTATAGTTGATGGACAGGGTTTGGAGAAGCAGGAGATGAGTTACTCACCAGAGTATTCCTAGCTTCTAGATCTTGTAGCCTCTGTTTTTTTGGCTCATCTAGTTGAAATTGGTAACCCCAAGGATGTTGATAGTGTGGGATTCAGTGTTGGTAACATCATTGGATGTCAAAGGGTGGTGGTTAGATTGTCTCTTACTTACCACTTGTCAGCCCAAGCCTGGATATTGTACAAATTTTGTTGTCTTTGAACGTGGTAACACACTATGGAGCTGGGAGAACACAGCAGACCAGGCAGCATCAGAGAAGCAAGAAAGTTGATGTTTTGGGTCGGGATTCCTCTGCAGAAACCCATTTCTGGATTGATACTGAGCGGCTTGCTAGGCCACTTCAGAGGGCAGTAGAGAGTCAACCACATTGCTGTGGATGTGGAATCACATGTAAGCCAGACTACGTAAGGACAGCAGATTTCCATTCCCTGAAAGGCATTAGTGAGCCAGATGGTTTTTCTTCCGACAGTTGACAATGGTTTCATGATCATCAATAGATTCTTAATTCCAGTTTTTTTTAAACGGAATTAAAATTCCACCCTTTGCCTTGGTGGAATTTGAACCTGAGTCTCTAGAACATTGGCGAGTTTCTGGATAAATAGCCTAGTGATAACCACAAGGCTATTGGTCTCCCCCACAGTGAACCAAATGGTTTTTTTATGACAATTAACTCATGGTTAAGTCATGACCATTAAACTAGTTTTAATTTTAAGCTTTTATTTTCATATACTTATTGATTTCAAAGTTCACCATCAGACATTGTGACATTTGAATCTATGCCTGAGGGCATTAGGTTGGGTTTCTGGATTACTTGTTCAGTGACATTACCACTGTTACTGCCTCCCTAAAATCAGTTGAGAATGTATTGTGAAGATGACACAAAGAGGCTTCAAGAGGATTTGGACAGGCTGAGTGTATAAGAATATGGGAAGATGGAATATTATCCACTTTGGTACTGGGAAATTAGGCACAAAACATTTGTGAAATGGTGAGGGATCAAAAACTGTTGATTTCCAAAGTGACCTGGGTGTCCTTGCTTGTAAATTACTGAAATCTTACATGCAGGTACAAAAAGTATTTAAAAGGGGAGGCGGTATATTGGCCTTCAGACATTTGGTAGAAAAGTAAAGATGTCTTGCTTCAATTGTATGAAATTGAAGATGGACCCTTCATTCAAGGAACGATATAGTTGCCTTAAAGGAGTGCGGTTGATGTTCACTAGATTAATTCCTGGGATAGATTATGAAGCCAGGATCTGTACTCCCTTGAGTCCATAAGAATGAGAGGTGATCTCAAGGAAAATTACAAAATTCTCAAAAGGGCTATACAGAGTAGATTTAGAAAAACTGTTTCACCTGGTTAGGGCAGGTGGTGTCTGGATTCAGGGAACACAGTCTCAGAATAAGGGGCAAGTAATTTAAGACTGAGCTAAGGAAGAATTTCTTTACTTAATGGGTAGTGAATCTTTGGAATTCTCCATCCTAGCAAGTTGTGGAAGCTGAATCATTGAGTATGTTCAAGATAGATCAATAGATTTCTAGATACCAATAACATCAAGTGATATGCGGACAGTCTGGGAAAGTGGCTTTGGGATTGCTAATCAGCCATGTTCTAATTGAATGGAGAAGCAGGCTTGTAGGGCTGAGTGGCTTACTTCTGGTCCTCGCCTCCTGTGTTGTTTCTGAAGGATAAGAATGGACAATTTATCATGGGCTATCATGTAAGGTATAGTTTGTGACTTAGTTGAGCGTAATTTTAGTGCTATGACATGGGAGAAAATATGATTGGAAGGTTTAGTCGAGGATTTAAAGGAATTATGGACACTGATCTTGGAAATGGCAACATGTTCAAGAACTTGGATGAGGTCAGTCTGGCTGTAGATGGGGCAATAGTTTGCAAGTATAGTGGGATCAGGGATAGTTGAGGTTGTCTGGGATGTTGACCGCAAATTAGAAACGGACGATGTCATTACCCAGTGAAAGGAAGCTATGAATAATATCACCTATTTTGGTGGTCATGAAATGAAGCTAGTGATCAGTAGTTTGGTATAGATAGGATTGAAGGAGCAAGAGATGGGTCTCACACACAAGATTAGTTTGGAAAAGGCATGAGAGATTGGACATAATTCGGTTGGAGGGCTAGGGAATGGAGGAAAACAGAAGCAGTTCTTTGTGACAGAGAAGCTGTGAGCTCCTCATGCTTGCTGTACTCCTTTTCAAAGGAATTAATTCACTCCCCATGACTAACAATACGTGAATGACACAAATATGCCCTGAAGGAAGATATGAAAAGAATCTCATTTAGTTTCTGGGTGGAAGCTTGTGGCATGACAGTTCAATGCATTTGTGACATTCAGAGCCACTGGGAACACCCTATCCTGGAAGTTTTCAAGGCCAGCAGCAGGAACACTAGGTAGCAGCGATTATAATGATTGAATTTTATGTTCAGTTAGAGGGAGAGAAGAGTGGGTTCAAACTATTACACTTAACTAAGCATAATTTTGAAGGCATGAAAGCAGAGCTAACTAAATTGAACTTGCAAATTAGGTCAATTGATAGATCAACAGTAATACAGTAGCAGATATTTCAGGAGATATTACAAAATACACAGAATAGACAACAAGGAAAAATTTCAAAGGGAGGCCCACACTGCTGCTCAGTCAAAATAATCGAATTATACAGTACAGAAGAAGCTGTCCGCCCCATCGAGTCTGTACCATAAAAAATATACTAAAGCTGCAATAGACCCACTTTCCTATACAAGCTGCATAGTCTTGAATGTTATGACACTTCAAGTGCTCATCCAAGTACTTTTTAGAGGCTGTGAGGTTACGTGTCTCAACTACCCTCCCAGACAGTGCCTTCCAAGCTCTCACCACTCTCTGGGTGAAAGTACTCTTCCCCTCTAAATCTCCTGCCTTTCACCTTGTTATTAACCCTTCAACTGAAGGGAACGGCTGCTTTTGATCCACCCTGTCACTCTCCTCATAATCTTATACTCTTCTAAAAGATACCCCACCCCCAAACTTCTCTGCTCCAAAGTAGACAGCCCAAGCTTATCCAACCTCTCTTCAAAGTTGAAATGGTCCACCTCAGGCAAATTCCTGGTGAATCTCATCTACACCCCCTGCAGTGCAATTACATCCTTCCTATAGTGCCGTGACCAAAATCACACACAGTACTCCAGTTGTAGTCTAATCAAAGGACTGTACGGTTCCAACATAACCTATATAACTCTCCAGAGATTTGATGTGTCTGCTTTACATAGAGCAAGCCTCTGATGCATACAGGAGGCTGAGGATCCTGGCTGCTGTGTAGACCCGTTGGAGGTTTTGCGATCTCGCAATGCTCTCTTCCTCAGTTGTCCAAAGGCTGCGTTGGTGCAGTAGAGTCAATGTTGGATTTCATCCTCAATGTTTCTTCACACCAACTGGAGGCTCCCAAGGTCTGGAAAATTATCCACCTTGTCCAGGGGCTAACCATGACATTTGATGGTTGGAGACACTGTTGTGTGGCAGAAGCAGGTTGGTAGAGAACCTTCATTTTCTGGATGTTTAGTCTGAGGCTCCTTCTCTCATGAATATGTCAGTGATGGTTTGTAGCTCAGCCTCTATGCACACACAGGCATCATCTGTGTGCTGCAGGCTGATAACAGAAGTTGGGGCAGTCTTGGTTCTGGCCTGAAGGCGTAAGTCGAATAATTCCCATTTATCCTGTAGGTTAGCTTCACTCCAGCAGGAAGCTTCATGGAGATGGGGTGAAGTGTTGCAGCAAGGAAGATGGAGAAGAGTGTTGGTGCATTGATGCAACCCTGCTTGATCCCAGACTGCACTTATATTGGATCTGTGGTGATCACAGCTTGCATGTCATCGTGAAGCAGCTAGAGAGTGGTGATGAATTTCTGCGACAGCTGAATTTGAGGAAGATATTCCACGATCCACACATTCCAACTGTGTTCAGTTCTAGTCTCGCTCTTGTAGGAAGGATATTATTAAGCCGGAGAGGGTATGCAAGAGGTTTACCAGGATGTTGCCGGGAATGGAGGATTTGAGTTGTAAGGAGAGGCTGGATAGGCTAGGTTGAGGGGTGACCTTACAGAAGTTTATAAGATAATAATGGGGTGTAGATAAGGTCAATAGCAGGTGTCTTTTCCCTAGAGTGGGGGATTTCAAGACGAGGAGGCATATTTTTAAGGTGAGAGGAGAAAGATTTTAAAAAGACAAGGGGGCATTTTTTTTACACAGAGGAGTGGTTTGTGTTTGGAATGAACTTCTACAGGAAATGCTGGATGAGGGGATAGTTACAACATTTAAAAGACATTTATATAAGTACATGAATAAGATGTTGGGAGGAATGAGTGAAGCGCAGGCAAGTTGGTCTAGTTTAATTTGAGGTTATGGTCAGCATTGACAGGTTGGACCAAAGGGTCTGTTTCCATGTTGTATGACTGTGACTCTGCCCTTAAATCTATGCCTAGACTGATAAATCTTAGGACCTCCTTTAGAACAGTACTGTGGGTGATCCTACACTCCAAGGACTGTGGCACTTCAAGAAGGTAGTTCACCACGCTTTCCCCAATTAGTAATGAGCAATAAACATTGGCCTAGTTGGTGCATCCTCATCCCATGAATAAATTAAAATTAACCATAAATTGAGGAGGGTAAGCCCACATCCTGGCAGCAAATTCTCAAGGCTTAAAGGCATTAGACAGCTGCTGCCCAAACCTTCCAAATCTACACAGCAAAATCCCACCAGCCAGCTCCAGAGGTCAGTTCTGCACATACTTGTAGTAGAAGACAAAGGAAGAAGAAAACATACTGAAGGCAAATAGGTGAAGCATGATTACAAATAACTCATCACTTACATGAATAGATTTCTACTTGTTGTAATTGTTGTATAACTTTGGCTGGTTTAGCAATACCCACTGAAGGGGATAAGCAGCCTCTTTCAATGTCCCAAGGATGTAAGGAGTTCTAATTGCCAAAAATTATTTATTTCTCAAAAAACCAATTCTTTGGACTACAGATAGCTTCAGATGTGACGGATTATTGAACCATGACATTAAGCCCCACAGGGAAGGAAAACATCCCCAGTGCCTTCTTATCACCTTATCTATCTGTCCTTTCACCTTCACGGTCCTGTGCACATGCAATCTAAAGTCCCCCACTTCCTCTAGCCTTCTGAGTACCCTCCTTATTATGTTTGCCCTTGCTTTGTTTCTCCTCAAATTTTTCCACATTGAAATCAATTTGACAATTTTCTGCCATTCAACTAATTGATATAATCCTGCAGTCGACAGCCAGCCTCTTCATTTTCAACTACTTGGCCAATTTTTGAGCTGGTCTATAAATTTCCTAATCACGCCTTGCATAATTAAGTCCACATCACTGATGTGTACCACCAACAGCATAAGACCCAACTCAGTCCTGTGGAACAGCAGTGGTAAAAGCTTTCCCTTGGCAAAAACATCCATTAACCATAACTTTGTCTCCTGTCATCAAGCAAATTTCTGATTCAATGCACCACATTCCCCTATATCCCATGGACTTTAATTTTTTTGACCAGTCTGCCATGTGGACCGTTGTCAACAATATCTGTTAAATCCATGTAGACAACTTCCAATGCACTGCCCTCATTAATCCTCCTTGTTGCTTCCTAAAAAAAAACTAAGTCAGTAAGATGCCAGTTTTCCTTTATAAAATCATGCTGATTGTCCCTGATTAATCCATGTCATTTCTGTTGATCCCTCAAACATCTCCCTCTTTGCTGGCAGAGCATACCATAATGATGTGGGTCAACCTGTTTGGGCTATATTGCAAGGTCATACCAGAGAGGTCCAGGTATCAAAATTTCACTTTCAGAAGGCGACCGTTTTGATCCAATATGGCCCTGGTGGAAACATTGTATTTTAATTCTGTATCAGTCTTAGGAAGTCTTACAGGTTTTATGACTATTGTATGGAGAGGGTACCCTTTGTGTCGCTGCAGCAATCCCTGTATGGGCCAAGGACCTTGGAAAGAAGCAGGTACATATGAATTCTCTACTATACATGAACCATGACAGCTTCAAGGATATCTGACAAAGATCTCCAAAACATACCACTGATGGATACAAATTATTTGAACATCGAGGGAGTGGAATCCTTTTCAGAGAATCCCTCCAGTGTCAAAGCAGGCCATTCGGCCCATTGAGTCCATACCGACACTCCGAGGACCATCTCACCCAGACCCACCCCCATCCCCTATGGCTAATTCACCTCGGCTGCACATCCCTGGACACTACTGAAATAAGCTGTTAGAATAAAAATGACAGCCACTGTAGGGGCGGCACGTTGGCTCAGTGGTTAGCACTGCAGCCGCACAGCGCAAGGGATCCAGGTTCAATTCCAGCCTTGGGCGATTGTCTGTGTGGAGTTTGCACATTCTCTAGGTATCTGTGTAGGTTTCCTCCAGGTACTCTGGTTTCCTCCCACAGTCCAAGGATGTGCAGGTTAGGTGGATTGGCCTTGCTAAATTGCCCATACTGTCCAGGGATGTGTAGGTTAAATGGATTAGCTATGGGAAATACAGTGTTACAGGGATAGGTTAAAGGGGTGAGCCTGGGTGGCATACACTTCGGAGAGTTGGTATGAACTTGTTGGGCCAAATGGCCTAGTTCCACACTGTAGGGATTCTATGATCTATGATGATCACAGGAACAGGACAGCCACCCAATCTCTGAGTGCAAGTTCTTCTGCACTCAAAATTCTACTAAATGACATAGTTTAGAGGTGATGGTATAAAATCTGTCTTTCAGATAGTTAAAGAAAATTAAATGGAGCCCTATAAATCCTGGATCTCATCACTTACCTGAGTATCCTTGGTGGTTCCCGCTTTGAATATTGCAGACTTTCGGTGTTGACAACATTCCCTAATAATACTAAAGACTTGTGTTTCAGAACCTGCACCACCCCTAACTAAGCTGTTTCAGTACATCAGTAGTGCTGGCATCTACCTGACTGTGGAAAATTTCCCAGGTATGTCCTATTGATAAGGAGGACAAATCCAACTAGGCCAATTACTGCCCCATCAATCTACTCTCGATCATCAGCCAAGTGATATAATTGATCACTAATAGTGCTATCAAAAAGCAGTTGCTTAGCAATAACTTGCTTACAGACGTGCAACTTAGGTTCCACCAGGGCCACTCAGCTCCTGACCTGATTACACCCTTGATCCAAACATGGACAAAATAGCTGAATTTCAGAAGTGAGGTGAGAGTGACAGCCCTTGACATCAAAGTTGCATTGGACCGAGTGTTGCATCAAGAAGATCTAGCAGAATTGGAGTCAATGAGAATCAGGAGAAAATTCTCTGCTAGTACAAAGGAAAATGGCTGTTGTTTTTGGAGATCAATCATCTTAGTTCTAGGGCATCTCTACAGGTGTTCCTAAGGGTAGTGTCCTGGGCCCAACCATCTTCAGATGCTTGATCAATGACCTGTCCTCCATTATAAGGAGATGTTTGCTGATGATTGCACAATATTTGGCACCATTTGCAACTCTTCAGATCATAATGCAGTCAATTCTAATATGACCTGGACAATATCCAGGCTTGGGCTGATCAGTGACAAGTAACATTCATACCACTCATGTGTCAGACAATGACCATCGCCAACAAGAGAGAATCTAACCATTGCCTCTTAAAATCTAATGCCATCACCATTACTGAATCTCCCACTATAAAAATCCCAGGGGTTACCATTGATCAGAAACGCAACTGGACTAATCATATAAGTACTGTGGCAGAAGAGCATGTCAAAGGCTGGGAGTCCTGCAGGGAATACCTCCTCTTTGGACTCCCCAAAGCCTGTCCGCTATCTACAAGACACATTATGTGATGGAACACTTCTCACTTGCCTGGATAAGTGCAGCTCCAAATACAGTCTAGAAGCTTGATACCATCCAGAACAAAGCAGACCAATTAATTGGCACTACATCTACAAACATTCAACCCCTCTACCACCGATGCTCAGAATCAGCAGTGTGCACTTTCTACAAGATGCATTGCAGAAATCCACCAGAAATCCTTTGACAGCAACTTCCAAACCCATAAACACCACCATCTAGAAGGACAAAGGCAGCAAATACGTGGGAACACCACTGCCTAAAGTTGCCCCCCAAGTTATTCACCATCCTGACTTGGAAATATATGATCTTTTCTTCAATGTCATTAGGTCAAAATCCTGGAATTCCCTCCTGAATTGCACTGTGGGTGTACCTCCAACAAATGGTCTTCAGCTATTCAAGGAGGAAGCTTGCCACCACTTTCTCAAGGGTAATTAGGGTTGGACAATAAATGCTGGCCAGCCAGTGACACCCTCCTCCTGTGAGTTAATTTTTAAAAAAATGATCTTGTCTTGCTGCTTCTCCGTCTGGATGCTGTGTGGAATTTGCTGAGCTTTCTGACAAATTTGTAATTACTGTCTCCTTTTGGATTGCCTTTGATTTAAGCAAGGTCACAAGGACTCCAGTGACTGCATTCTCCATGTGAGCTCTATGAACAGATAATCTGTGGGGGAAGTCAGAAAGATAATGTAGTGTTATTAATGAAACCGCTGAGCCCTCACGTACATAACGAAGGAATTATACTGTTAATGACTTCACACACCGTGACTTGGAGGCTTTCTAAAGAGGTCAATGCCATGCCTTGCTAAAGAACTTTGAGGTAAGTAAACTTATCCAATTGTAGGGTGGGCAACCAATGTTTTTTGCTACATTAGGAGTACATTTCTGTTAGTAAACTACTATGAATCAACCCCTCCTTGACAAGGAAATGTTTCCTCCCACATCACAGCTCATGTCCTTGCATACTTACATTTCAGTGTGAGAATATTGCAACTGTGTTCCACTGTCTTCCAGAACTTGCTGTAAATGTGACTGCCAAATGAGAACTTCAGGTTGTACTTTTAGGTTCCTTGTTATCATACCACCTGTTGAGATTACATGACTCAAAGAATCAGAGCACAATGTAATACTCATGACAGTGGGAGGCCATCATTTCAAATCTGCATTTTTGGACAATGACTGACCTCCTGATGAAGTGCAAATTGAAGGTAACATTGCTTAATCAGTGAAGGCATGACTACTGCAATTGCCCTAGCAAGGCCTCAGAATCAAAGCAGTTAATTCTGACCCCAATGACAAGGATGACATACAGCTTCTTCCCATTTCTGTTGAGCCCTTTCATATCAATAAATATGCCCACTTTTGATCCAGTGTCCAAATATCTGAAGATTCTTATGGCCTTGTTGTCCTCACACCCTCCTTAAGTAGCAAAGTAACCACCTCCTATAAAAACACCCTTCAAAAGCTCCAACTTCACTCCAATTCACTTTGAAGTCCCACCCAACTATCTGCAACTGCCCCCTTCATAGTGACCCCACTCCCTCAGTGAATCAGTACACTGATGCCAATCCATTGACTTAAGTTGTTTTCTTTCCCCAGGATGCCATGACTTCCCTTGTGATAAGTCCTTGACTATTATTGCCCTAACCAAAAGGACTGACCACAGTCCACTTGTGAACCGACATCTCAACAGCATCCTGACGGATATGCCTGTAATTCCTGGATTGTTTAGACTGGACCTGTAGGATTGACTATGGCCTAATTCTGAATTGCAAGGACATGGATCCACGGACTCCTACTGGATCAAGTGCCTGACTGACCATGATCAACATCTAGGACTGTAATCAAATGAGCCCCTTGAATGACTGTGGCAGTAGCCCCTGCCTGACTGTGGTGGTTCCATCAACTCCTCTAACTCCTCTTCAGCTCACAAAATACTGTTCCCTTTGACTTTCAGTCATCGCCAGTTATTTGAAGCCCATGCAATGTGTTTGCCATGTAAGCTGCTGACATGTGCAGGATCTCTGATGTTAGAGCATCATGATGTCATACTATGACATGTTCTCACTGTGCCTGACTGTTGCAGTTACTCTTCAACACGTCCACTGCCACACGCTGCCTATTTCTTCTTCCTCACTGAACAGCAAGCTAAAGCACAGAGGCTGGCAGGCTGTAGCTCAGTACTCCAGATCTTGTGTGCAAAAAGACAATGTCACCCATGGAGGCTGAACGCCTTTTTGTAAGTGCTGAAGTCAGTTTGCAAGCTAGGACCCAGCTCCAAAGTAGATAGCTGAAGCCCTGAAGTAGTGACTGAGTTGCTCCAAGACCAAGTATGATGATGTGGTGACTCTGGTGGTTTGCCGATGCCAAATTGTGTGAATGTAGGGGTAATGAGAAGAGTAGTCAAGGACTTTGGAGGAACGTTGTGCCAAAGAAGCAAATGTATAGAGATTGGAGATAAATAACAGGTCCAAGCATTCTTGTGAACTGAAAGAGATGCTGAGACAAGTGGCCAGGTACCCAATCTTGATTACCTGTCAGTTATTGTATGTTAGGTTTCTCACTGGTGGAGAGGAAAATTGAAAGTGTGATCCTTAATGCAATGAATTAATACATGAAGACAATCCAGTTGGCATTCTGAAATCACCATTTAAGGCTTTAAGGTAAAATCAGGCGAATTTTCCTCAATGTCAAGAATCTGATTTCTTTGTCTTGCCCTATTCAGTCACCTCGCTCATTATTATTCTTGCTACACCAAGGAGGGAAAATTCTACCTAATCTAATTCAAGCTTTCTTCTTTGAAGCTCCTAATTTATACAAGTGAAGGGCCTATGGGGCACTGCTCGGGGGTTCGACTTGTATTTTGGTGGATTTCCAGTCAATGCATCAAAAGCAGTGCTTTAATGAGCCAAGCACATCATTTTCCAAATAATGATTTATGTAAATTAATAACTTACAAAAATATCTGTTTGGTAAGCATGTAGCAATCAGGATTCTGTTTAGATATATAAACCAGTTATCAAGCTAAAGTAATTATTTTATCACGACAAATATAAACATAAAAGTATAAAAACTGGCTAATGGATTACACTGTTGTCACTTTCAGAGTAGATAAATGTAATAGATTACTCACATGATCAATGAATGAAGCAAGAAATTTATTAGTGGTATTATAAGCTTTCATTCTACGTTCAAATAAATCACTAGTTTGATTCAAGAGGCGATCAGATTCATTTCTCTGTAAAATTGGACCAAAATTTAGGAACATATAAATGACTCCCTAAACTGTATTCTTGAAATGTATTAAAAAAGTATATTAATTGCTACTCAGACCCAATGTAATGGCTCTCGAATCTTGTCATATTTCTCTCTGATCTTGTTTGTGATGAATATCTCAAATGTCTCAATGTCCGTATTCGGAATCAAGCCTCTTTGACTACAAAGGTTTTCCTGTAAAGGAATAGTCATCAAAATAGCCATATTTAAAATTAATAGAGTTCATAAAAAATATTTTGAATAATTTAGAATAAATAATCCTCACAAGAGCCCTATAGCCTTTATATTTATAAGAAAATCTCAATCTAAACAGACAAAGTCAAAGATGCTGCCATACCTGCCAAGTTTTTACAGCAATTTCTGCTTTTTTGGCACCTTCCTTTATTTTATTGATGATCAAGTGTGGACTGATACAATGGTAATTGACCAGCTTAGATTTGTCCTATTTGTTATGTGTGGAAAGGACTTGGGTAATTATCCACAATGTCTGGTAGATGCCAGTTTGTAACTGTACTGGAAAAACATGGCTAGAGGTGTAGCTTGTTCTTAACCACAAGTCTTCAGTGCAACTGCTGAATGTTGTCAGGGGCCTTAGCCATGCTGTGTCTGGTGCATTTTGCCATTTCTTGATATTACGTGGAGTGAGTTGATTGGTTGAAGACTGGCTTGTGTGATGCTGGGAACCTCAGGAGGGATCCAGAATGGATTATCCACATGCGACTTCTGGGTGCAAATGCAAATGTGATGGTGTAGTGGTGTTGTTGTAGGAATAGTGATGCGGCTATCTAGGTATTGCTCTGAGGTTCCAGGTTCAAATCTTGCTGTGACAGATGGTGGAATTTGAATTGCATCAATCTGGAATTTAAAGTCTAATGATTAACCGTAAGTCAACTGTTGTAAAAACTCATTTGGTTCACTAATTTTCATTAGGCAGGAAATCTGTCCTTACCTGGTCTGGCTTATATTTGATAGCAGACCCACAGCAATGTTGTTGAATCTTAATCTGATATAGCCTACCAATCTATTTAATTCTATAAAATTACTCAAAAAGTCTCAACACAGGAATGAAATTGATCAGACCATCTGACCTAAGCACCAGAAACGACAATGGCAAACTCAGCCCTGTTGACACTATAAAGTCATCCTTACTGGTATCTAGGTTGTTCCAAGACTGGGAGAGCTGTTTCGCTGAATAGTTAAGCAATAATCTGACATAATCATATTCACAAAATCATACATAATGTGTCAGATAGCACTGCCACCATCCTCATGGCATCACCTGCTTCATGATCATGACAATAAGGTCAAACATGGGCAAGGAAATCTTCCGCTGACTGCCACATATCACCCCCTCAGCTGAAAAATCCGTACTCCTCCATGTTGAGCATTCTTTACAGGAAGCATTCAGGATGGCAATGGAACAGAATATACTCTTGGTGGGGGTCTTTCAGGACGCCACCAAGAGTGGCTTAGCAGCGCATCTACTGATCAAACTGGATAAGTCCTAAGGCATATAGCTGTGAGACTGAATCTACGACAGGTGGTAAGGGAGCCAACCAAAGAGATGAACATAATTGATCCGATCATCACGAATTTGCCTCTAAGAGATACATCCATCCAAGACAGTACTAGTAAGAATGATCACCATGTCATTCCTATGGAGACAAAGTCTCAGCTTCACATTTGGAATACCCACTGTCGTGCTGTGTGGCATTACCATGATGCTAAATGGGACAGATTTTGAACAGATCTAGCAACTCAGGAATATGCTTTTATGTAGATGTGGATCATCATCAGCAGCTGTCATAACCACCGGTCAAAATCAAGAAGTGCTGTGGACACTTTTTAACTTGTAATTTTAAAATGTGTTCTTTAAAAGAGGGCTAATTTGCTCAGTTAACTGGATGGCTGGTTTGCGATACAGAGTGATGCCAATTTCCGCACTTGTTGAGGTTACTATGGAGGACTTGCCTCCTCAATGTATCCCATCACCCTGAGGTGTGGTGACCCTCAGGTAAAAACCATCACCAGTTATTTATCTCTAATGTGTGCAGCCCTATTGTCCTTTGGGACTGTGGCGACTTTACCTATTTAATTGAGCCAAGATGGTTGCAGATTAAATTTAAGTGTTTGTTTGGAGGGAGGAGTAATAGAATTTCACACATACTGAAGTCAAAACAGACTGGAAAGGTAACAAGGAGTTGATAACAGCAAGACGCTCCTGTGGATTATGTCCCAAACTAGACACACTTTGAGTTCTTCCCTTTAATGAAAACACAAGGACAGTGGTTTAAAGAAGCAATTTCAACTTCACTGGAGTGGGCGAGTAGGACTGATTGCTCATGTGTGTATCAGCCTGAGCTCCAGCCTGCTTTGAATATCACTGCCAAAGAACTATCTTCTCGTTAATCCTTGTGTAAAGATGCTCTGTCATGTTGAGCATTGAAGTCAGCTAGCTAGCAGCCAGACCAAAGGAAAACAGGAAGGTTGGAATTTAATCATACTTGAGAGGAATTACAACTACAGAATCACAGACAATCTGCAAAACTAAGGATTGTCAAATCAACTGTGCAACTAGTAATATCAATGCTAGCAGTAACCTCTGACTGCAATAGCTGGAACATTCAATTATCTGCTCTTCATGAATAATTCACAGATTGATCTGTATATTTGATGAGATTAATGTTTATTCTTTTGGACTCATCTCTAATTTTGAATCTGTGCATATGCGTGTTGTATTTGTTAGCATTTCTTTTTGTATGTGGTAATTAATAAATTTACTCTTTTTGTTAATTTAAGAAACTCTGATTATATCACCTCCTGTTAAAATATAAGCTCATTTGGGCCTGGGAAAGGATTCTTTTCAAATTAACCTGTTGTAACCAACCAAGGGGGTTCATGAATAAAGAAATGGAGCCAGTTTAACCATCTTCAATAAGGAGTTTAACAGCTTGGGATATCTTGGTTCGAACTCAGAACCATTTTGGCAACATCATGCCTGGTATTTCTCTTACTCCGTTGTTACATCAAGTCAGGGGATCAATCCTGGTTCAGTGAAAATTGCAGGAGGGCATGCCAGAAACAGCACCAGGTATACCTAAAATTAAGGTGTCAACCAAGTGAAACTACAGCATAGAACTGCTGAGAGAGAGATAGATAGTAGGAACTGCAGATGCTGGAGAATCCGAGACAACAAGGTGCAGAGCTGGATGAACACAGCAGGCCAAGCAGCATCATAGCAGCAAAAAGGCTGACGTTTTGGGC
>NC_063335.1:84876090-84882418 GCF_021869965.1 Rhincodon typus
CTATGATGCTGCTTGGCCTGCTGTGTTCATCCAGCTCTGCACCTTGTTGAGTAGCACATGAATTTGAAGACTGGAGCACTTGTAACAATTTTCAGCCAGAAGTGCCAAGTGGATGACTTATCTTGGCCTGTTCTGGTGATGCTCAGCATCACAGATACTAGTCTCCAGCCAATTCATTTCACCACACAATATGTCAAAAATCAACTGAAGGCACTTCATACTGCAAAAGAGGCAACATTATAGCAGTAATACAGAAGACTTGTGCTACGGAACTTGTTTTGCCCTGTCAAGCAGTTCCAGTACAACTACAATGCTGGCAAACACCCGACAATGTGTAAAATTGCCCAGGTACATCTTGCACACAGAAACCGGGACAATCACTATGCCATCTGTCTAATCTCAAACATCTGTAAAGTGGTGCAAGAGATCACCAACAATGCTAATAAGCAGCACATGTTTAGCACTAACCCGCTTACTGATGGCTCAGTTTAGGTTCCATTAGGGCTACTCAGCTCCTGACTTCAATTCAACCTTGATTCAAACATGTACAAAAGAACTGAACTCCATACGTGAAGTGACATTGACATCCAGGCAACATTTGACTGACAGGACAATGTGGAAAATTGCCCACGTACTTCTTGCAAGCAACAAGCAGGACAGATCCAACCAGGACAATTACAATGCCTTCAGTTTACTCTCAGACATCAATAAAGTGATGTAAGAGATCATCAACAATGCTAATCAGCAGCATGTGCTTAGCACTAACTTGCTCACTGATGCTCAGCTGGGGTTCCAGCAAGACTACTCAGTTCTTGCCAAACTGGAGTCATTGGGAATCAGGGGGTATATCTCTCCATTGGTTGGAATCATACCTGGCACAAAAGAAGGGGGTTGTGCCTGTTGGAGATCAATTATCTCTGCAGGAGTTCCTCAAGGAGAGTTCTAGGGCCCAACCATCTTCAGCTGCTTCATCAATGATATTCCTTCCATTATAAAGTCAGAAGTAGGGATGTTTGCTGATGATTAAACAATGTTCAGCATCATTGGCAGCTCCTGAGATACTAAGGTCGACTTGTCCAAATACAACAAGATCTGGATGATACCCAGTCTTGGGCTGACAAGTGGCAAGGAACATTCCCCCAACACAACAGCCAGGCAATGATCATCTCCAAAAGGGAGAATCTAACTACCCTTGACATTCAATTACATTACTCTCACTGAATCTCCCACTATGAACACCCTGCAGGTTACTATTGCCCAGAAGCTAAACTGGACTAGCTGTATGAATACAGGAAGAGGTCTGGAACTAGGAATCTTACAATAAGTAACTCAAGGGCAACTAAAGATTGGCAATAAATGCTGACCCAGCTAGTGAAGCCCACATTCCCTGAATTAATAGAAAAACGTTTCACTTATATCTGCAGTGGTGTACTAGGCTCCCTGATAATCGAAACTTATACAGCACCCTTTAATACTATAAAACATTAAGCCCTTCACAGAAGCATTATAACACTAAATCAAAAATGAAAAGCTTGGTCAGTGAGGTAGGTTTTAGAATTGTCCTGAAAGAGGAAAGCAAGATAAAGGGGCAGCGACATTGATGAATATATGAATTATGAGCAGGAGGCCATTTAGCCCCTCAAGCCTGTTAAGCAGGAATTTTCGAGCATAGTAACCAGGCAGCTGATAAAAATGCTACCAACACTAGAACGTTTAAAAACAGGTTTGCTCAAGAGGCTAGAAATGAGGCAAAAGACAGCAGATATCTTAGAGGATTATGTGAAGCTGGAGGAGCTTACAGTGATTGGGAGAGTCCAGGACATGGAGCGTTTAAAAACAAGATGGGAATTTTAAATTTAGATACTGTAGCATTTTTCTAGGTCATCTAGAAGAAGGATGATGGATTAATGGGTTTTGGTGAGTTTACACATAGGTAGTACGGTTTTGGATGACCTCAAGTTTAAGGAGGGTAGAACATGGAGGCCGGCAGGCAATGCCTTAAAATAAACAGATCAGAGGTAGCTTAAGTACGGATGAGTGTTTCAGCAGCAGATGGTTGAGATGGTGCAGAGTTGGTGATTTTGCAAAGGTAACTATAAGTGATCTTTGTGATGCATGGATAATTGAAAGCTCATTTTAATATAAACAATGCGCAAAGTTTCAGATAAAGGAAGGGGAATGGCATGAAGTCATGATACTCATTTGGAGCTTTAGTGTGTTAGAGGTAAGATGGGCTGAATGGCCTCCTTCTGTGCTATCATTCTGTGATTTCCTTTGCAGTCAAATATGACTTCAAAGTTGTAACAGTTTAATTCACCCTCTGATGATCACAAAAGAGAGGGCTGGAGTTGGTGGCATGGAAACAGATTTTATGTCAGGGATTGAAGAGAATTAGTAGAATTTTACAAGACACCATCTTTGCTTTGTGGATGGCCATAAAATTCCCCAGTGGCTTTTCTACCATCTATCTCCCCACTTCCGACATATGTGAAATTTGCAAAATTTTTGCTTAGGCCCAGGTACACCTACCAGTCCTCACCACAGTAAACAACTGACCAATTAATAGTCTCTTAAATAGCTGCTACCAACCCCACTGCAATTTTGAAACTGTCAGGAGGAGGTCAAGGATTGGGGCAAGTTGGTGGAAATTGGAGGGGAAGCACTGTTCCTCACACCCAGCCCCAATGCTAGTTTGCAGCACCTCCTACTCCTCTGTTTTCACTTCACCTAGCCTTTCAAACCTGATGCTCACTGCTCTGGCCCACGTCTGGCTCTCCAGAGCACTCAATCTAGTTTCTACCACTGGTTTCCCACAATTACTGGATCTGGTTCCTAGCATGAAGAAGGGAGAGGCTATAGACCCAGCAGTGGCTACCACCCTCAATGACACTGCTAGCATTACAGAGGTACAGGCAAAATATATTGGACAACATCTCTCAGAAGCGAACCTTTTCCTGGGAGAGGGGTTGAATTCTTGCCTCCAACTAGTTCATTCTCAGTTGAGCATTAAATGGTTGTGGTTCTGCCTACATTGGCAGGGATGCATTTTGGTCATAGGGTGGCCATCTGTCCTGTCCTTTTCTGTCCAATGGCTTCAGTCTTCTTAATTTATAATTGGAGGACATTTCTGCTCATTCTACATTCCAGTCTGTGCTGAGTTAGGTCATAACATGGCAGACAGGGTTGGAGTGTAAGCACCTTGAGCGCTCACTGAACTATGTTGATCAAAGGTTCAGTTCGATAAACAGTATAAATTTTTTTTATTCTCTCATGAGATGTGTGTATCACTGACAACAGCAGAACTTTCTACCCACCCTGAATGGTCCTTGAACTGAGTGTTTGCTAGGCTATTTCAGAGGGCTGTGAATTGTTGATCAAATTGCTGTGGAACTGGGATCACATGGAGGCCAGACTGTTTTGGGCCAACAGGTTTTTCCCAAAAGATATTAATGAAATGGATGAGTTTCTTGCAACATTGGTGGTAATTTTATGGTGACTATTAACATTATAAAGATTAGCTTTACATTCCAAACTTACTACTTAAATTTAAATTCCATCAGCTAATACGGTGAGATTTGAATCCATAGCCCCAAAGCATTATCCTGGGCCGCAGGATTACTGGTCCAGTGACAGAACCACTACACGTTGTCTCCCAGTCATATGTATAATTATAACAAAACATAATATGTAAAATTACATGTCTGATGTTTCATAATTTTTTAAGGAAAAGACAACAGTTTGCGAGCGATTTAGAAGATTGAAAGTAAAAAAAAGCTTTATGAAAAGAATCTGAACAATGAATCTGAATTCCATAAAGTAGGTATATTTGAACCCCTTTGTAAATTAAAAATGGATTAATTTAGATCGGAATAAATATGTTGATTACAAAAGCTGAATAGCCTAAAATAAACTCAAAACATTTTGGAATACACAAAAGCTTATTCACTGAAAGAGAAAATGCACGTTAGTGTTTCAGATAGAAACTTTACATCAAATAAATTAATCACTTCTCCATTTTCAGAGGGAGATATTCGTCCATTTCCAGATTGTTTAGCTTTTAGTTCGGTTTTCTAAATTATGAGTATCATACAATAAGTTACCATACCGCTTCTCTCTTTAGATTGAGGTTCATTTCCTCCATGTTGGTGTCTGCATGACCATGCACAGACCTACCATGGATGTAATATCCAAAACATCTGTGTGAGAAAATCATCACAGATATCTGAAAATGAAAAAGCAGAACAAGACTAGATAGCTAGTGTCATTTTGTGAAAAGCAAGTTTTAAAAAATTGATAACACTTCTACCAAAAAGAGAGAATTAAAATATTAAAGTGTAATACTCACATTACTTACTGAGCATACATCAATAAATTGACTTATTCTGTCTTCTATAAATCGTTCATAAATAGCAGTACAGAACACTATCTATAAACAAAATACACATATTTAACTATTTGAAGTTATATTTCAAAATGATCACAAAAGTACAAATCTTTATTTTCATGTCCTGTCCTGTTTACAAATTCACTTATATCATAAATATGACAGTAACTTATTCAATTGAAATTTCAGTAATTCGGATAGCAAAATCCAGGAAGAATTATGATTAACTTCAATTTTTTTTTTCATTCGTGGAATGTAGGTGTCATTGTCTAGGCCAGTATTCATTTCTCATCTCTAAATACACTTGAGACGGTGGAGGGGAGCTGCCTTCTTGAATCACTACAGTCCATTTTATGTAGGTACAATCACAAAGCTGTTATAGAGGGATTTTCAGCATGTTAATCCAACAACACAGAAGGAATGGTGATATATTTCCAAGTCAGGAAGGTGGACGGATTGGAGATAATCTTGCAGATAGTAGTGTTTCCATGTATCTGCAGCACTTGTCCTTCTCAATGGTCGTTGTGGGTTTGGAAGGTTTGGTGAATTTTTGTATTGTACCTTGTAGATGGTTAACAGTGCTACTACTGAGTGTCAATGCTATATGGTGAATATTTACAATACATTGCAGGGCGGTGGAGCTGGCCTCACAGCACCAGAAACTTGGGTTCAATTCCACTCTTGGACAACTGTCTGTGTAGAGTTTGCACATTCTCCCCGTGTCTGCGTGGCTTTCCACTGGGTGCTCCGGTTTTCTCCCACAGTCCAAAGATGCGTGGGCTAGTCGGATTAGTCACCAGAAATGCAGGGTTACAGGGACAGGGTGGGGTTGGGTCTGGGTGGGATGCTCTTCAGAGGGGCAGTGTGGATTCGATTGGCCGAATGGCCTGATTCCCCACTGTAGGGCTTCTATTCTATTTTATCTTAATCACTTGAATGTGAAAAGTGAATGTACCATAGTTAAGTTTGCAGATGACACAAAAATAGGTGGGAAGGCAAATGGTGAAAAAGACACAAAGAGTCTTCATAAGGATAACAAAACAAAGAACTGCAGATACTGAAGATCTGAAACAAACTAGGTGCCACATGTTAGTAAGGAGGGCTTTGCAGGGACGACAGGGCTGTTTCTGCTGTTGTCTTTTCTAGTGCCGAGGTCGACGCCAGGTGACCCGTCTGGTTTCAATTCTTTGAGACTTTGCAGCAATTGGTGCAAGTGAATGGCTTGCTAGGTCATTTCAGAAGGCAATTAAGAGTCAACCACATTGCTGTGGGTCTGGAACCACATGTAGACCAGACCAGGTGAGGATGTTAGTGAACCAGATGGGTTTGTCCAACAATCGACAATGATTTCATGGCCATCAAGTAGATTCTTAATTCCAGATTTTTTTATTGAATTCAAATTCCACCATCTGCCCTGGTGGGATTTGAACCTGGATTCCTAGAATATTACTTGGCTCTCTGGATTATTAGTCTTGATTACTAGCAATAATACCACTAGGCCATTGAATTCCCTTAGTTAGCATGAGATAAACCTTTTGAGCTTTCCCAGTTAACTGACCATGAATCAAGGGGGTCCAAGGCAGTTCAGAGAAGTTTCACCACATTGATCCTAGGGTATGAGGACCCTCTTATGAGGATAGGCTGATTTAGTTGGGCCTTACGCATGGAATTTGAAATGATGAGAGGTGACCTTATTGCAACATGAAAGATTCTTAGGGGACTGGACAAGGTAGATACTGAAAGATTGATTTCCCCTTGTGGGAGAGTCTAGGATTAGAGGCCATTATGGGGTCACTCTTTTAAGACAGAGATGAGAAGAATTTCTTCTCTCAGAGGTACTGAATCCGTGGAATTTTTTCCTGCAGAGGGCTGTCAATAATAGGTCACTAAGTATGCTTTTTAATGAGTAAAGAAATCAAGGGTGATGGGGAAAAGAAAGAAGAG
>NC_063335.1:84882918-84904468 GCF_021869965.1 Rhincodon typus
TTACCCAACAACACTGAAGGAACAGTTATATATTTCTAAATGAGGAAGGTGAGTGGCTTGGAGGAAAACTTGCAGTTGTTTTCAGGTATCTGCTTCTCTTGTACTTCTAGATGGAAGTGGTCATGGGCTTGGAAATGCTGTCTAGGAATATTTGCTGAGTGCTGCTACAGAACATCGATGGCGGAGGGAGTACAAGGCTTATGAATGTAGTGCCAATCAAGCGGACTGCTTTGTCCTGGATGGTTATCAAGCTTCTTGAGTTATTGGAGTTGCACTCCTCTAGGCAAATAGGGAGTATTCCACCACACTTCTGACTTGTGCCTTGTAGATAGTGGACAAGCTTTGGGAAGTCAGGAGGTGAATTACTTGCTGCAGTATTCCTGGCCTTTAAGTTGTTCTTGTAGCAACTGTATTTATGTGGCGAGTCCGATTGAGTTACTGATTAACGGTAACCCCCAGGAAGTTGAGACTGATAGTAACTGAATGTCAAGTGGAGGTAATTAGATGTCTCTTATTAGAGATGGCTATTGCCTGGCATTTTTGTGGCATGAATGTTATTTGCTACTTGTCAGCTCCAGATGTTGTTCCATTTGAAGTGCTTCAGTGTCTGAGGAGTCGTGAATGGTGCTGAACAATATGCAACCTTTGGTGAACATCCCCACTTCTGACCTTATGATGGAGGGAAGGTCATTGATGAAGTAGCTGAAGACGGTTGGGCCTAGAAACTCCTAGGAACTACCCTGAAGAACTCCTGCAGAGATGACCTGCAGCTGAGATGGCATACCTCCATCTTCCTCTGTGTCAGGTATTACCCCAAACAGCAGAGAGTTTGTCTCTTGAGTCACAATGATTTCAGATTTGGTAGGGCTCCTTGACGCCACAGTCGGTCAAATGCAGCCTTGATGTCAAGGGCTGTAGCTCCCACCTCATCTCTGGAATTTAATTCTTTTGTCCATCTTTGAACCAAGGCTGTAATGAGACCTGGAGCAGTATAGTTTCAGTGAAACCTTAACTGGGAGTCAGTGAGCAGGCTGTTGCTAAGCAGGTGCTGTTTAATTGCATTGTTGGTGACACCTTCCATCACATTTCTTCGGATTGAGTATAGACAGATGGGCCGGTAATTGGCCAGGTTGAATTTGTCCTTTTTTTTGTGTGCTGGACATACTTGGCTCTGATATTGGCTCTGTGGTACCTGAAAGAGGAGGGGGTGTGGTGCAAAGTGGCATCTAGTGGTAGCAGTGGACAGTAGAATAAGAGAAATTCACACTGTTTTCTAAAACAAAGAGAGTGAGTCCTGATGGCTGTGTTGCATGCCTGGCAGCATCTTGTGGGCTCTGAAGATGAATTATATTAGTCTTGAAAAGTTAACTCTGTTTTTCTGATAGTTCTGCTGAGTTTCTCCAGTACTTTGTATTTTAATCCAAACCCTGGTTATTGGTTTATAATGGTAATCTGATCTTTGAACCTGTTGGACAAATTTGTAGCTCACATATACTGTAAAGGTCATGTCTCATTCTGTTTCACTTTCAGATTTTTTATTACTTCAATTACCTTCACTTTGAACACCACGGAGTTAATTAATGATAATGTTCGTTGCAGACCATAAACAACTGTGATTATCATGATTAAAGTTTCGGTGACAAGAAAAAACTGTTGCTTACTAAGGTGAATCTTTAGTTGAAATAACAATAATTCTTTCAAACTGAAATTTACCTCTGTATTCTGATAAGATGCAGACAAGTCCATTTCATATTCAACTGAAAAAGATATCTGTTGTGTATAAAGGGAAAACATATCAAATACAGCATCCAAAGTTTGTTTCAAGCTAATTGCTCATAACTTAAAAACCTAAGTACCAAATTCAGATGCCAATTGTTTGTGTTTGATGTGGATGGTCAGAATTCTGGGAGTGGCTTTTGCACATATCTGCTAAATGGACCAATATTAATGAACATCATAAAATTAGAAATAGGAGCAAGATTAGGACATTCAGTTCTCCGAGCTGCTTCACCAGAGTTTGATTATGGCTTTAACTCCATTTTCCAGCCTGTCCCCATAAAACTTGTTGATCAAAAATTTAAGACACCCTGGACAATGACCCAGTCTCCACTGCTCACTGGAAAGAGAATTCCAAACACTGACGACTCTCAGAGAAAAAAAAAATTCCTCCTCATCTCCATCAGAAATGATAGGACCCCTATTTTTAAACAATGCCCCTTTATTCTAGATTCCCCATGAAGTGAAACATCTGTTTAGCAGCTATCCTGTCAAGGCACTACAGAATCTTATTTTTTATTATTACCATCACCCCTCATTCTTCTAAATTCCAATGCATTTAGTCCAACCTACACAATCTTTCCTCATAAGACAACTCCTTCATCCCAGGAAACAGCTTAGGCAATCTTGACTGAATTGCCTCCAGTATAAATATATCCCACCCTAACTGGAGTGATCAGAACTGCACATAACTCACACTTCGTGAGATCTGAACAATGCCCTACATACCCGTTAGCTACACTTATCTACTTTTAAACTTCATCCTCTTTTCAATAAAGGCCAACATTTCCTTTGCCTACTTGCTGTACTTGCATGCGGATCTTTTATAATTCATGCACATGTCAGGACACAGAAGAAGCACAGCTTACACTTCATTGCATGTAAATCTGTACATTCCTACAATGCTCCCAAGAAGCACCTTTTGGCATTTTACTGCATTAAAAGTATTATATAGAAACAAGTTGTTAGAGCATTAACTTTGTACAAGACCTGTACATATTACATATATTCACACTATGATACTGTAACTTTAAGAGGTATATTTTGTCTCTTTTTATTGTGAAGAAAGGTTGAGACAGAGGGGCGAACAGTCTGCTCCAAAGCCAATAAAGTAAACAGGTTATAGGTCTTTTTTTTTATGTATAAAGTTGCAACAATAGAAGCAGCCTAAATGGATGGGATCAAGCTCCCACAGAACCAGGACATTTACTTTTAGCCTTCAGGAGCAGTTTCTGGGGTCTTGAAGCTGGATTCGGAAGCTCTTAATTCCCTCTCTTTTACATCTAAAAGCTCGGGTTCTCTTCCTGCTGCTAGACCTGCATGTGAGACAATCTGTTACTGAATTTGTCTTTGCCATGGGTGTGCTTATTGGATATTACTACATTGGAGCAGCTAATGAGTAGTTTATTATTTTGTTAAGTATTTCAACAGAGTTACAGCTAAGCCAATTATTTTGCTTTTTATTTTGTCCTATTTTAACTACAGCATATGAATAAAGTGTGTTTTGCTTCAAGCGCTGATAGTTTGGCCAATTGAATTGTATCTGGATCGCACCACCTGGTATTTGCCTTTAAAATAAGAAAAGTTAGGGTGAAGGCTATCTCATGGACATGTTTTAAGGGGTTTTGGTCTGATCCATAACAGATTGGGGGCTCTTGTTGGGATCAAATTCTCTAATTCCAGGTTGAGTTTAGGATTATTGGACTCAAAGGCAGGGAGAGGTGTGTGTTGGTTTTTTTCCTTTTGGGTGCTGCACTTAGTTGGTTTTTAACAGGGTGTGCCTTGTGTAATATTGGCTCTTTAAGAGTTTCTTGCGGATGGAAGAAGTCACTTCGGGTGTTTTACAGAAAGTGAGCAAGACAAAACTTTCAGAATTGGCAAACAAGTTGAAGTTGGAGATGCCTTTGTCTGTGAGGAAAGGGGGAATAATTGTGGCAATAGCGCAGCATCTATAATTGCCAGGAATGCAATCAGAATCATTGGAGATTGGTAAAATTCAATTGCAAATGAAGCAACTCGAATTAGAGGCAATGGTGAGGGAAAAAGAGAAAAAAAGAATAACCCTGGTAAGAAAGAGAAAAGGAAATGAAACAGTTTGAATTACAATTAAAAGCAGTGGAAAAAGAGGAGGAAAGGATGGCCCTAGCAGAAGAAAGAAAGGAAGAGAAAATTTTTGAACATCAGAGGTTGGAACTGAAAACTCAAAGTCAATTTAAAATGGTAGAGGTGGAGGTCAAAAGTAGCAGTAGCGATGAAGACAGTGATGGACAGCAATCCCATCATAGCCAAAGGCCTGGTGTTGATCTGTTTAAATATGTCCAAGCATTGTCTAAGTTGTACAAGAAGGATGTAGAAGCCTTTTCCATTTCATTTCATTTGAGAAAGTGGCTAAACAAATGAAATGGCTGGTGACCGTGTGGGTATTACTGATCCAAACAAAGTTCGTAAGTAGAGCTAGTGAGGTATTTGCATCACTATCACAGGAGTTATCTGGGGAGCATGATGAGGTTAAAAATACCATCGTAAGTGCATATGAACTAAGTACCAGAAGCCTACAGAAAACATTTTACGAATCTCAGGAGGGAATCTGGTCAAACGCACATAGAGTTTGAAAAGATCAAATAAAGTAATTTTGATAGGTAGATAAGAGCCTTGAAAATAGATAAAACATATGGCAGTCTTATGGGACAATAATTTTGCAGGAGTTCAAAAATTCACTTTCTGATGTAGTGGGAACTCATGTAGAAGGGCAGAGTTAAGACTGCAAGATTAGCAGCTGAAATGGTCGATGATTATGAGTTTGTTCATAAGTCAAAGTTTGGCTTCCAACAAAAATTTCAATCTGTGAGGGATAGAAATTCAGAAAAGAAAAAATCCTCAGGCGATAAGGGAAAAGGAGGTCTCATTTAAGATAGTAAAGATAGCTTACCACAGGATAAAAAGGAAATCCATGAGGGGGAAACAGGAGGGGGAAAGAGAAGTAAAAAAGCTCAGGTGCTTTCACTGTAATAAAGTAGGCCACATGAAGTCGCAGTGTTGCTGGTTTAGCAAAAGCACTGAGAAGATGGATGTGGGAAAACAAGATAACCCAGTGAGTTTTGTTTAAGTGGTAAAAGAAAGCACAATGGAAGCTAAAAAGTTGCAGAAGAATGAATAATCTGATCAGGGGTTGGTTGAGAAGGAAGCGCTAGATCTCTTTAATGAATTTACTTGTATGGGTATGGTTTATTCATGTAGATCTGGAGGAGTAGGTAAAGAAATTAAAATTTTAAGAGATGCAGGAGGAAGTCAATCTTTGATGGGGAGATATGTAATTCAGAAGGACCTTTGCCAGAAAGTTGGTATTATGTGAAATTCATGGCAAGAACAGCATTGTTCCATTATATAAAGTGAGGGTGGACAGTCCGGTGAAAAGTAGTGATGTGGTGGTAGGAATAATAGAGAAATTCTCAATTCCAGAAATATAGCTTATCCTTGGTAATGACATAGCTGAATCGCAGGTGGGAGTGATGTCTACTGTAGTTGAAAAGCAAGTGGAAAATCAGGCAACTAAGGTGTATATTCTGGAACTTTTCCAGATTGTGTGGTAACAAGGTCACAAAGCCACAGGCTGAAGCAGGAGGAAAAATCGGGTATTAAGGTAAGGAAGTTGAAGTTCAATTACCAGAAAATATGTTTGATCAAACAGTTGAGAAAAAAAGAACAGATGGAGGACAAAGTGGATATGTTTGGTTCAGGGAAATTAGCTGAATTACAACAGAAAGATGAAAAACTAAAGCAGTTGTATCAAAAAGCATACACAGACGAAGAATCTGAGTGTACCCCAGAATGTTACTATCTTAAAGATGAAGTCTTGATTAGGAAATGGAGACCATCACATATTCAGGCAGATGAAAATGGACTGAGGTTCATTAAGTTGTATTACCAGTGGGTTACAGAAATTAAGTGTTGTAGGTAGCACATGAATTACCAGTAGGAGGTCGTTTGGGAATAAGGAAAACTCAAGCCAAAATACAAAAACATTTTTATTGGCCGGGTCTGCATAAGGATGTGGTTGACTTTTGCCTGAAATGTCATATGTGTCAGGTAATTGGAAAACCTCAAGCAGTGATTAAATCAGCACCCTTATTATCACTTCCTGCATTTGACGAACCTTTTATAAGGGTCTTAATTGATTGCTTAGGACAACTATCTAAAACAAAAAGTGGAATCAGTATTTGTTGACCATAATGGATGTGTCGACTAGATTTCCAGAGGCCATTCCATTACATAGTATCATAATACTAGATATGGACTACCCACAAAGATACAATCGGATCAAGGGCCAACTTTTACATCAAACTTATTCATGGAGGTTATGGATAGCTTAGGAATAACACAATTCAAATCCACTGTGTACCATTCAGAATCGCAGGGAACATTGCAACGGTGGCCTCAAACTTTAAAGGCCATGTTGAGGGCTTATGGTCAAGACTATCCAGAGATTTGGGATAAAGGAATTCCATTTGCACTTTCTGCAATTAGAGATGCACCTAATGAATCAACTAAATTCACTCCATTTGAATTAGTTTTTGGTCATGAGGTGAGAGGGCCATTGAAATTAATTAAGGATAATTGGTGAATCAGAGTTCAGAGACCAGGTATTTGGACTACATGTGAATTTTAGAGAGAGATTAAATAGAGTGGGTGAGTTGGCCAGATAGCACTTAAAAGCAATACAACATGTGGCGAAACAGGAAGTCGACAAGAAATTAAAAATTTGTAATTTTGCTAGTGGTGATAGAGTGTAAGTGTTACTACCAGTTGTCAGTGAACGTTTAAAGGCAAGGGTAAGTGGGCCTTATCAAATCAAAAGGAATTTGAGTGAAGTGAATTATTTGCTAAACATGCAAGATAGAAAGAAATCTCACAGAGTGTGTCATATGAATATGCTCAAAAGGTATTTTGACAGGGAAGGAAATCAAAATGAGAATATGTTACTGGTTGCAACACAGAGTGGAGAACCAATTTCAGATGATTCTGAATTGGACTTTCTTCATATTAAACTGGACAATGAGGAAGTTCCCAAAGATTGGGATAAATTATTGAGTTAACTTTCAGAGGAAAATCAAAATGACGGGAATGAGTTATTACAATTACATGGGGAGATATGTGGGAATAAGCTGGGAAGTATTAATTTAATAATGCATGATGCAGTTGTAGGAAATGTTGTTTCAAGTAAGCAAAATCCTTATAGACCTAACATCTAAAGGAAACAGAGGTTCAAAAAAAGATTGAATGCTTGCTCCAGGTCAATACGATCAAAGTGAGTTGCAGCTAATGGAGCTCACTCAAAGTAATGAAACCAAAACTAGATGGTACTCAATGATTATGTGTGGATTGTTGTAAAGACAACGCAGTTACAAAATCCAAGTCATATCCTATTCCACGGTTGGAAGAGTGGACTGAGAAGGTGGGACTAGCAACTTGTATTTCTCAGCCAGACTTATTCAAAGGTTACTACCTTTATCCAAAAAAGTAAAGGAAATATTGGCTTTCACGACACCAAATGAACTGTACCAGTTTAAAGTGATGCCATTTGTTATGAAAAATGCGCCAGCCACAATTCAAAGACTAACCAATAAGGTAGTTTCAGGATTACCCAATTGTGTGGTGTATATCAACCATCTGGTGATTTTTAGTGACACATGGAATGAACATTTTGAGCAATAATCACAATTGTATGATTAAATTTGGGAGGCGAGCTCGAGTGTCATTGGACATGGTCAAATAGCCCCATGGATGTGAAAACAAAGATTATTGGGGAGTTTCCTATACCATCGGCGAAGAGGGAAGTACTACGATTTCTGGAATTGAGTGGTTTTTGTTGGATGTTCATACAGAATTTTAGTAGTGTGGTTGCACCACTGACTGACTTGTTTAAGAAGTGCAGAAAATTTCAGTGGGCAGAGGACTGTCAGCACGCATTTGACAGCCTGAAAGCTTGTTAACCGCTGCCCAGTGTTAGCCAAAACTAATTGTGCGAAGCCATTTAAAGTGGCTATTGATGCGAGTGATGTGGGTGTTGGTGGTTTACTCTTGCAAGAAGATGATGAGAAGATCGAAAGATCTATTGGGTATTTTTACAGAAAATTGATTTTTGGAATCCAATAAAACAAAATTCTAAATTCTCTGTACATAAGGTTTACTAACTCCTTAGGCTGAATCGGGGCTTTATCAAATAAGCACTTCTTTTGTGCTGCTCTGTATGGCTCATATTCACGGGACAGTGGCTCAGTGGTTAGCACTGCTGCCTCATAGCGCCAGGGACCTGGGTTTGATTCCACACTTGGGCTACTGTCTGTGTGGAGTTTGCATATTTTCCCCGTGTCTGCATGGGATTCCTCTGGATGCTCTGGTTTCCTCCCATAGTCCAAAGATGTGCAGGTTAGGTGGATTGGCCATGCTAAATTGCCCGTAGTGTCCAGGAATGTGTAAATTAGGTGGATTAGACATGGGAAATGCTGGGTTACAGGGAAAAAGTAGGGGTATGGGTCTGGGTGGGATGCTCTTCTGAGGACTTGTTGGGCTGAATGGCCTCTTGCCACAATGTGGGGATTCAGTGCATTTTACTTCATGGTTTGTTGTGTATGAGAATAATTGAATGAATTTGGTTGGTTATCCTGCTTGATGAGATCACTATTCTGGATGCTTGATAATCCCCCTTGACTTGATGTCAGATTCAAATTAACACTGGAAAGGTAAAAGAGATTGCTTTTTGTGGGCAGCTTTCTCTGAGGTCAGTGCCAAGTGTTATTGTCTTGCTGCTGGCCACAAAATTGAGCCACTATGAAAACAGTCAATTTTGTTCATTTACATCTTACTCCTTAAATATTTTTAAAGTGGAAATTTTGCTTACTGCAACAGACTGTTGATCTGGATCTTGGATCTTAATACTTTTGTAGGAAACAATCAGAGTAGGAGGAAAGATATTTCCTTGTAGAGTGTTAGGCACAAGATTGACCCTGTAACAAGATGTCAATAAAGTTACAATCCATTTAGATATTTTCACAAACTCAGTTACAAATTATGACCTCATAACAAATTACATCTATTGTTTCCTTTAAAAACTTAGTAAGTAAACTAGTTGACTGAAATTCTGATGGGTAGCATCTAGTGTTCCAATATTATAGAAATGCTTAAGTTTATGGCCTGGCCCATCTTGGAGTTGGAGTGGATCAGGAGGTCTTTAGAAATGATGAACAGGGCATGATTCCTGTATTCCTACCTCCATTCTTATTTTCACCTACTTTTGCCAGCATGGGATAATGATGCAACCAGTGAGCTCAATGTCACTTTTACGCTTGATGGATCCATTGTGAGGAATTTCAGACATCCCAACAAATTTGATGACACTGAGTGTGTTCTGTTAATAGATCATGGCACCTCACAGGAGTTGTGAACAATTGGGGACCCATAGTCCTGAACCAAAACACTCTTCAACATTGTCTTTGAAATACCTTGCCTCTCATCATTTCTCATAAAATATTCATAGCATCAATGACAAAAAAATCCATAATGACATCTATTGGTCTTATATAAATAAATACATAGATATTGAAAGAAACTCTTAAAAAGATCAGGTTGCCATGGGTAATAAAGATGTCAAACAAAATTATCACTCCAGTGCAAAATGTCAACATTGCCTGTTGAACTGAATGCATTTGCCAATCTTGGAGTTCAGCCAAGTAGTCGCAATAAGGCTGCCAGAAAAAGATGGCCAGTCATCTATTTAAGTAGGTTCTGTGGATACATCTTTCCATCCGATTCACAACAATCAATCCCTATATATCTCCTTGAAAAGAGGTTCCTGACCCACAGTATAATGAAATAAAAATAATTGTTTTCTTAGCTTTAAAATAGCTTTAAAAATCTCCTCAAACTCTACATTTTTATCAATATTTTCAGTTATATTCTCTGACTCAACTATTACTATCCAGTCTCTGTCACCTCTGTGAAGTACTTTTGGAATTCAACAGAATTAAAATGAAAATACAAGTTATTGTGATTTTACACAATAAAATTGCATTTGGCATTAGGATACAAGCTCCATGGACAAGTTCAGACTGGAACTTTGGAGGGAGGTATTTTACTACAATGTTGGAAGCTTTGATTATCTGCGTGTCAAACAGAACCAGCGAGTTTGACAAAGCTAAGTGATTTCATAACCATGGTTCAAATCAAACACACAGTTGTGAACGGTAGTAGGCAATTAAAACAACTAACTAGAGGAAGAGACTTTTAAAAAATTCAATAACGACAATAATTCGATCCACTCCATGTGATATGAAGAATTTACTGAAGGTACCGGACACATGCAAAGGCCTCAGCCCTGTTAACGTTTTGGCAGTAAAACTTCAGATTTGTGATCTAGAACTAGCCGTATCCCTGACCAAGCTCTTCCAGTACATGGACAACAGTCAGGCTTGAGTGGCAAGTAATGTTCACATCATGGAAGTGTTAGTAAGTTGTGCATTGAGTTCTCAAGCTTAAGGATAAAAATATGGAGTCTATTGATTGATTCAGCATTTTGAGCACGTACAATGACACGTACAATGCAACCTTTTTGATTTTCATCCAATTACTCTGTTGAGGAGAAAGAAGTTGCTGCTGCTAGTGTTGCTCCTGCTGATGCAGTTGGGAGTAATATGACTTTTGATCTTGTCCCTCCACTTGAAGTAAAAGATACAAATAATAGACAGGTGAACTGCCTTCTGACTAGTTGCAAATCACCTCTCAAGAAGGGAAACAATTTCAAGAGAGAAGAGGTGCTGTTAAAAGTATCTCTCATATGGCTGTAGCTCTTTAGTGCTTTTGTTCAAAGCCTTTTCAGCTTGCCAGTTTCCTGCTGTGTCTTGTCTCAGTGGCCATGGTGTGCAGCAGATAAAGCATGGATGACATGCATCATTGAGGAATTGAGAATTAGAAGTTAAAAACACCAGTAACATTAAGGGTGATTTTGGTTCTCAACTATTTTCTACTTGGTTTGTTCCTCAGATTATCAAAAGATCTATGTTGTTTTCTTTTATTTTAGACTGAGAAAGAAGTTGGCTGGTTTCCAACAGGTGCAGGGTGGGGTGCGACAGTTTCACAGACTGGATTCTTGTGGCCACCAAGATTTCATCCAAGAAGCCTTTGTGAATTGGAAGGTGACCCATTGCCTGATGTGCAAATCCCCACTGTAAGCAGATCATGTAGGTGAATGTAAGTTTTTTGGGAAGCTGGAATGTTGTTCTAATAATAAAAGGAATGAGATAAAAACGATAAATTTTAGTTTGATTTTTTATATACAGAGATAATGATAGGCTTCACTTTCAATTGTGTCTACCAAAGTGATAGTCCCTAAATGCAGTGAAGATGGAAAAAGCCCTATTCCATAAGACTTTCACTCTGTTTGGCTAACCAGGGCATCTCAAAAGTATATCAGGCAGCTTGAATGAAAATTGAAAATGTAATGGTTTCGTGTCTACAACAAAAGTAGCAACTTGAAATTCCATTTCCTGTCTGTAGTCATATCAAAGATTTTTCTCACCTGATTTTTATACTGTTAGCAACTCTAATCACCTTTGGTTCATTCTTTAGGTTAATTTCACGACCAGATAAAGTATCCACCAAGAAAATACGTCTAGTAAAACGCCAGTTATTTTCTGTATTACCTGTGAAATGAAAAAAATGTTTGAAAACTAGTCAAAAACAAACACAAAGTCTTTTAATTCCAGGTAGACACTAGAAATAAATAACAATATTGAGCTCTGCAATCTATCATTTTCTGGCTTTTAGAATTAAAGGCTGGAAACCTGGGGTTTCCGCAATTTTCCAATGACTTACATTCCTGATTTGACGACCTGCAGCCTAGGGACTTAAAATAAATGGCTGCAAAGATAGTGGATGCATTGGTTGTGATTTTCAAACAATAATCAGGATTTGGAAAGGCGCCAGGGAATTGGAAAACCCCAAAATGTAACATGTCACTCAAGAAAGTAGGTTGATGGAGGGCAAGAAGTTACATGTCTGCTAGCTAAAAATCTTTCATTGGGAAATTGATGGAATCCATCATTAAGGAAATAGTTGCAGAACAATTAGAAAATCATAAAACAATGAAGCAGAGTCAACAAAGTTTTTATAAAGGGGTAATTGTATTTGAATTATTAGAATTCTTTAAGGTTGTAACAGGCAAAGTGGGTAAAGGTGAATCAGTAAAAGTATAGCTTCTGTATCTTCATTCTTATTGATGCAACTAAAATGATAAATCAGATTTAAAGTGCCAATATCTATACAAGTGTGACATTTGATGTACAATGAAGTGCCACCTAAGTGCCCTCAGAGACTGTTTTTTCCTTACCCTTCAACCAAATCTCAGTGTAGTCTCAGCCTCCGTGGCGAGGGTGCTCTGTCCTGTATTGGGGTCTTTTGAACTTAAAAGTTTGAGCGGATGACCCACAGGAGCATTTGTGGATAAAGGGCTCAGATAAAGGTTAGGGTATCCTACCCAGATGCAAACATGCCTCCTAGTCTTGAGTTTCCCGAGGGTTGGGGTGGTTGGCAGGATGGAGATGGAAGGGCCCAGCACATCTGGAGTATCCTGAAAGGAGACTTTTGGGGGGGCCTATAAGAGGTTCCTTCACTGTCCGAGAACCAGCTGGCACCACCACATTGTCTCCAGAAAGGGCGTCTGGAGTGAGGTTTATGATGAGCACTAATAACTAAAGAGATGGAGTGCAGGTTTGTGTACATTTCCAGCAACTGTTGAATGTTTATGTGGATCTTGCTTTTCATGGAAGATGCCGACTTTTCTATCGAGACAGTCAAAATGTACACAGAGAGGAGTATGGTACTGATAACATTGGTAGACTCTTCCAATCTTTGATCTAGTTAATTGAATGTTCCCAACAAACCTTCCTGCTGCTCCTGTGTTTGATGGTGCATTTTCATAAAGCAATTAATGGTCCACACCACGGGGTCCTCTTCTGTCTTGGGCTCAGTACGTACCTGATCTTTGGCAGTCTAGGCACTGAAGCATTTCTTCTTCGACCAGCTGTTGAATACCAGTGGTGTGCTCACTAGAGTAGGTTCCTAACTCTAAAGTACCCATTAAGGTGGCATATTTGACTTGGTGGACAGTACGGGTAACAGTCTTGTTGCATCCTCTGAGGGAACTGCAGTTTCTTGAGTTTCTTGAGAGATGGAGGAGAAGTTGATGGCCAGAGGGGATAGCCTTTTGCAGGTGGAGGCTTTATGGAGGCCATTGGTGCCTACAGAAGACAACACAGATTGAAGCTTGAAATTACTTGAAAATACATTCAGAGTGGTCGTAATGGGGAACAGTGCAGATCATCAGAATGAAATTTACAAAATTACTGGGACATGAATGGCCTCAAATTGATCCTTCTAATTCAAGAATCCTCTCCTTGCACAGGATGAGGAGAGGAATGTCAGCCACCACACTCCCTGGCTTTATTGTCACAGCTGTTAGTGTTGGTGCATGAAAAGTGGTAAGGTATCCTGAGTGAGTGAACAGAAATTCCAA
Organism: Rhincodon typus; assembly: GCF_021869965.1. Taxonomy (NCBI): domain Eukaryota; kingdom Metazoa; phylum Chordata; class Chondrichthyes; order Orectolobiformes; family Rhincodontidae; genus Rhincodon; species Rhincodon typus. Next base: position 84,896,261 of record NC_063335.1, read on the forward strand.
GAAGCATTAGTAATTTTGGGAGAAAGAGTAGGTGACAGCCACTGAGGGAAGATGCGGCATGCAACAATGAGAATGTTAGATAGAGAATCTTGTTGGAAGATAGGTACAGTAGTGCAATTAGTGAGTGCAAGATAGCAGAGAGATGATGATGACGCTTAACCTTGTGGATCACAGAAGGCAACTAATCTTCTGGCAGCACTGATGCTTTTTCTTTTGGGCCCAGGATACTGCATTGACCTGGTAGCAGCTTCGAGTCAGAAGGCAGGGTTTGGTTCCACGGTCTCCTCTGGCAGTTCTGGCGAGATAGGATGACCCTCCTCTCCACCATCCTGCTCATCAGGTCCCTGTCATCAAATAGGATGCTGCCTTCCCTCTCTCAGACATGGCTTGTCCAGATGTGCAGTAACACAGGATGAAGGGCAATTCCTAGCTTGCAAGGCTTGTAAATATGGCACATGAGGTGGAACTGTGAAGGCACTAGGGACCAGTTCCACCACTGCTGAGCACAGGAATAAGTGAGACTAATGTAATAGATGCAGGGTACCTACTTAACGAGGTGAGCAGCCCAGAATTGTGCCAGAAAAGTCACTAGGGCTCACAGAGCAGATCCTTCCATGAAACTCCCTGAAATTGACACTTAGCTAAAATATGAGAAAATTCAGCCTATATCACCTATCTTCACTATCACTGAGTTAAAATTCCAACAGCAATGTGGGTGTTCCCACTCTCAAAGACTGCAGTGGCTCAAGAAGGCAACTGATAACCACCTTGACCAAGGTGTTAAGGTTAAGCAATTAATACTAGTCTGAGCCAGAGATGTCCATATTCCTTGATTCAGTCTCAGGAGGCTTTCAGAATAGAACAAAATATCCTTCATTATCACGTGTTCTCAAGTACAGAAGTACAGGAATACAGCAAAAAGTTTTATATTGTTGCTTCTTATGGTACCATCTTTGGTACAAAATACCTAGGTACAAATCTTAGATACAAAAGAGGAATAAAAAAGAAAAGTAGTCGCATTGCTTTACATAGCACAAGTTAGAAATATGATATATTTAAGAGGATAGGCATTACAGTCAGATAAACAAATTACAAATAAACATTACATTGCAGTAGCTCAGGTGCTTCCACATGTGGTCTGACAGCCTGCGCCAGACCCAGACCAACAACTTCCCCGTTCTGGTCCAAGCCTCCAGTCCGGTCTGTACCACCTCTCAGCTGCTCCAAGATAAATTTTCTCTGGGACTTGATTACCCGTGCTGGCCTCCACTCCGGGACTCGCTTCCTATGCCAGCCTCCGCTCCAGGACTCGATTCCCCGCACCAGCCTTGCTCCGGGACTGCTTCACCGTGCAGAGACAGGAATGGCGCTTGTGGCGAGGGAATAACATTTGTGACAGGGACCAGAGCAGCTCCCAATTTGTGATGCTTCCACTTTTCTGGCTATTAAAATTAATCACTGAGACATCAAGAGAACATGATTTAGATGAAGTGACATCATGCTGGATTAAACCTGCAACCTACTGAATAAGTAATGAAAGATTAATAGCCTGAAACATGGGGCGAAAATTTCCCAGTTACTTGACATTGCAGGCAGGAAACCCGGAAAACACAGAAGAGTTGGGTAAAAGCAGAGGAGCCATATCGGGGTAGCAGCCTGATTCATTCTACCTACATGCAACTTTTCCAGTGTGGACTGGGAATTCAATCAGCTTCCCAAACCACAGAGGCAACAGCCAATTATGCTGGTTAAGGCATGAACTGGGAGGGATTCTGTGGCCTCACTAGCATTTGATTGCTAGTGGAAGAGCACCATTATAGTGTGCAGAGGCCACTAGTTTCATGTCCCAGTGATGAAGGTGCAGGAATTGAAGACCATTATCATGGTCAGCCTGAATCAAAAGAGTGATTTTCCCTTTTTGTTATGTAACACTGTAAGGGTATCTCCATGCTAAGGAACCCTCACCGACTTACCTGGGGAATGACTACCTCTCCCGGACAGTATGGCATGGTTTTATAGCTGCTAACCCTCTGACTTGGTATGCAGCATTGAGGGCCTGTCTGGCACCCTTTAAAAGCAAGTAAGGAGGTAGGTAATTACAAGGCTGCTTCCGAGACATTTATATTGTCTTGTGTCATTTGGTTCTGACATTGCTGCCCTGAAACCTATGTCAAAATCTAGCACTGTTTCTTGTTTCACTGATGCTGATATTTCCAGAACCTTATTATCACTGGCAATTAATACTGTCCATTGTTGATTCAGTACTTGGTCACTGCAAATATGACCAGTTCCACACAGTAGAAGATATTAAGATATATTCCTTTAATAATTCCTATGCCAATGAGTGTATGACCCTAAACAATTTGGGCTCCTTTTTAGGTAATGGCATTTGTTTTTATAACATTAGCATCAATGATGAAACAACTTAAATGTAAGAAATATTTTGATTAAATTGCTAACACCTTCCAAGTGTACAAATTCATAAACTTAACTGAGTCCAATTTAATGCAAAAAGATTGTCAAAAGATAGTGTTGTACACTTTTGCTCATTTACTTATTTATATTGTTTATGATTTGCTTTTATGTACTCAGCCAAAAAAAGTGTTACCAAATAATACACAAATAAAATCCGAGTAACTTACTTTAAAATCCTCAAAATATGCACACTCTGAGCTTACTTTCAGGAGCAGTTTCAAAAAAAGGGTCAGTCATCATTTAATTTAATGACAGAACAGGCTCAAAGAGCCAAACAGCCTACTTCTTTTTCCAACTAAGCAAAGTGGTTTATACCATAAAATGTTTTAAAAAATAACAAATGGATAAGTAATCTCTATTATTTAAATATCAACAGAGAAAACAGAATTTTCAGTTACTTCAGTTGCATAGTTGAAAAGAACATGCATTTGACAATACTGCTCCTCCAAAATGTCCATCAATTGTATTTCTTCTTTAACTTTTTTCTGTGTTACATGGGGTCACAATAATGCTAGCAGATTACCTCGAATTTTGCAGCCGGCTTTACAGATGGACGTCCTTCCCACTGCTAACCATCCCCATTAATCTAGGGTAGGAACCATAGCATGGCTGATCATGGAACTCATCTGCTCTTACCAGGTGTTAGAAGTACATTATGTCAAAAGGATTTGGTGGCTAACAATCAACCTGTTTGGCTAGGTTACAAATGCCCTTGCATGGCATGGAGTGAGATGTGAACCCAGAATGCCTGGCTGAGAGGGAAGGATGCTGTGCTACAAGACCTCCTATATAAAAGGTGCTCACAAATAGGAACAAATATTTTTAATGCCTAGTTCAATAGAGTAATAGATTCTAAAATTGCATTGTCTTGCACGTGGCCAAGTCAGAAATGTTTCTGAATTAGGTAATTCAATAATAAATGCTACATAGCGACCTAATGTTTACCTTGGTTAACAAAGTGTCCATTGTATTGAAAGTTTAAGTTACGAACTGCAATAGGATGAAGTTTATCCTCACCATCTTCCCCTTTGTAAAGCATGTATAAGTCATAAAATTGAATGTCACCATAATCAGATAAAAGCTTGGAAACAAGAAATGTACACTGTTCAAGAAAGAAAATAAACAAGTTTAAAAAATGACACAATGAGTAGAAATTCTTTAAAAGGTAAAATAATCTTCATCTGATATTATAGCACTTGTATTATTAATAATATCCATTATAACAGTTTAATCTAAGCTATGGAACTAGACACATTTCCTGACTCCCAAACTAGCTTCTTTCCTTAAACCTGATTTGCTAATGAGTGTTTTACTGAATACCTATATGTATTTAATAGACATTTGAAACTGAGCAATTAGAGTACCTGAAAATGGAAGTAACATTCCCAACCATAATCCTCTGCAATGTTGCCTGTACAATGTTGCCCACTAATTTCCCAATACATATGTTTATGAGCTTGTGACTGATTTCTCCAAAGAACTCATTACCAACTTTCCACTACAAATGTTAAGGTCCTCATCTTCACTTTGAAATTGATCAGCAGTTTCTGATCAATTTCTATGAATTCCTCCAGTTGCACATCCACGTACACACTTTCCACTAATATCTTGCATCTTGTCCTTGTACCTTTTTAAGCAAAGGTAGTAAGGTATTAAGGGATGTGGGCCAAAGGCAGGCATGTGGAATTAGACCACAGATTGCCTACTCATGTTCTTAGGTTTCTATGTTGTTTCCTCCTCTAACAACAACATTCATTTCTTAACCAACCTCTAGAGCTCTCATTTGTCGCATTTTTGCCTTTTCACTCCTCTGCACATTGTCAATCACTTCTTTAGAATCTTCCTTTACAGCTGCATTTCTACTCTCTATAGTGTTCTGAAGTATCATTAGAAAGAATAAATACTACTGAAAAGGAAGCTTAACATATTGTAACTGTGTGTTAAAAACATAAAGGTTTCAATGTACTGTACATTTACTGTCAGAATTTTGCTGAATGTTCATGTACTGACCCAAAATCCAGTTTACTGGCCTCCTGAATTAATTCCAGGTAATTTTTAAACAACTTTACGTAAGATATCCCATTGCTTACTACTCTCCCATTTTCTTCGTACTTTACAGAATTTTTGGAAATGTGTTAATTTCTGGATCATGGCTAACAGTGTTATTTTCATTTTTAGGCAAATTAATTGCTCTATTTCAAAAATCTATTAACCACATATGGGTATTAGGTAAAAGTAAAGTATTTTAGGCTGTGCAGGAGTCAGAAAGGCAGGATTTAAATGCAAGTTAACTTGAGTTTACCAAAGAATTTACACTGATACTTTACACTTGGTCCCTTTATTTAAGTCATGTTTATAGTTTGTAAATAGGTAAGGTGCAAGCAAATGATCTTTGTGCACCCCATTAGCAAACCTGCCACCTTGAAAATGATTGATTTATTCCTGCTCTCAATTTTCTACCCTTTAATCAATCCTTTATCCATGCTAATATATTCGGAAGCCATTTTCTGAAGAAGGGTCTAGGCCCGAAACGACAGCCTTCCTGCTCCTCTGATACTGCTTGGCCTGCTGTGTTCATCCAGATCTACACCTTGTTATCTCATATTCAGAAGCCCGTGAGATTTTGTCTCGTGTAAGATCTTACAATGTAGCATCCTGTCAAATAACTTTGAAGATTCAAAAATTTACAACCCATAATGTATGATGTGAATTATATCATTAAAAAAATTAATAAGTTTCTCAAGCACAATTTCCCACTCAAAAAAACATGCTGATTCTGCTTAATCAAGTTTCAATGTGCTACTACTACTTCATTGAGGATGGGTTTCATCATTTCCCTCATGAGTCATATCAGATTGACTTTCCTGCAGTTCCCTATTTTCTCCATCTTTGATTTCTTTAAAAGTTGTATTACAAGTCTAAAATAAACAAACTTCAATAAATACAGCATAAAATGTTAGATATCAATTAGTAATGAATAGCATTAATCATACTCACTTGTTGCTGATATGTGATTCCAAAGATGTAAGCAGCCTTCAGCTTAGTCACGGTATCTGGGCACAACTGTAAATATGAACAATAAATAAAACATTTACTCTAATATCAAAACAAACTTGGCTACAGTTAGACTGTACGTGTAGATAGATTTAAAACCTAATAACTTAAAATTAAAAGTCATCTCAGAATATATATATATATTCCTTTAATATTATATCTCCTAGATAGGTTTGAAACTGGAAATATTAGTGCTGTATTTTTCCTGATTTAAGGAGAATCACAATATTTTACATGGATTAATGTGATGAAATGGGCCCCAATGCAGATTAAAAAGAACAACCTGAATTTAAATGCACCTTCAAAGTAATAAAATGTTCCAAGTCTGTCTAAAGACCTTGATAACACACCATATCACACTTAGCCACATCAGGTGTGAGGGGTAGTAGGAACTGCCGATGCTGGAGAATCTGAGACAACAAGGTGTAGAGCTGGATGAATACAGCAGGCCAAGCAGCATCAGAGGAGCAGGAAAGCTGACGTTTCGGGTCTAGACCCTTCTTCAGAAATGGATTCTGAACTAAATAGGGAGAAAGGGGGAGGCGGATAGAAGATGGATAAAGGAGGAGATAGGTGGAGAGGAGACAGATAGGTCAAGGAGGCGGGGTTGGAGCCAGTAAAGATGGTGTAGGTGGGGAGTTAGGGAGGGGATAGGTCAGTCCAGGGAGGACGGACAGGTCAAGGAGGCGGGATGACGCCAGTAGGTAGGAGATGGGGGTGGGGCTTGAGGTGGGAGGAGTGGATAGGTGGGAGGACAGGTTAGGGAGGCGGCTACGAGCTGGCTTGGTTTTGGGATGCAGTCAGGGGAGGGGAGACGTTGAAGCTTGTGAAGTCCACATTGATACCATTGGGCTGCAGGGTTCCCAAGCGAAATATGAGATGCTGTTCCTGCAACCTTCGGATGGCATCATTGTGGCACTGCAGGAGGCCCAGGATGGACATGTCGTCCAAGGAGTGGGAGGGGGAGTTGAAATGGTTCGCGACTGGGAGGTGCAGTTGTTTGGTGCGAACCGAGCATAGGTGTTCCGCAAAGCGATCCTTCGACATTTCAGCCATCTGCAATCCGACCCCACCACCAAAGACATTTTTCCCTCCCCACTCTTATCTGCTTTCTGGAGGGACCACTCTCTCCGTGACTCCCTTGTCCACTCCACACTCCCCACCAGCCCCACCACCCCCGGCACTTTTCCCTGCAACCGCAGGGAGTGCTACACCTGCCCCTACACATCCCCCCTCACCCTCATCCCAGGCCCTAAGAAGACCTTCCACATCAAACAGACGTTCACTTGCACATGTGGTATACTGTATCCGCTGTTCCAGATGTGGCCTCCTCTACATCGGGGAAACCAAGCGGAGGCTTAGGGACCGCTTTGTGGAACACCTACGTTCGGTTTGCAACAAACAACTGCACCTCCCAATCGCGAACCATTTCAACTCCCCCTCCCACTCCTTAGACGACATGTCCATCCTGGGCCTCCTGCAGTGCCACAACGATGCCACCCGAAGGTTGCAGGAACAGCATCTCATATTTCGCTTGGGAACCCTGCAGCCCAAGGGTATCAATGTGGACTTCACAAGGTTCAAAATCTCCCCTCCCCCGACCACATCCCAAACCCAGCCCAGCTCGTAGCCGCCTCCCTAACCTGTCCTCCCACTTATCCACATCAGGTGTGAGTTTGGATTGAATTGGTAACTAATCACTTAGTCTCAGTTGAGCATTAACTAGTTGTTGACATGACTTCTGCCCTTCATCTGGGAGAAAGTCTTGCACTACAGAGCAGCTAACAGTATCACTGGGAGAAGTGCCCATTGAAGAAAGTACATGCTGAGAAGTCCAAATTAATTTGGGTCCAAAGTTCTGGTAGGCTTTGGAGAGTGAGGGATGGTGGTTATGGGAAGCAGGGGTGGGAGAGCAGAATAACTGGAGATAACTCTGTTTGTCCCTAGGCACTTTTAAAAGACACCTGTCCATACAACTAAGAATGCAAGGCTCACGGACTGGTATGGGCCACCCCTTTAGGTGACCTCCATAAATTGGTCATGTAAAAGTCTCAGCAGCCCAAGGGAGAATGAGTTGCCTGACAATGCCCCTGTCCCCATTTCATTGATGTGGAGTTAGGGATAGGTAGGTAAATGCTCAATTCAGCAAGACATATCCTCAAATGTGGCAGGGGAACATATAATCCAGCCGATTAGGTGATGTGACCAAAAGTTTGTTCAAAGAGATAGGTTTCAATGAGCGTTGTAGAGGTAGAAGAGGGAGGATATTCCAGAAGTTATGGCAACAGAAGGCCTAGGCAATTAAAATTGAGATAGTCAGTAGGTGGAAATAGTTTGGAAGCTTGTGGAGATTACACGCATAGGGAAACACATGGAGCAATTTGAAAGCATGGATGAGTATTCTAAAATTAAGACATTGCTTGAATTGGAGCCAATGTAGATGAGTAAATAAGGCCAGATAGAGGTAAACAGGGTTTGATTCAAATTAAGTCACGGTCATCAGAGATTTGAAAGACAGACCTCCTGGGAGGTCATGAAATAACAAGGTATAGAGCTGGATGAACACAGCAGGCCAAGCAGCATCAGAGGAGCAGGAAGGCTGACGTTTCGGGCCTAGACCCTTCTTCAGACCCTTCATTTCTGAAGAAGGATCTAGGCCCGAAACGTCAGCCTTCCTGC
>NC_063335.1:84904868-84907918 GCF_021869965.1 Rhincodon typus
CTGAAGAAGGATCTAGGCCCGAAACGTCAGCCTTCCTGCTCCTCTGATGCTGCTTGGCCTGCTGTGTTCATCCAGCTCTACACCTTGTTATCTCAGATTCTCCAGCATCTGCAGTTCCTACTATCTCCTGGGAGGTCAGCCAGGATTGCACTGGAATAGTCAAAAGTATGGATAATAAATAATTAAATGTGGGCCATAAAGCCATAGAGTCACACAGAATGGAAACAGACCCTTTGGCCCAACTCATCCATGTGATCAGGTTTCCTAAACTGAACTAGTCCCATTTGCCTGCTATTGGCCCATATCCCTCTAAACCTTTCCTATCTATGTACCTGTCAAAATATTTTTTTAAATACTGTAATTGTATTTACCTCTGGCAGCTCATTCCATAAATACACCACCCGCTGTATGAAAAAGTTGCCCCTCAGGCCCTAATTAAATCTTATCCCTCTTACCTTAAACCTATGCCCTCTAGCTTTTCCCCTACCCTGGGGAAAAGACCTTAGGTATTCACTTTATCTATGTCTCTCATAATTCCATGAACCTCTATGAGGTCACCCCTTAGTCTCCCACGTTCCATGGGAAAACGTTTCATCATCAGATGAATGAAGAATCAGTTGGAAGTGCCTAAGGTTTGTGGGGAAGTGAAAAAGCAAATAAGAGCAACTATGGGAATAGACTAGTAGCTAAATCAATATCTGAAAGTCTTCTATCTGCACATAAACAGTAAGAGAATGGTTAAAGGATGAGTAATGCTGATCAGAGAACAAAAAGGGGATTTACACATGGAGGCAGAGACATAGTTGAGTACTTGGATAAATGAGTACTTTGCATCTCTCTAGACGAAAGAGGAGGATGCTGTCCAGGCCATGGTGTCACAGCAGGAAACTCTGCCACTAGAAGGGTTCAAGATTAATAAGGAAGAAATCTTGGATAAAATGTCGGCACTTAAAGTTGGTAAGACCAGATAAGATGGACCAAAGAATTTTAAAGGAAGTGAGGGTAGAAATTGTGGAGGCACTGGTCACAATCATTCAGGCTTCCCTGGACATGGGCGAAACGCCAGAAGCGCAAACATTACAACCTTGTTCAAGAAAGATTGTAAGGATAATTCCAACAATTACAGAATGGTTTAGTTTAACTTCAGCAGTGGGGAACTTCCAGAAACAATTATTTGGTTTAGAATTAGTAAGACCATAAGACTATAAGAAGCAGAAACAGGAGTAGACTGTTCAGCCCCTCAAGCCTGCTCTGCCACTCAATAGGATCATGGCTGCTCCAGTATTCCTCAAATCCACTTTCCTATATTCCTCCACTGATCAAGAATCCATCTCTCTTAGCCTTGAATTTACACAAGGACTCTTCCCCCACAGCTTTTTGTGGCAAGAAGCTTCAAAGACTCTCAAGCCTCTGAGAAGAGATTCTTCCTCATCTCGGTTTTAAATTGGCACCCTTTTATCCCTAGATGCCCTCTGGTCCTAGACTCTCCCATGAGGTGAAACATCCTCTCAGCATTTATCTTGTAAAGCCCCTTAAGAATTCTATATGCTTCGATGAGATCATCTCTCATTATTCTAAACTCCAGTGAGTAGAGTCCCGTAATATTTAGCTTTTGCTCATAAGACCATTCTTCCATACCAGGGATCATCCTAGTGAACCTTCCCTGAAATGCCTCCAATGGTTCAATATCTTTCCTTAAATAAGGGGACCAAAACTGCTCAAAGTACTCCAGGCATGGTTTCACCAGTGTTTTGTAGAGTCGCAGTAAGATATCCCTCCTCTTATACATCAAACCCTTTGAAATAAGGGTCACCATTTCATTAGCCTTTCTGATTCCCAGATCTGATCCCTGTGGATCCCCACTGGTAAGCCCATGGAAAATGTTGGGTTGATTAGGAAGAGTCAGCATAGATTTTTAAAGGGAAAATTATAGTTAACTAACTTACTGGAGTTTTTTTGAAGATATATCAGGAGGTGTTTGATGAGGACAGCATTGTTGATGTGGTATACTTAGATTTCCAGAAGGAGTTTGATACAGTGCCACACAACAGACTTGTGAAGAAAGTCATAAGATGAAAGGGATAACAGCAACATGGATTCAAATTTGGCAAACTGATAGGATACAGAGAGTAATAATCAATGGATATTTTTCAGGCTAGAGGAAGATTTGTGGTGGAGGTCCCCATGGGGTTCATATTGGGACCGTTGCTTTTCCTGATACATGTAAATGATCTGCATCTTGGTATGAAGGTGATAGTTTCAAAGTTTGCAGATGACATGAAACTTAGAAAACTTGTGAACTGTGAGGAGGACAATGTAGAAAGATATTGACAAGTTGGTGGAGTGGACGGACAGATGGCAGAAGAGGTTCAATGCAGAGAAGTGTGAGATGGTGCACTTTGGTTGGAAGAACATTGAAAAACAGCACAAAATATGGAGTACAATTCTATAGGGGCTGCTGGAGCAGAGGTACTTGGATGAACATATGTACAGATCAGAAGGCAGCAAACTAAGCGGACAGAACAGTTAATAAAGCATATAGTGCATCTGGCTTTTTAAAATTCACTTGTGGGACGTGGGCATCACTGAGCATCAGTATTTACTGTCTGTCTCTAGTTGCCCTTGAGATGGTGGTGTGAGCTGCCTTATTGAACTGCTACAGTCCATGTGCTGTAGGTGGACTTTGAATGCGATTAGGGAGGGAATCCAAGAGTTTGATATATTTTTAAGGATGGGGAGTGGTTTGGAGGGGAACTTGCATGTCGTGATGCTCCCAAGGATCTTCTGCCCTTGCCATTCAGATGGAAGTGGTCGTGGGTTTGGAAGATGCTGTCTAAGGATCTTTGGTGAATTTCTTCAGTGTATCTTGTGCATGGTACATACAGCAGCTACTGAGCATTGATGGTGGAGGGAGTTTGTGTTTATACATGTGGTACCTGTCAAGCAGGCTATTTTGCCTTCTTGGTGTTAAGCTTTTTGAATGTTGTTACAGCTGCACTCCATTAGGCAAACAGATAGTATTTCATCATGTTCCTGACTTGTATCTTGTA
>NC_063335.1:84908418-84933418 GCF_021869965.1 Rhincodon typus
TGGAGTTGAGGATTATCAGATCAGCTATGATTTCATTGAATAGCACAGCAGACTCAATGGGCTGAATGGCCTACATCTCATGATCTTACTGAGGTAGGCTGAAATGTGTTCCCAGATCTTGGTTATCAAATCCCAATTCTTAAAATAATCCTTTAGAATGAAATCAAAGCTAGGGAATTGTTTTGCTCTTTCATCCACACATACGTACATATACTCACAAAATGCAGCAAGACAAGACTGGAGAGGTAACAGTGATATCAGTGACAGGACAACATTTGGAAAAATTTCTGAGGGACAGAATTAATCTCCATTGGGAGAGGCAATAATTGATCAAAGGTATCACTTTTGACAGGTTTGAGTTTTTGGAGGAGGTGACTTATAGATGAGGGTAGTGCCTTGGCTGCAGTGTACGTGGGCTTCAGTAAGGCTTTTGACAAGGTCTCACATAGGAGACTAGTCAAGAAGATAAGAGCCCATGGAAACAGGGCAATTGGCAAATTGAGATGCAAAATTGGCTTAGTGACAGAAAGCAGAGGGTGATGGTTGAAGGTTGTTATTGTAACTGAAAACTTGTCTCCAGTGGAGTATCACAGAGTTTAGTGCTGGCTCCTTTGTTGTCTGCAGTATACGTTAATGATCTAGACATGCAGACAGGATTCCACTGCACACCTGAGAGTCGTCTAATTGGTGCACGATGTTGTGTCCAAGCGCCACTGTTTTCAGGCAATGGATGGCACCAGACACAAGCTTGATGTCCACCACTGTGCTGCTTGCCACTTTCTGCAGCAAAAATATTTCACTACCCAGCAGCCCAGAATTGTCAGAAAAATATAAAGGTCAGATATTTTTTCATCAGCCTGTTCTGGAATGGTAGGACTTGATCCTGGGCCTCCTGGCTCAGAAGTAGGGACTGCCATAAGAACCCTTGCCAACCCAGGCCTCTTTTCTTTAAAAAAGTCAACTTTATTGACATGATATGATGCACCTCTGGAGCAGGTGGGAACTGAACCTCAGCTTTTTGGTCCAGAGGTACCAGTGCACCTCAAGTAACCCTCCCAACCTGAGTCTCCTTTTTTATTCTCTGTTTCATATCCGAAAGTGTTGTCACACACGACCAATGGCTACTTAGTGACCACCAAAAAGGTGAGGGAGAAGTGGGGAGAGGGCTAAATACAAATGTATTTGGAAGGGGAGATAAAGCACACTATTTCCTCAGGTGCCCACCTTTCTCTAAAAGCATCAAGTGTATTGGTGGACATTCCTTGCCAATTGCAGTCAGGCACAAATGTAAACTAGGCCTCTTTTTAAAAAAACATTTCTAATCAGACATGTTATTTCATACCTCTGAAGCAGCCGGGACCTGAACCTGGGGTTCCTGGCACCCCTGCTTGGATGGAATTCCACATTGTTCAGCCTGGTTGCTCAGTGGTTACCATTGCTGCCTCACAGCGCCAGAGACCTGGGCTTAATTACACCCTCGGATGACTGTCTGTATGGAGTTTGCACGTTCTCCCTGTGTCTGCGTGGGTTTCCGCCGGGTGCTCTGGTTTCCCCTCAGAGTTCAAAGATGTGCACTGGCCATGCTAAATTGCCCATAGTGTCCAGGGATGTGTAAATTAGGTGGATTAGTCATGGGAAATGCAGGGTTAAAGGAGAAGGGTAGGGGGACGGTTCTGGGTCGGATGCTCTTTGGAGGGTTGTGGACTTGGCTGAATGGCCATTCCACACCGTAGGATTCTGTAATATCTATGGTGATATCTATGACGTGTAGGTAGAAGGTTAGATCAGTAAGTTTGCAGATGACCCACTAAATTAGGGAGGAACCACAGGATGATGTAGAGTGGTTCATTACCTGGGCAGAAAAATCGCAAATGGAAGTTAATCCTGAGAAATGTAAGGTGATGCATTTTGGGAGGACCGACAAGGCAAGGGCAATGAATAGTAGGACATTAGGAAGTTGTTGGTGTGCTTGTTCATCAATCATTAAAGGCAATAGGACAGGTGGTTAAGGTGGTCCAAAAGATACAAGGGGTATTATTAGTCGAAATATAAAACACAAGAACAAAAACGTTATGATGGTGCTGTATAAGTTGTTAGTTAGGCCACAGCTAGAGTACTGTGTGCAGTTCTGATCGCCAGGGTACAATAAGGATGTAATTGTATTAGAAAAAGTGCAGAGGAAATGCACCAGGATGTTACCTGAGTTGGTGTGTTTCAGCTATAAAGAGAAACTAAATAGGTTGGGTTTTCCTAAGAGGAGACAAGTCTGTGAGGGGACCTGATTGACAAAATTATAAAATTATGAGGGGCATAGAGAGGGTACATCTCCTCCTAGTATAGGAAAGAATAACAAGGGTTATAGATTTAAGATTAGGTAAAAGATTTAAGGTAAAAGCAGGAGGTTTAGATGGGATTAAAGGAAGAACTTTTATCACCAGAGGGTGGTGGGTATTTGAAACTCACTGCCTGAAAGAGTAGCGGAAGCAAGTACCATCACAACATTTAAAAAGATTATCACTTGAACTGCCATAACATACGAGGCTATGGGCCAAGTACTTTAAAATAGGAAAAGTGTAGTTAGGTGCTTGATAACTGGCGCAGTCTCAGTGTGGTGAACGGCCTCCTTACCTGCTGTAAAACTCTATCACTCTAAGTTACAAGTTTTGTAAATCAGTTCACGGGAGTTACAACTTCCCAGAGGTCAGTATCCACTATTAGTTTCTTTGGTAAGCCCATGTGAGACAGAGAAGGAGAGTCTATGGCAGCCCTCCTGCCGTTCCTCTGTAGGTCAAATAGCAATTAACTAAGAACATCAGACATGTACATTTAAGTAATTCAACCAGTTCCAATTTCTGAAGAAGGGTCTAGACTTGAAACGTCAGCTTTCCTGCTCCTCTGATGCTGCTTGGCCTGCGGTGTTCATCCAGCGCTACACCTTGTTGTCCCAATTTTAGTCATGTTCAGCCCTGAGACAAGGACAAGTATTTCAGGAGCAATAGTTGATCTTGGTGCGATAACTAGAAGGTCTTGAGCTAACAGCGTGGCTTTAACACCTCCCCCAACCCCTAATTCCTGCCCCTTAAAGTTTCCATTGTCAGGTCATGTGGTAACTAAAAGCATTTTAGCATAATGAATCTTGACGTTTCACTTTGACCAGAGCTGGCTGACAGCAGAAAGCTCATCTCCAGACTCTTTAGCTGGAATATCCACACAATGCAGCTTCTGGAAGTATGATCATGTGATCCGCTGTGGCTATTTTATGAGTTCATCAAGGTTGTCCGCTTATAAAAGAAACAGAATTTAAGAATAAAAATACAGAATACAGGCTTTTTTTGGGATTTCTCTTCATGCTCTCTGGCTATTATATGTGTGGATATGTTGTAACACCCATCTGGTGCACTAATGCCCTTTAGGGAAGAAAGTCTGTCACTTTTACCCGGTCTGGCCTACAAGTGACTCAGACCCACAACAATGTAGATCACTCTGAACAGCCTTCTTAAATGGTCCCGCAAGCCACTCAGTTCAAGAGCATTTAGGGATGGGCAACAAATGCTAGCCCTGCCAGTAATGCACAGATCTGAGTAAAGAAGAAGAAAAAATAAAATCACAGCTTAACAACATTCCCACCTGAATGAGACCAATCGTCAACCAAATAGTACTGGCCATGCCAAATCTCAGTATACGGCTTGATGGTACAACATCACTCTCAGCAGTTCTTTTTAATTGAGAATAAGGATCCATTGAAGTCAGATTTTCAAATCCAACAACCTGAAAACAAGAAAACAAAATTATTACATTTTCTGTTCATTATAGGTTATATTATATTATAGTAGTATAACGTAGTCAGTCGAAAATCTAAATTTAAGTTTGAACAGAGGGTACACCAAAGTACAAAACATTATGTTTGAAAAAAAAAGTATATCCACAGCAAAACCTACAAAGTAATCTTGCAATAAAGTTTGCAATGGAGAAACCAATCCAAAACAGAAACAGGTATTCATATGGTAGAATTTATCTTCCGGCCCTTGAAGATCAATTAGCAGTAAGTTTCATTGCTGATGTCACCATGTATTTTATTCATGGAACATGCGTATCACTTCTAGACCTATGCCTACTCCAAAGTGGCCTTGAGAATGTATTGATGAGACACTTTCTTGAGCCAATGAGTTCCATGTGGTGTGATACACTCACAGTTCATTTAAAACCTCAACAATATGGTTTTCTGCCTGCTAGTCCATAAACCCCTTCCTTAGCCATTAGGAAGGAATACTATTTAATGAGGTTGACAATAATGCTTATATTTGCCACAAGTGATATGACTGCCTTTGAGGAGCAAAAAGACAGAAGAATGACCTCTTAGAGTAGTTGTTTAGTCCTTTGTAGGCAGGTGGCATTCTCCTTTACATTATAGCAGCAGTGTCAAGATCAAATTGCTGTCTGTGGCTCAATAACTCTTGTCTTGTATTTCTATGAAATGTCTTGGGATTTCTTTCTGTGTGAAGTCACCATTTAAGATCAAATTATTGGATTTATTCACTATGCCAGGCACAAGAAGGATCCCATTTCTGATCACTACCAATATTATTCTCAGGTCTTGTAATTAGCTTCATCTACCTTGTGGTAAGCAAAGAATAAAAACAACATCTGTCAAAGTTATGTTCCTTATCACAATCCAGTGACTGTTGCTGGAGTGTACACGTGCTCTTGGGAGATGACAAGATCAATTTTCACTGATGCCCTCCACATTGAAAACACTGCCTTAATTTACTATCTAAGCCCAAAAATGAAGGATGGTCTTTTTAGTAATGTAGAAAATGATGGCTTCTGCAGTGCTGATTTTTGAGCTTGTTGCATTAACTGGGTACATTTGATTTCTGCTGACAATGCATCTCATGTGCATTTCTGGCAGGCGTCTGGACTGTCTTCAAGTTGTTCCGCTTATTCTGACATAAAAATTTAAATAAAGGTACAAAGTTGCAATTCCCTAGTGCTCTGGCACTACCCCTCTACCTAAGGTGGGATGGAGAATTATGGCCAGTGCCTTGTCAATTTCCATCTTTACTAAGTCTCTTTTGGTGCATCTCAGTAGACCCTAGTGTCAAATTTTAAGTACAGCCAGTATTATCCAACACCTCTTCTTTATCAATTTTTAGCACACCTAGTATCTCGATTACCTCCTCTTTCTCTATGAATGGTCAAACTTGTATTTCATGGTAAAGACAGATATAAAGTAGTAATTAACTATCTCAACCACTGGAACTTGGAAGCAGAAGTAGGCAATTCAGCCAACTGAGCTTGCTCCACCATTCAATAAAATCACTGTGGATCATCTGCATTTAGCTAATTTTCTGCATTATCCCAATATCCTTTTGTGCAATTATTATCTAGAAATTGATCTCTGTCTTGAAAATACTCATTGACTGAATATCCACAAATCTCTGGGATAGGGAATTCTGACGATTTACGATGAACTGTGGGAAGAAATTCTTCCTCAACTCAGTCCTAAATGGCTTGGCCCTTATGCAAAAATTTATCCCTTGATTCTAGGCACCCATTTAGGAAATGGTAAGACCATATGACCAGAAGATATAGGAGCAGAATTAAGCCATTTGGTCTATCGAGTCTACTCTACTATTTGATCACGCCCAAAATGTGTTTCAACTCCATTCTCCTGCCTTCTTCCTGTAAAACTTGATCCCTTTCATCAAGAACCTATTTATGTTTGTATTAAATGCACTCAGTGACTTGGCCTTCACAGAACTCTGCAACGAGTTCCACAGATTCACCACCCTCTGGCTGTAGAAATTCCTCCTCATCTCAGTTCTAAAGGGTCATCCCTTCACTTTGAGGCTGTGCCCTTGGATCCCAAAGCCAGGAAGGTATCAAGTATATGCCCTCAGGCACTGGCTGGAAGTCAGGGTGCCAGAAAGTCTAATCTATACTTCTCCAATACACAACCCTTGGGTTGGTTGTAACTAGTTCACCTGAATCTTTGTGACCTCTCTGGCCTTGGTTTCTGCTGTTCTCTGTAGCCGATAGCTGCTTAAATTAGTTTGGCCTATTTCCTGTCAGGTCCAATTTTTCTGGTTGTGGGGCAATTGAGAACGTCCAATTTTGGGCTCGTGGTCACGTGACAACAAAGGGATAGGCCAATTAATTATAGATCAATCAACTGGACTTCCATGGCAGGCAAACTGTTTGAACTAATTCTGAAAAATTGTTTAAACTATCACCTAGAAAGGCATGGCATAATCAGGAGAAATCTGCCTGATTTTGCAAATGGAAAATCAATTATTAAATTAATTGAATATTTTGAGGAAACAATAATGGGACTTGATAAGAGTACTTCAGCAGATGTTGTCTAAATGTATTTCAAAGAGACATTTATCACAGGTCAAAAATGTAAAAGTTCATGGGATGCAGAGCTCTGTGGTGAGTTGAATCCAAAATTGGCTCAGTGACAGGAAACAATGAGGGTTTATGAATGTTTTTACAGTTTGAAACCAGTTTCCACGCCATTCCACAGACTCAGTGTTGCGCACATGCTGTTTTGTTGTATATGTTAATGATTTGGCTTTAAGTGTGGCAGGCATGGTTATGAAATTTGCGGATAACACAAAATTTGGCCTGGTAGTTGATAGCAAAGAAGATAATTGTCGTCTCCAAAATGATTTCAGTGTTTTAATGTAGTGGACTGAATAGTGGCAAATGGAATTCAATACAGAAATATGTGAAGTAATGCATTTTATGAGGGCAAGAAAGCAGGGGACAGAACAAATGAGAGGATATTGAGAGGGGCAGAGGAAGTGAGAGACCTGGGAGTACATGTCCACAGATCTTTGAAGCTGTGAGAAATGCAGATAACATGGTGGAGAAAAAAGTAAATGTGAATATTTTCCTTTATTGGACAAAGTAGAGAATTCAAGAGCAGGCATGAAAACTGGAACTGAATAAGATGTTCGCTCGGCCACAGCTGGAATTTTCTGTTCAGTTCTGGCATTGCAGGAAGGATATAATTGCTCTGAAAATAAGTTTAGAGGAAACTTATAAGAATGTTTCCAGGGCTTGGAAACTGCAACTATGATGAAAGATTGGAAAAGCTTAGGACAGAAGAGACTGACATGTAGCTTAGTTGAAATGTACAAAAGTTTGAGGAACCTAGATGGAATAGACAGGAAAGATCTGTTTCCCCTCATAGAGAGGTAAATTACTGGAGCACAGATTTAAAGTGATTGGTAGAAGGATTAGAGAGGACATAAAAATAAACATTTTCATTCAGAGTGTGGTTGGTATCTGGAATTAGCTGCTGAATTTAGCTCTGAAGGTAGAAACCTGCAACTTGTTTAAAAGGTACTTTGATCTGCTCTAACCTGTAAGGCTACAGAACAGGTACTGGAAGACTGGATTAGAATGGGGGACTAGAACTTTTTTTTTGGTCAGCGCAGATATAATGGGTGAGTGGCCTCTTTCTGTGCCATAATTTTGCTATGGTTCCATTAAAGTTCCTATTATCTTTTCTTAGCAGATCTTTGACGACCATTAATACAATAATTTGCTCAGGAATTGCTGATGCCTCAACTAAAATGGTACAGGACCTGGTGCCTTTAAGTGTATGTGTAGAATGCTTGCACCTACCACTGGCTCCATGCAAGAGCATGAAAACTAATATAGATATCTTCAGAAAAGGAAAGAAAATGTTGGATAAAGTGGAAAGATACAAATATTTATATGTTGAGTCATTACTGAATTAATAACTAACTGCTTTGCCTGAAAATGGAAGATGATCATAAATAGTAACAATTTGTACTTTGTCTTTGAAATCTGGGAAAAGTACAAGACTGGAAAAAGACAAACTAAATCCCATAGGACAACAAAATATGCTCAGCAGATCTGGTAGTATCAGACAGAAGCAGAGTTAACCTTTGAGTCCAATAATATCTTTCTGCAGAACTGTTCCAAAGTTCTGAAGAGGAGTCACATTGGACCCAAAATGTTACCAATGTTTCTCTTCCTGTCTGATAGGGTAAGACATGCTTAGTTTTTCCAAGAACATTCTGTTTTTATTCCAGGTTTCCACCATGCTCAGCATATTTTTATTCAAGTATCAAACAATAATGTTGTCCCAATGATCCACTTAATTAAATACATATTCAAGCATGCACCTCCAATATCTCATTTCGCTGCCTATTTTAGATACCACCATGTACATAATGGAATATAATCTAAATTGTTTGTATACCTTGCCCCTTCTCAGCTTGTGTCTTTGTCCCCAACCTTTTGCGATAATAGCAATCTCAAGTATATTATTCAGTAAAATTTATTTTAAATGAATTTAATTTTACTTTATTTAATATTAATTTTATTTTAATTTCTTGAATGCTTGTTTACGTTCTTTTCCTCACCTATTTGATGTTAAACTTACTTTCAAAAAGAAAATAACAGCAATGATTTGAAAAATAGGATTAGTTTTCCTGATTGTTTGGATGTTATTCCATTCATTTGCTACGAAGTATGTCCTCCAAATGCTCACAGGAGCTGGGGCAGTCTTTATATCACCTCCACCTATAAGCAATGAACAAACAATTTGATTCATATACGAATAAAAGAAACTAAAATCCAAAACAGACACAGAAAAGAAAATGCTGGAAATGCATAGTAAAATAATCACCCTCAAACAAAGGAGAGGCAGGTGTCCAAGCTCAATAATAGCATTTCATAATTCACTGGGGCCCTCTGTAATACTGTAGTCAGAATATGGATTTTTAGAAACATCCGGTTTGAGCCACACTTCCACTTTCCTTTACAGAAAGTAGTAGTGCTGAAGAAGTAAAGATCCTCTTTCTGTCTGTGTATAATGTTTTTGCCAGAATACAGTTCTGATGGAGGAGTAAATGAAACTTGAATTTGTTTTGTTTTAACATTTTTAAGATAGGTGAATATAGTTGTTTTTCTAGCATCTTCTGCTTTCATTTGGGTCATCTACATAAATCACATTGTAAATTCATCATTTATTTCCATATGTAGGGCTTTCCTTTTACCAATGTATAAATTCTTTCGATATTTTAATCTATTTTCATTGTAATATAGAGATAACCTTTCATACTATCTATAAGCATCTCACTTTTCTACTAATCCATTAGCAAGTTATTTAACTAATTGACTTGTCACCTTTTATCTTTCCCTACTCTCACTTTCCAACTCGACCAAACTGCTCATATTTAATTTTTATCTCTGTTATAAGATTATGTTGTAAAAAAGCGACATTTTTTCCCTTTGTAGGTTATCATTTTGTCTCTTCTTCTATACTGAATTACATGAACATATGAATTTGAAGCAGGAGTAAGCCATTTGGTTCATTGAGCCTACTCCGTCATTTGATAAGAAGACTGAAGAAGATCATACCGGATTTGAAATGTTAACTCTGTTTCTCTTTCCACAGATATTGCCAAGAGCTGCTGGGCTTCTCCAGCATTCTTTGTGTTTATTTCAAATTTCCAACATCTACCGTATTTTGCTTTTATTCAACTGTACACAGAAATCCGGAAGAGGTCTAATCAATGTCTTATTTCATCATAATTTCCTGTATTCTATCTCTATATTGGTGAAACCAGAACATTGTTTGTTTTATTAACAGCTCTCGTTATCTGTACTGCCATCTTTAATGACTTATGCACATATACACCCAGGTGTCTCTGTTCCTGCAATCCTTTAGAATAATACCCTATTCTTTACACGTTTGTTCATATTCATTGTACCAAAACACATCACCTCACACTTCTCCACATTGGACTTTGTCTGCCAACTATCCATCTACTTCAATAATGTGTCAATGTGCTTTTGAAGTTCTATATCATCTTCTTACAATACTCTCAAGTTTTATGTCATCTGAAACTTTTTGAAATTGTCCCCTGCAAACCAGAAACTGGATTATATATCTCAAGAAATGCAAAGGTCTGAATACTAATCCATGGGGAACTCCACATAAACTGTCTTCAGGCTCAAAAAGTGTCCATTAACCAGTAATCTCTGTTTCTAGTCCTTCAGCCAATTTTGTATCTATGTTATTTCTATTCCTTTTGATCTATAGCCTATAACATTTCTCACAAGTCTGTTGTGTGGCACTATTTCAAATGTCTTTTGGAAGTCCACGTTTATCGCATCAATGGTCTTCCCCTCATCAAAATGTTCAGCAAGTTAGTTAGACATGATTTTTCCTTAACAAGTCCATGGCGACTCTTCTGAATCAAACCACATTTTTCAACTTGATTGTTATATCTATATGAATAATAATTTCTAGATATTTCCTCATCAGTGAAGTTAAACCGACTGGTCTGTAATTGCTGGGCCGATCTTTATAAACTTGTTTGAATAAGACAATCATAACATATAATTATAATTACAAACATATAACTGAATTAATCAATTATATTTAAAATTAAGCTAATGAGTTCTCTGGTTATAAATTTCAATACCGCATGAAACTCTTTTCAGATGAAGAGAATAATCTCTGATTAGTAAACTGGAAAACATAACAGTAAGGGATTGCAAAGTGTATGTTCTAGTCCTGTAAGCATCTTCCAGTGGGTGATGTTCAGACCAAAATTTCATACTGTTTAAAATACTGAATCATAACAACAATAGTAATGCACAAAATAATTAATAAATCTGTCAACATTTTAAAACTGAATATTTGAATTAAATAACAAAGTAGGAAATAAAGATGACAAAATGCAACATTACCTGCAACAGACTTGATAATTTTACCCTTGGGTCTCTCCCAGTCAATGAAAAAGATATCCATAGTTAACTGTATTCCCAGTTGATGTAAAAGCTGAAGAAACTGAGAATTGACATCAAGAATAGTGAAAATAATAATAAATAATAAGTTTGATGTCAAAAGAAATTGAACAGAGTAAACATGACAGTGTGATGAACAAGTATAGTACAGAAAAAAAAAGGATAACAGTAGTATCAGTTTAGGGATGGGATCTGGAATTGTAAAGATAATATGTTAAACAATAAATATACTTGATTAACTGCAGTGGGTGTGTTTGTCATGGTATGTATAGACCATTACTTATTATAGAATCATAGAATGTTTAAAGCTTGGAACAACACTACATGGCCCACTTGTTACTCTCTGTAAGAGCAACTTATGTATTCCCACTTCCCATCCTTACCCCGCTGCCTGCAGGTTTTTCTGTCTAGGCGCTTTCCAGTTCCCTTTTGTAAGCCTGATTTTATCTGATACCATCACATTCCTGAGTAGTTAATTCCAAATCCTAATCACACACTGAGTTAAAGGATTTCTCATATTTGATCTCATGCAGTCAAGTTCAATTTTAATGACACCATGTACATCCAAATAGATGAGTTCTCATGGGTCCTTTCTAGGTTTAGTGCTTGCTAACATTTTTGGCAGTTTCAACAAGAAACATGTTTTTGATGTAATGAGCAATAATCTCCTACTCTGTGTATTTCTGATATTTAGATGATGCATTTTTGAATCTGCATCTGTGTTCAAGGACAATGCATTCAAGATCCATATCTTCAATTACAAAGTAGTTTATAGGGTCATTCCAGTCTAGCTCACCAACCTCCTCTAGTCTTCCAGCTGAGTCTATGCTTTTTTGTTGATCAGTGGTGGTTGGGAAAAGAACATCTGTTAAATTCATTGACCTGAGGATACATTGTAGTGCAAACCCAAACTGACCAATATCCTTTACGCACATACCTTTAGGACAAATGCACTGATCACACAAGCAATAAAGTGTCCCTCTTGGCTAGGTGTGGGCAGAAAAACAGAAACAATCCGTTGACCCTAAAGAAACAAGTAATAGCTAAGCAATTATCAACATAATTTTTTAAAAAATCATTTATGAGGTGTTGGCATTGCTAGCTAGACAAGCATTTATTGCCCTTTCCCAGATATCCCTGAGACGGTGGTGGTGAGCTGCCTTTCTGAACTTCTACAGTTCATTTGGTGTAGGGAGACCCACAATGTGTTAGTTGTTTTGATAGCAATTAAGACTATTTTGAAGGAAGATCTTGCTACAAGATATACAATGTAAGTAATAAACAGATGATGCTCTGAACTTATGCCTAGAAACGCGTCAGATATAGCGTCTTTAGAAAAAATAAATGTTTTTTGAATAAATATTAAACTTACATTAAATTTAATCAAAACACTCACAATTGGTGACAAATTGAAATAAATATTATTTGATGTACATCATACATTATGTGACGATATTATAGTTATAACACATTGTATTATAGTGCTATATCTTTAGAGATACCTTGAAAAATATAAGCCAGTAAAGGCCTGTTCCAAATAATATAACAAAGAAGGCATTTGCCAAGTCTCCAGCATAAAACAGCAAGAACTTCAAGATTGTCTGTTTAAAAAAAGAACATATTATTTTTAATTTTTGTCTCATTTCAGGCTATAACTAATCTGTAGTTACCATTTAAATAATAGTTCTATAGCCTTGCCTTTACTCTATTTAGGTGTTCAAACTTCTTTTTTGTAGTTTGTATCTTATCTATATCATAAAATTCAGTTCAATTCCTTGTCTGAAGGATTTGTGGTATTAAATTTGCCTGGAAGTATAATGTCCTTCTCCATTGTCATTCTATTTAATGGTTGTTGTGTCTGCTATTTAAATGATTTGCTTGAAAGCTGTTGCAGGATTTTTTATTTTTTAAAATGCAGATACTTTTGTTATTTTATACAATTAGTAAAATTCTATTAATATTAGTTTTTAAGCAAGTTTTAAAAATATTTTCTGTTTTGAATATTGTAATTATTTTTAATTGATGTATGCTGAAGATGTTACTAAAGCTTTGTAAGTATGTCTTGTTTTAATGAAGAATCTTAATTCCTATTTTCCCATTTTATTTTTTTCTCAAAATTTCTTTAATTTCTACTAATTAAATTTGGAAAACTTCTAAATATATCAGGATTATCTTCCAATTTCTGCTGAAAAAATATTTTAAAGATTGTTAAACTGCTTTAAAATTAGGACATTCTATATTTTTAAAATTTGCCCAAGATCTAGAAGACTGTTACTTTGCACTTTATTCCCTTCGACTTGTTGATTTTTGCACCCTTTGACACTGCGGAGAATATGGGTGTGCTTCTCTGAGCATTTTGCATGATTTAACATTGGAAAAAGTATGGTGTCACACTGTTCTAACATCTTGAAGCAGTAATTTCAGCTGAATTACTGAAAGCATAGATTTAAATTTTTCTGCCTTCAATTTTTTCACTCTTATTTGTCAAATTGTACCACTGCTCCAATGACTTTCTTAATGAGTGTCATTTTTTGCAAAAAAAATTTCCGATATTCTTCTCAATAATTTCAACCAATTTTAATGTTTGTTTGATTAATATAGCAATTTAACGCTCCATTAGTGTCAGCTTAGAAAATTTTCTTCAATGTAAAAATTTTGACCCTTCCTGTAACGGACTGAACTTACTTTAGATGTCCAATATTTATCACTGTATCCTGGAGTATTATTTGGACTTTTTCTGTGCAGCTCTGGTAAAATCTGCCTGGTCAACATGAGCTTTATCAACATTTTTCACTATTTCTGGCTGTTTCAGGTTTCCAGGAGCTGTTACTGCTTCTAGTTGCTACCTTTGCAAGGTGTGACATGCCCTATATATTCCTAAAGTATTGAATATTTCAAGCGAGACTTGTTTTTTAGACTGTTCTTTTTTCTTCACCTTGCACGTGACTTTTGATGAACTGAAGTATCACCACTGCTGACATATTTTACAAGACAGTGGTGTTAGTCCTATCTTGTATAATACAAGGATACAACAATAATAGGGCAGAGATAAATTAGGAGTAAAAGTTTTAAACTGGGGGAAGACAAATTTTAGGGAGAAGTGATTTGGCTGAGGTGGATCGGACAGGACTGCTAAAGGATAAATCAGTGGTAAACCAGTTGGAGGCGCTAAAAGGGTGAGATCCTTAGAGTTCAAAGCATGCATGTCCCCTCCAAAAATAAGAATGATACTCCCCCTAGGCACCCTTGGTTTTCTTAGAAAAATACAGGGTAAGATTAAACAGAAAAAGAGACCTTATGTTAGTCACAAAAAAACTTAACATAGCAGACTGCCTGAAGAAATATAGAAAGTACAAGGATCAAGTTAAAAAATAAATAAGGAAATTAAAGAGAGGGCATAAAAAATTAGTAAACAAGATAATGGAAAACCCACAGATGTTTCATCAGTATATAGAAAGCAAAAGGATAGTTAAAGAAATGGTGGGGCCTATCAGAGATGAAAAAGAGTACCTGTGTGAAAATGCAGAGGATATGGGAAGAAATTTTTGTCTTCGAATTCACAAAAAAAAGGGATGATTTGGATGTAGTAATCCAAGAGGAGCAATGTGAAATATTGGACAAAATAATCATAACAAGGCAGGAAGTATTAGAGGAGTTGGAATCCTTAAAAGTGGAAAGTTGTCATTGCCAGGTGGATTCTTCCCTAGGATGTTAAAGGAGGTCAGGGAGGAAATAGCAGATGCTCTGAGGATTAGTTTCCACTCTTCACTAGACACAGGTGCAGTGCCAAAGGGCTGGAGGAAAGCTAGTGTAATTCCATTGTTTTAAAAGAGTACAAAGGAAATGCCAAATAATTATAGACTAGTTAGTCTTACTTTGGTGGTGGAAAAATTATTAGAATCAATCCTGAGAGATCAGATAAACTGTCACTTAGAATGTCATGGACTAATCAGGAAATATCAGAATGGATTTATTAAGGCCATGCCTTACAAATTTAATTAATTTCTTTCAGGAAGTGACATGGAGGATCAATGAGGGTAGTGCAGTGGATGTTGTCTACATGGGATTTAGTAAAGCATTTGGTCTTATATGGAAGACTGGTCAAAAAGGTAAAAGCCAATGGGATAAAGGATAATGTGGCAAATTGGATTCAAAGTTGGCTTAACAATAGAAAATAGAAGGTAATGCTCGATGTGAATAGAAAGTTGTTTCAAGTGGCGCTCCACAGGGCTCGGTGTTGGGACTCCTGCTGTTTGTTTTATACATTAACAATTTGGACTTGAATGTGGGGGGGTGCAATTGGGAAATTTGCAGACGACACAAAAATTGTCATGTAGTGGCGAGTGTAGAGGATAGCTGTAGGCTCAAATGATATAGATGGGTTGGTGGAGTGGGCAGGAAAGTGGCAGGTGGAGTTCAACTCTAATAAGGGGGATCTAATGCATTTAGGGAGGTCAAACAGTAAAAGGGAATACACAATAAACGGGAATGTACTGAGAAGAGTTGATGAAGTGAGAGATCTCAGCGTGCTCCCCAGAGGTAGCTATACAGGTAGATAAAGTTGTAAAGGATATCTGGTCAGCATGGACAAGTCGGACTGAAGGGTCTGTTTCTGTGCTGTACATCTCTGAAGGCATATGGAATGCTCTCCTTCATTGCCAGAGGTATTTCAATATAATGATGAAACTGTATAACACACTGTGAGGCCACAACTGGAGCACTGTGTGCAGTTCTGGTCATTACTGGATGGATGTAATTGTTCTGGACAGTGTGCAGAGAAGATTTACTACAATGCTGCCAGGACTGAGAACTGTAGCTATGAGGACAGATTGGAGGTGTTGGGTTGTTTTCCTTGGAACAGAGAAGGCTGAGGGGTGATATGATTGAGGTACTGTATACAATGTACTGTTAGACATAGGAAGAACCTATTTCCATTGGCAGACAGTTCAAAAAACAAGAATCATAGATTTAAGCTAAGTGGCAGAAGTGTTGTGGGAATGTAAGGAAAAACTTCTTTTCTGCAGAGAGTGGTGGGTATCTGGAATTCTCTGAGTTGGCAGTAGAGGCAGAGACCCTAAACTCTTTCAAGAAGTACCTGGATCTGCACCTTAAGTACTGTAAGCTGCAGGGCTATGAGTCGTGTGCAGGAAGACGGAATTATAAAGGGCACCTGTGTGTCTTTAGGTCCTCATGGACAAGATGAGCCAAATGGCCTCTACTGTGCTGTATCATTTCCATGGTTCCACGGTTATACAGGTAAATGAAATCTTCAGACACCCATTGCTATCATCAACTTGTATAATGGCAGGCAAATGATGTCACCATTGCAGAACTCATAGGGAAGAAGTCTTGTTCACATCTCACAGGAACAGTCTTTGACATTTGATGGCTGAGCTTACCTTTTGATGGCACTAACTGTCAGACACTAACTGTCTTATAAAACATAAACCACCACTCATCCACCCTAGCCAACTAGTTTATTTCAGGGATAACAAGGTGTAGAGCTGGATGAACACAGCAGGCCAAGCAGCATCATAGGAGCAGGAAGGCTGACGTTTCGGGCCTAGACCCTTCATCAGAAATGGGGAAGGGGGTTCTGAAATAAATAGGGAGAGAGGGGGAGGTGGATAGAAGATGGATAGAGGAGAAGATAGGTGGAGAGGAAACAGACAGGTCAAAGAGGCGGGGATGGAGCCAGTAAAAGTGACTGTAGGTGGGGAGGTAGGGAGGAGATAGGTCAGTCCAGGGAGGATGGACAGGTCAAGGGGGCGGGATGAGGTTAGTAGGTAGGAAATGGGGGTGCGGCTTGAGGTGGGAGGAGGGGATAGGTGGGAACGTGCTGGGCTGGTTTTGGGATGCGGTAGAGGGAGGGGAGATTTTGAAGCTTGTGAAATCCACATTGATACCATTGGGCTGCAGGGTTCCCAAGCGGAATATGAGTTGCTGTTCTTGCAACCTTCGGGTGGCATCGTTGCGGCACTGCAGGAGGCCCAGGATGGACATGTCGTCTGAGGAATGGGAGGGGGAGTTGAAATGGTTTGCGACTGGGAGGTGCAGTTGTTTATTGCGGACCGAGCTTAGATGTTCTGTAAAGCGGTCCCCAAGCCTCCGCTTGGTTTCCCCGATGTAGAGGAGGCCACAATGGGTACAGAGGATGCAGTATACCACATTAGCAGATGTGCAGGTGAACATCTGCTTGATGTGGAAAGTCTTCTTGGAGCCTGGGACGGGGGTGAGGGAGGTGGTGTGAGGGCAGGTGTAGCACTTTTCCAGGGAAAAGTGCCGGGTATGGTGGAGCTGGAGGGGAGTGTGGAGCGGACAAGGGAGTTGCGGAGAGAGTGGCCCCTCCAGAAAGCAGATAAGGGTGGGGAGGGAAAAATGTCTTTGGTGGTGGGGTCGGATTGCAGATGGCGGAAGTGTCGGAGGATGATGCGTTGGATCCGGAGGTTGGTGGGGTGGTATGTGAGGACGAGGGGGATTCTTTTTTGGTTGTTATTGCGGGGGTGGGGTGTGAGGGATGAGTTGCGGGAAATGCAGGAGACACGGTGGAGGGCGTTCTCGACCACTGAGGGGGGGGAAGTTGCGGTCCTTGAAAAACGAGGACATCTGAGATGTACAGGAGTGGAATGCCTCATCCTGGGAGCAGATGCAGCGGAGGCGAAGGAATTGGGAATAGGGGATGGCATTTTTGCAGGAAGGTGGGTGGGAGGAGGTGTATTCTAGGTAGCTGTGGGAGTCGGTGGGCTTGAAATGGATATTGGTTTCTAGGTGGTTGCCCGAGATGGAGACAGAGAGGTCCAGGACGGTGAGAGAGGTGTTAGAGATGGTCCAGGTGAACTTAAGGTTGGGGTGGAAGGTGTTGGTGAAGTGGCTGAACTGTTCGAGCTCCTCGTGGGAGCACGAGGCGGCGCCGATACAGTCATCAATGTAACGGAGGAAGAGGTGGCGTTTAGGGCCAGTGTAGGTATGGAAGAGGGATTGTTCCACGTAACCTACAAACTTCAAACTCTCCCCTCCCCCTACCGCATCCCAAAACCAGCCCAGCTCGTCCCCGCCTCCCTAAACTGTTCTTCCTCCCACCTAGCCCCTCCTCCCACCTCAAGCCGCACCCCCATTTCCTACCTACTAACCTCATCCCGCCCCCTTGACCTGTCCGTCCTCCCTGGACTGACCTATCTCCTCCCTACCTCCCCACCTACAGTCACCTTTACTGGCTCCATCCCCGCCTCTTTGACCTGTCTGTTTCCTCTCCACCTATCTTCTCCTCTATCCATCTTCTATCCGCCTCCCCCTCTCCCCCTATTTATTTCAGAACACCCTTCCCCTCCCCCATTTCTGAAGAAGGGTCTAGGCCCGAAATGTCAGCCTTCCTGCTCCTATGATGCTGCTTGGCCTGCTGTGTTCATCCAGCTCTACATTTTGTTATCTCAGATTCTCCAGCATCTGCAGTTCCTACTATCTCTGATATAGTTTATTTCAGGTTAAGGTTGTCCCCAAAGAGTAGGTTCCCTTTGAAACCAGTATTAAGCATGACAATCACAGAATTCAGGAGAAGATACTGGCTGATTAGGGATTACTGCACCATAAGAAAACATATTGGAGGCCAAATTTCATTTTAAATTTGTTCATGGGATATGGGTTCACTGGCTAGGTCAGCATTTATTAACAGACAACTACGATGCTGGGATCTGGAGTCACATGTAGGCCAGACTGTTTAAACATAGCAGATTACCTTCCCTAAACAACATTAGTAATCCAGGTAGGTTTTTATAACAATTGACAATGGTTACATGGTTGACATTAAACTAGCTTTTTAATTCTAGACTTTTTAAAAATTGAATTCAACTTTCACCATCTCCCATTGTGGGATTTGTGATATGGAGCTGCCGATTTGGGACTGGGGTGGACAAGGTCAGAAATCACACAACACCAGGTTATAGTCCAACAGGTTTATTTGAAAACACAAGCTTTCAGAGTCTTACTCCTTCAGCTGTTAGTGAGAGAGGTAGTATCAGACAGAGAATCTAACCAATCGGCTTCTATCTTCCTGTAACCTAACACCTTCTTCCTCGCTCTCAAGCACCTGTCCAGTCTTTGTGTCATCCGCAAACTTATGTGTGATCCTACCCAGATTCTCATTTACACCATTTATGAATATCACAAATAATAAGGAATGCACAAGCTGCTTAGTATTTATGCAAGAACGTTATTGATTTGCATGCCACCCTCACAGTTCAGGAATGATATGTGGCACCAAAGGAACATTAAAGGAGCAAACAAAATTTAAACTGAATTAGTGAAGATAATAAAAAAGTTAATTTCATTTTAAAAGTAATTTCCAAGACTTGAGCTTCCTTAAGGATATGCCCTAAACACATAGAACATAGAACAGTACAGCACAATACAGGCCCTTTGGCCCACGATGTTGTGCCAAACTTTTACCGTAATCCTAAGGACTATCTAACCTCCACCCCTACCATATACCATCATCCATATGCCTATCTAATAGCCGCTTAAATGCCCCTAATGAGGCCGACTCCACTACCCTCTCCGGCAATGCATTCCACGCCCCGACCACTCTCTGAGTAAAGAAACTACCTCTGATGTCTCCCCTATATCTACCTCCACTCACTTTAAAACTATGCCCCCTCGTAATAGCTACCTGCATCCTTGGAAAAAGTCTCTGGCTGTCTATCATTTTGTATACCTCTATCAAGTCACCTCTCATCCTTCATCGTTCTAAAGAGAAAAGCCCTAGCTCTCTCAACCTTTCCTCGTAAGACCTTCCCTCCATTCCAGGCAACATCCTGGTAAATCTCCTCTGCACTTTTTCCAATGTTTCCACATATTAGAAAATTAGCGTTGTTTTATTCACAAGTTCTCCAAATTCTACTATGTTCTCCCATGAGAAGTACACAATAAAAAAAATCACTTCTTAAATGCATACTTACTGGAACATCAATCATTCGATATCCAATTCGTCTTCTCCAACTGGCTGTCTTCAATACAGAGTATATCACTGATAAGCCACACAGGAAACCCAATGCGATCTAAAGCAGGAGAAAAGGGAACCATAAAACAATTACTTCAGTTTTTAAAAGTTTTTCCTACATTCTACTTTGCATCATCCATTCACTCACCTGTCCTCGATCCCCAACCCCCCACCCCACCATTCGCACTTTATCAACATATTTTTAATCACTGATTTTGAGAGCGGATTTATCCAAATTGTAGAATCTGGACTTTTCATTACTGTAGTTGGGCAAGTGAGTTCCTCCTTTTCCACGTGCAAAGGCTCCTCTTCCGTTCCGCTTTATCTCCCTGTCAATTTCAGACTATCAAATATGTTATACAAGAGAAGCTGAACAACAGAAAAGGAACTTGAATTCACTACTTAACTAATCAGCCCCTCAAAAATCTCTTTTAAGTCAGCCTAACAAGTACAATTTTTTTTTAAAATAAATGCTGCATTCTAACAAAACGTTTCATAAAAGAAAAGTGGGTGGCATTGTGAGAATCTGCCCTTTTGACTCTTGAACTGAAGTTTTATTTTGGATGGATGGTAGGAAAGACAGGTCATCCTGCTGATAACCATAGTTACCAAAGAATTTCT
The DNA here is from genome assembly GCF_021869965.1 of Rhincodon typus. NCBI lineage: Eukaryota > Metazoa > Chordata > Chondrichthyes > Orectolobiformes > Rhincodontidae > Rhincodon > Rhincodon typus. Next base: position 84,928,829 of record NC_063335.1, read on the forward strand.
AATATGCTTCCAAAAGGTCCAAATTACTTAAATTTAAATGTATTAACCCTCAGGTCTGATTAACACATGTGCATTTTGTGAATAACTTTTTTATTCAGATAATTTGATCAGTGTTTATGGGCAGCCAACAAAAGCAATTTGACAACTGATTCTGATATTACGGCAATCTCTCTAAATATTCCTTCCACAGCACACACAAGAAAAACTGTACAAATGCGTATTGGTAAGCAGTTAAAGTAGAAAGTGTATATGTCAGACCCTAGAACCAGTGATGCTGAGGCAAAGAACTGCCCACTTCAAAACAGCACCAGTATCATACCAAATTCAATACGGTATTTGAAGTGTAAATATTGTGAAATAATTCTTCTCCTCATAATTATACTCAACTGTTCCATCAACAGTGATTTACTGATATGGTTGTTAGAGGTCAGTCATCTCAACTCCAGATCTATCAGGTTCCCTCTCAATCTTCAATGCTCCAAGAAAAACAACTAGAATGGATCCCCCGGCGCTCCTCCGAGGACTCTGCAAGATTGAGGTGTCAATATCTGCCAAAAGAATCCTAGTGTTTTAGGACCCTTGACACCCAGGATTCCATGGTCTTCGTCTCACCCTTTGTCTTTACTGGAACATATTTGCCTGTACTCTCATTACTTCATCCTTGAATGCCTTCCACTGCTCTGACAGTTTTATTTGCAAATGGCTGCTCTCAGGCCATTTGGGGGCCAAATCATAGAATCATACAATACAAAAGAGACCCTTTGGTCCATCAAGTCTGCACCAATAAAACTATTCTAAAATCTGCACTAATCCCACTTTCCAGCACTACGTCCACAGCCTTGAATGGTATGAGCGTTGATTTTAGAGTAGTTTTATTGGTGCAGACTTGATGGCCCAAAGGGTCTCTTTTGTATTGTATGATTCTATGATTTCATGTGCTCATCCAAATATGTTTTAAAGGTTGTGAAGTAACCCTCCTCAACAATGCTCCCAGGCTGTGCATTCAAGATTTCCACCACCCTCTGGATGAAAAACAAATTCAAATTCTCTCTAAACCTGTTGCCTTTCATCTTAAGATTATGCCCCCTTGTTATTGACTCTTTAACTAAGGGGAGAAGCTACCTTTTTCCACTCTCTCCATGCCCCTCATAATCTTATACACCTCAATCAGGTCCCCCTTCAGTTCTCTCTGTTCCAAACAAAGCAAACTGAGCTTATCCGGCCTCTCTTTGTAGCTATAATACTCCACCTCAGGCAACATCCTGGTGAACCCTCTCTGCATCTCCTCCAGTGTCCTATACTATTCTGTGATAACCAGAACTGTACTCCAGCTCTGGCCTAAACAAAATTTTGTATGGTTCCAACATAACCTCCCTACTCTTATAATCCATGCCATGACTGGTAAGGACAAGTGTTCTCTCAGCCTTCTTAACTACCCGATTAAGTTGTATCTGTGGACAAGCACCCCAAGATCCCTCAGTTCCTTTGAACTTCCTAAATCTCACCATTCACGGAGTACTCCATTGTCTTGTTACTTTTGGATTTTGGATCCAACTTGTCAAGTCCCATGGATCTTATCGTATTGTGAATTATCTTAGTAAAATTAGCCTTTCCCAGTTTAGAACTTTCACTAGCCCATACTTATCCTTTATAACTGTCCTAAATATAATTGAGTTACAGCCACTATCTCCAGGTTTCTCCACCATAGATATGCCCTCAACCTGTCTGGGCTCATTTCTGAATATTGGGTTGAGAACTGCCCCTGATCTTTTTGAGATTTCTACATTATGGCTAAAAAGGTTCTTCTGGATGAAATTTATGAGTTTTGCTCACTCCCTACCTTGCACATCAGAACTATCTCGGTAAATATTGGGTGGTTAAAATCCCCTTCTATTACGGCTTTAATATTCTTACAGTCCCCTGAAATTTGATTACACGTTTGATTCTCTATGACTCCCTGACTGATTGGAAGCCAATATAAACACCCAAAAGTGTGTATGCCCCCTTGAGTGTTTCTTACTTCTACCTATATGGCAAAATTTGATGAGTCTTCCAAGATATCTTCCCTCCTCACTATCATAAGAACAAAGAACAATGCAGCACAAGAACAGGTCCTGTGGCCCTTCAAGCCTGCACAGTCACATTTTGTCCTTCCGTATTAAAACTTATAGAATCAATATCCTTCTATTCCCTCCCTATTCATGTATTCATCCAGGTGCTTCTTGAATGCTGCTATTGGGTCTGCTTCCTCCACCTCCTCTGCCAGCATGTTCCAGGCACTCACCACCCTTTGTGTGAAAAACATGCTTTGCACATCTCTTTCAAACTCTGCCCCGCGCCCCCTTGCACCTTGAACCTATGTCCCTTAGTAATTGACCCCTCCACCCTTGGAAAAAGCCTTGTACATTCCATTCTATCCATGCCACTCCAATCTTATAAACTTCTATCAGGTTGCCCCCTCAGCCTCCTGCATTCCAGTGGAAAAAAAAACCCAGTCTATCCAACCTTTCTTCATAGCTAAAATCCCCATACCAGGCAACATCTTGTGAAACTTTTTCTGTACCTTCTCCAAAGCATGCACATCATTCTGGTAGGGCAGTGACCAGAACTATACGCAATATTGCAAGTGTGGCCTAACTAAAGTTCTATAAAGCTGCAGCATAACTTGTCCGTTCTTCTACTCAATGCCCCTTCCAATGAAGGCAACCATGCCATAAGCCTTTTTTACTACCTTATCTACCTGCGCTGCCACCTTGAGTGATCTATAGACCTGCACACCCAGATCTCTCTGCATACCAATACTCCTAAGGGTTCTGCCATTCACTGTATAATTTCCACATGTACTTGACCTTCCAAAATGCATCACCTCACATTTGGCTGGGTTAAACACTATCTGCCATTTTTCTGCCCATGCTTCCAACTGATCTATATCATGCTGTATCCTCTGACAATTTTTGTATCATCCGCAAACATACTAATTAGACCAACTACGTTTTCCTTCAAAACATTTATGTAGATCACGAACAGCAGAGGTCCCTGCACCGATCCCTGTGGAACACCGCTAGTCACAGTCCTCCATTTCCAAATGCTTCCTGCCATCACTACCCTCTGTTTCCTATGACTAAGCCAGTTCTGTATCCATCTTGCCAGCTCATCCCTGATACCATGTGACTTCACCTTTTGTACCAGTCTTCCATGAGGGACTTTGTCAAAGGCTTTACTCAAGTCCATGTAGACAACATCAACCATTTTTCCCTCATCAATAAATCTTTGTCAGCTCCTCAAAAAACACGATCAAGTTAGTGAGGCACGACTTCCCCTGCACAAAACCCTGTTGTTTCTCGTTAATCAGTCCATTTGCTTCTAAATGCTTATAGATCTTGTCCCTGCGAATCTTTTCCTCTTTTCTCCCCCTCTCTATCTCACTAAATACCCTATACCAAGGAATGTTGAACTGCCATTACTGACATCTTTCAGCAAGTTTCAGTAATAGCTATAAAATCATAGTCTTATGTGCCTATCTGTACCTCAGGTTTGTTTATCATATTCTTCAGGTTCCTTGTATCCAAATATATTCCATTTACCCTTGGTTGAAGCCCCTGGTAGGACGCCATGGTAATGGAGAATCTTTGATTGAGAAAAGAGGTGGCTATGTCTGAGGCCCGACTGAACAAGGTGCTATCAGATTAGAAGCAATGAAGTCCTTAAAGGGTATGAGAAAGTCTAGCAAAGCCAACCCATTTTCAGCAACTCATAGCAACTATTCAGTTTCTCTTCTTCCCTGGCTTACTATCAACAATCCCTTTGTCTGCGTTCCTTTTTTTTCTCTCTGGACACTGTCTCCATTCATCCATATCACTCCTCTTCCCCATCATCAGCATAAATACCAACATTTCCTAGCTGTGTCCAGTTTTGACAAGTGTCACTGGACTCGTTGTTGGGTGTTCCCTTGATGACTCATACATTTAAGTGTGCAAATGCTGCTTATGGAGAGAGTTACAATTGGATAGTGTGTGAGGAACTGCAAAATGTACCGAGCCCTACTCATTAGGACACGGGTGCTGTCCTTTGAGGTTTTCAGAAACAGGACATCTTTGGATAAGAGGCAAAGAACATTCCATATACTGGCAGGTGCCCTAGCAGTACTGTGCATACCTGCAGAGAGATCAAAGAACTCTGCCACAAGCATGAGTGGCATGATGCCACTAGTCTTTGTGATTATTTCTTTACCTGTGGAATGAATAGTGATATGATAATCAAACATAGTAATTTGATTTGGCCAGTTGTTAGGGATAGGAGGGTGTGACTTTGAGTGAGACAGGTACAGGGAACCAGAGGGTAGGAGCCTCAGCTTTTGCAATTGTCCAAAAGATTTGAGACTTTTCGCCTAGTTTGGATGAGAGTGGAGGCTGCAGGGTGCATGAGCCAACTTTTATTTATTTATTCACTCATGGGATGTGGGTATCACTGGTTGCTCAGCATTTATTGCCCATTCCTAGTTGCCCTTGAGAAGATGGTGGTGAGCTGCCTTCTTAAATCGCTGCCATCCATGTGATCCACAATGCCCTTAGGGAAGAAATTCCAGGATTT